>NW_005871164.1:2065387-2378064 GCF_000147115.1 Myotis lucifugus
TATTATTAGTATTATTAATATTATTATTAATATTATTATTATTATTATTACGTTGTTAATATTAATAATAATAATAATAATAATAATTATAATAATAATAATAATAATAATAATAATAATAATAATAATAATACTTGTAGTTTATTTTTGATATTTATAATAATTCTATAAATGGTATTCCTTATCTGTTTCCAGACAAGGACGGGGACCCTGTGCAGAGGGGGGCGGGAGAGGGGGAGGGGCTACCGTGGCAGGTGGGGGCAGGCATACCCTGCTGGGCCAGGCCAGGCAGCGGTCCAGGCCACTGGCCCCTGGGGGTTGGGGGTGGGGTGGGGTTTGGTGGCACAGCAATGTCCCTGCCAAGTACAGCAGCCTCCTGGCCCTCTTGGAGGCGCCTTGCTCTGCTGACACCTGGACCTGGGAGCCGAGGCCAAGAGGCGGGAGAGGCACTGGTCCTGTGCTTGGAGGGTCTGGTATTCAAGACCCGCCCACTGCCAGCCACCCCTCCACACCCCTTCAGGAATCTCTGGGGGGCGCCCAGGTGGAACTGTGTGTCCACGTGTGCGTGTTTCCACTTGTGCTTCCAGCACAAAAAGGGAGGCCCCACAGGTGGGAAGGAGGGCGTGTGCGTTGTGCTGGGTAGGAACTGCGTGGGGCCAGGAATGTGGATGCGACCTCACACACCCACCCGCTGTCCAGTGGAGCGGCGCGCAGGGAAGAGAGCCCCTAACCTCCCACCTCCCTCCCGAACTTCTCCCCCTGCCGTTGGGATCTGGTAAGATGGGAAAGAAGGGCAACAGTGAGGGGAGGCGGTAGAGGGCAGAGATGGACCGAGGAGACCACGGAGGTAGGAACTGAAGCAGGGAGTCAGCGGGACTAGTGGGAGCGAAGGGGCCGGGAGAGGCCCCCCACCCGGCAGCCTGGAGCTGGGTGCGCGCATGGGAGGGGCGCGGGCCGGCGTCTCCTTACCTGGCCTTTGCTGGAGCATTTTGCAGTGGGTCGGGGCTGGGGGCTGGGTGGGTGCCGCCCCGGGGGCAGAGCCTGCAGGGCTGTCAGTTCGGGAGCAGCCAGGCGCTGGCCACAGAGCCCGGAGTTGGCAAACTTGCCATGCCCGTGCCCGGAGCGCGCAGAGGTAGGCTGGGCCACGCGCGCTCCGCAGCCAGCCCGCGGCTCGGGGTAGCCCAGACGCCACGCTCCTGGCTTTCTTCCGCTTTGTGTGCCACGGGTCCCCCTGCGCCTGCCTCCGAGTCCCCGCGCCTCTCGGCGATGGGCCGTTTCCCGGGCGCTCTGGGCGCCCCTCGGGTCTGGGTGCCACTTTCCTCCCGGAGGCGCGCCTTAAACAGCTGCCCAGGAGCGCCGGCCGGCTGCGCTGGTGCGCTCTTACTAGGCGGCTGGGCCCATAGACTCCCGCCCCCACCTTCTCCCCCTCCCGCCCTCTGCCCCCCCCCCCCCCCCCCCCCGCCTAGATGTTGTTTTAGGAGGGGTGGGTAAAATTAAGGCCCCTTTGCTGCAATCATAATCTGTCTCAACGAACGGGTCTGACAAATCTCGCCTGGAGCCTGAGTTGGGGAAGCCAGTGGGTGCGGGGAGGGGAGAGGAGGAGGGGGAGATGGGAGACTAGGTCCTGGTGCCCAGAGAGGAGGGCCCAGAGGCTCCTATTGTCTGCCCCAGCAGAGGAACTGAAAGGGGAAGTGGGGATCCCAAAGAGGAAATGGTGCTTTCCTTTCCCACTTCCTAATGAGCAAAACCAGTCCATCCTGGCGGCCCTGGCATACTCACCCCACACCACCCCTCACCGCCCACAGCCGTGTCTGTGGAAGAGATTTCTGCTAATGAACTAAGCAAACAGGTCCTGTAATCTTATCATCAGGGGAACCCAGAGACTGGCACCCATACCCAAATTACTGTAACTGGCAGGTGAGGGCTGGGACTAACAGTCTTCTGTCTGGAGTCAGAAGTTGGTTCCCAAGCACATTTGGGAATAAAGCTCTGGAGGGAGGGCTGGCATGTAATTGGCAAAGAAGCTGGGCCCTTTGCCTCCTGTTGGCTTTTGGAGACAAAACGAAAATCTGCTTTGGTAAGAACATGCAGAACTAGTTTAGCTTCATTTTGAATTAAAATAATTCTCTCTTTTTTTCATTTTCTCATGGAACTATTCTTTTTAAAGCAGTGCTATTTTATTAGGGAATAATTTTAAAAACTGATACTTTTAAAATTGAAATAGTTTATTCAATAGTGCAATAACACACTTTGAACTATTTTTATACACCACTTCAATATAACCACGTGTTTCTACTGGTGAGAGGCTTATAAGGATTACGGGAATTTTTTTTTTCATAATAAAAATAACAGTAGTCCTAGATACACATAAACAAGTCTTAAAGCATAAAGAATATGGCCAATTGGATTATGCCTGGTTTTGTACATTCTTCTCAAGTGCTGGGAAAAGTTCAATTACTCTGACTGACAGTATTTGTTGGGGAATAATTTGTTGGGTAAACAAATCACCAGTTGAAAAGTTGAAGGGGAAAATTTGTAAGCCATTTATTCAGATAGGTGCACAAGGTAGGCAGAAATAAGTATACTTTACTGTAGAAATTGAATTGAGTTTAATTTAAAACTCTATCCAGATCATTATTTTGCTTTATGCTGTAGCAGAGAGCTGTGGCCAAGCCACATTAAGCACCCACTTACCTAGGCAGAGACTGTGCCTTCTCCTTATTTTATAGCCCAGTGGTGCTTACCACAGCACTCTGGGCTCTCCATGAATACTGATGGTCTGAGTCTCCATTTACATCACTGTGACTTGATACGTGAGGTATATGGAGGTTCAAGTGTTACTTTCTCCAGTAAGTAAATATAAGTCAAGGACAACTTCTAGATCTGATTGTGCTTGTCAAGGTCTAGGCACAATCAGATCTAGGGGTGGGACACTGAGGGGAGATGTGAAGGGGAGGTGGTGGGGTAGGTTTAGAGGACAGATCATTGGGTCAGGTCCAACCGGCTAACTTAAGGACTTTGGTTTTTACGCTGAGTGATGTAGGAGGATACGCACACAGAGGGTTGACAGCAGAGGACTTTCATGTCTGACTTAATGGATCACTCGGCTACCATGTTGTGAATTCACTGCAGGAGGAAAAAGAAGAAAGGAGGAGATCTATGATTAGCCTATTGCAGGAATCTACCTGACAGGGCATGGCGCGGACAGGGCCAGAGCAAGAAAGATAGTGAGAACTAGTGGCAATCTGGGATTGTTTTGAATTTAGAGCCAATAGCATTTGCTCAGAACAGGGGGTTTGGGGAAAAAAATCAAGGATTAAATAATAACTGCAAGTGTTGGGCCTTAGCAGTTAAAAGGATGGAGATGGTATTGACTGAAATGGGAAGACTAAACAGGATAGAGAGCATGTTGGTGGAAGAAACAAAGGTTCAGTTTCGGATGTGTTAAGATTTGGGTGCCTACTAAGTTAAATTTTAAACATAGTTCATTTCTGTAAAGTTCTTAGAAGAGTCCCTGACTGTATTAAGCACCATATAAAGGCTTTTGGTGTTGAGCTTGCGTTACGGGGTTTGTGTTGATGGTTGTTATTACTGTTATTGATGTTTATCAACCAGAATGACATATTAAGTGTGCAGCCAAATATATATTCAAGTACTGTGTTCAGGGTACCAGTCCAATGTAGAGATGTAAATTTGGGGATTATCTAAGTATGGATGGTTAAATTAAATCCATCAGATGGTGTAGGCCCGTGGTCGGCAAACTGCGGCTCTCGAGCCACATGCGGCTTTTTGGCCCGTTGAGTGTGGCTCTTCCTAAGCCTTATGAGTACCCTAATTAAGTTAATAACAATGTACTTACCTATATAGTTTAAGTTTAAAAAATTTGGCTCTCAAAAGAAATTTCAATCGTTGTACTGTTGATATTTGGCTCTGTTGACTAATGAGTTTGCTGACCACTGGTGTAGGCCATTAAGGATGTGAGTAGTTAGAAAGGAGATGTTCAAGGAGTGAATCCTGAAAGGCACTCTAACTGTACAAAGTCAAGACAGTGAAAATGAACCCCAAGTGGCAGCCAGTAAGAGAGAAGGCAAACCAGGAAAATGGACTCCCTGAGGAACCCTGTATAGAAGGTATTTCAAGAGGAAGGGAATGATTGTCTTCATAGATATGATTGATTATCTCCATAGAAAAACCCAAAAGAACACAGAGGAAAGCTATGATAGAGTTTATCAAAGTTACTGGAGAAACTGACTATTGTCTATTTACAATATAACATCCAGGTGTCCCAGCACCTAGGTAAGGATCAGGCACAAGATAAATATTCAACATGTGCTCAGTCAAGTAATGAATCATAAAGGGATTAAATGCCTTATGCTCCAAAGTATGCTGCAAGACTAGCAAAATCAAGCATGACAATTATGTAGAGCAACTTAAATTCTCCTACATAGATGGTGGAAATGCCAAATTACACAGCAAATTTGGAAAACCAGTTGACAGTTTCTTGTCAAGTTAAACATACACTTAAAAAACTATCCAGTAACCCCATTCCTGGATATTTACCCAAGAGAAGTAAAAACGTGATCACACTAAGACTTGCACAGAAATGTTTATAGCAGCAGTATTCATAATATTCCCAAACTGGAAATATCCCAAATTTCCAGCAATTTGTAAATAGAAAAACAAGCTGTGTTAGATCCATCCATACCATAAAAAACTACTCAGCAATAAAAAGGAACCAACAATTGATAAACGTAACAACATGCATGAATCTCAAAAGTACTATGCTAAGTGAAAGAATATACTTGATGACTAGCTCTTATTTGATTCCATTTGATTCTAAAAAACTCTAGAGACAAAAGGCAGTTGAGTTGTCTGGGGCTGGGGCTGGGAAGGGGATTGACTAGCAGCGGTTCTCAACCTGTGGGACGCGAACAATGAAAATACATCCTGCATATCAGATATTTACATTACGATTCATAACAGTAGCAAAATTACAGTTATGAAGTAGCAACGAAAATAATTTTATGGTTGGGGGTCACCACAACATGAGGAACTGTATTAAAGGGTCGCAGCATTAGGAAGGTTGAGAACCACTGGCCTACAGAGAGGCACAAGAGAATAACTTGGCATGTAGGAAATATTCAATATCATGATGGTGATGGTGTCACAAAACTGTGTATATTTGTCAAACTCATCAAATTGTTCACATGAAAACTGATGAATTTCATAGCATGTAAATTAAACCTTAATAAAAATATTTTTAAAAGACAAATAATTTCCTTTTTTTTAATTTTTGGTAGGGGAATGATAGTGCTTACCCACTTGAGAAGAGGAAGCTTACCTCAGATATAGCACCAGTTTGTAATCCCCACTAAAGAAACAGATCCAAATAAGGATTACCAATAGATGCTAAAGCCATTACGTAAAAGATTGATGGAAAACAGAAGATTCATACATTACCAAATATCACCTCTTTTTTTCTAATTACAAAAAAGAAATCTTACACAAGGGAGAGATCACCTGAATGTTTCCTCCTTATACTATGATTCCTGAGAAGTGCATATCATCGCTACTCAAGTATTCTTGAAGAAAATAAGTTTAATCTGAATCTAGGCCAGACCTTGGACATAAACTCCAGTTTATAAGTATGGAAGCCAGAGGATCAGATACATGACATAAAAGGAAACATCGAGCCGCATGCAGAACAGGATGCTCTGGAGCTCTTCAAAAAGTCAATGTCTATGGATGAAGCAAGTAGGGGGAGAAACCAGCTTGAAAGAGATAAGACATAGCAAAATAAAACTACTGTGATTGGATCTTGGTCTAAAATAAACAGTTATAAAAACATTTTGGAAACAATTAGAGAAAATTAAGTAAGACTGGTATTGGATATGAGAATTCTTATTTATTTTGCTAAGGAAAAATATAGCATCTGTAATAATAAAAGCAAAATATGCAAGTCAGCCGAATGACCAAACAGCAGAACGACCATCTGGATGACCTTCCAGATGACCATGCTATCACACACACTGGAGCCAGGCCAGCCAAGGCGGGTGCGATGTGATTGGTTGGGGGGCCCTGCCATCACCCCACGATCGCCCCGAAGAGGGAGACCCAGCCCAACCTATGCAGGGCAATCAAGGGGTCTCTGCGATTGATTGCCCCAAAGAGAGAGGCCCAGGCCACCCTCTGTGCGGTGATTGATCGCAGAGCCCTGGCTGGGTGGGCAGGGGCTCCCTCTGCGGCACGATCGATCTGGGGGCCCCGTGATCTATCTCCCTACAGAGGGAGGCCCGGGCCACCGGCCAGCAATGCTGTGGTGGGTGTGTGAAGCCTGTCAGCGATTGCCCTGCAGAGGGAGGCCCAGGCCTGCCAAGTGATGGCACCCCATACCTGTGGCCTGCAGAGGGAGGTGACAGGTGGCAGGGGAGGAGGGGCAGCACTGCACAGATGGCAAGCAGTGGCAGTGGTGGGGGCGGAGATAGCTGCAGGCAGCCGGGGGAAGGAAAGCTCCGATAGGCCTAGATTGCTGACCAGGCCTAGAGACCCTACCCAAGGGGGCCCAGATTGCGAGAGGCCGCAGGCCAGGCTGAGGGACACCCCCCACCATGCATGAATTTCGTGCACTGGGTCTCTAGTTGTGGATATAAAGGAAGTGGTTCTTATTTTTAAAAGACACCTGTCTCTTAAAGTGTTTAGGATTAAGTATCATGGTGTTTGCCACTCACTTTGGAAAAAACATACATGAAACAAAATGTTAATGTTTGTTGATGCTAAATGTGGAGAGATGAGTGTTTTATTGCCTTGGTCTTTTAATTTTTCTATATATTTTGCTTTTTCTTAAAAATAAAAAAATACATACTTTTAAAGCCCATGGATCAATAATTAATTATAAAGGAGTTATTGGAAAAAATTAGAATTTTAGGTCCTAAAATTAAAACACTATGTATTAAAACTCATAAAATAGAAGAAACTAAAGCAGTACATAGAAATAAATTAATAATTCTAGTACATATTCTACAAGTGAAGAAAAATGGAAAATTAATATGTAAAACATCCAACCAAAGAGAATAGAAAAAGAAAAACAACAAATAGAATATAATAAATAATAAAGATAAAATCAAAGTTTAATAAAATACAACACAGCATTAATAAAGGATCAATAAAACCATATCTGCTTAGATCAATGATAAACATAGGAGACAGATAGATAACCTCAAGAATAAAAATGGCTATGGAAATAAGGATTCAACCGAGATATAAAATGTTATGACTACTTTACTATGAGTGATTCTATGGCAGCAGTTCTCAACCTGTGGGTCTCGACCCCTTTGGCGGTCGAACGACCCTTTCACAGGGGTCACCTAAGACCATACTGCATATCAGATATTTACATTATGATTCATAACAGTAGCAACATACAGTTATGAAGTAGCAATGAAAATAATTTTATGGTTGGGTCACAACATGAGGAACTGTATTTAAAGGGCTGCCTATGGCAATAACTTTTAAAACATAGGTAAAATGATCAATGTCCTAAAATTAAAAAAAAACAACTTTTAATAAAAGTTTTCCATTGTATACAATTATCACATTTTATTTATCCATCCACCAGTTAATGCCCCTTGGGATATTTCCATTCTTTACCTATTGTAAAAAAGAAATTCATGCACAAGTTTTTGTGTGGACACAGGTTTTCATTTTTCATGTGTGTATGCGTGTATGTGCATAAATAAAGCAGCTACATGATTTTGCATTCCAACCAGCAATGTGTGAGGCTTTCACTTTCTTCACCTTCTCACCAACATTTATTAATATTTATTATTTTTGGTTATAGACATCATCATGAGTACAAAGTGGTATCACCCATTGTGATTCTGATTTACATTTTCCTAATGGCTAATGATGTTCTGTGTCTTTTCATGTGCTTACTGGTCCCACCTGATCATGGTGTATGATCTCTTTAATGCATTGCTGGATCCCGTATGCTAATATTTGGTTGAAGATTTTAGCATCTGTGTTCAACAGGGATACTGGCATATAATTTTCCTTCTTTATGGTGTCTTTATCTGGTTTTGGAATAATGCTGGTCTCATAAAATGAGCTTAGAAATGTTCCCTCCTTGACATTCTGGAATAGTTTGAGAAGGATAGGTGTTAGTTCTTTGAATGTTTGGTAAAATTCACCTGTGAAACCAGCTGAACCAGCTGGTCCAGGACTTTTGTTAGTTGGGAGTTTTTTGTTTGTTTTTATTACTTCTTCAATCTCACTACTTGTAATCTTCTCTGTCCAAATTCTCTGATTCTTCCAAGGTTTGGAAGATTGTTTCTAGGAATTTACCTGTTTCACTCAGATTGTCCATTTGCTGGCATATAGTTGGTTATAATATTTTCTTACAATCCTTTGTATTTTGTTGGTCTCAGTTGATATTCCTCCTTTTTCTTTTCTGATTTTATTTGGATCCTCTTTTTTTCTTGATAATTCTGGATAAAGATTTGTCAATCTTGTTTATCTATTCAGAGAACTAGCTTTTGGTTTTATTGCTTTTTGTATTGTGTATTTAGACTCTATTTCATTTATTTCTGCTCTGATCTTTATTATTTACTTTCTTCTACTCACTTCGGGCTTTGTTCATTTTTCTTTTCCTATTTCCTTTAAGTGTAAAGTTAGAAAGTTTATTTGAGATTTTTCTTATTTCTTGAGGTAGGCCTGTATCAATATGAATTTCCCTCTTAGGAATATGTTCACTGTATCCCATAGATTTTGGGTTGTTGTGTTTTCATTTTCAATTGTTTCAAGGTATTATTTTTAATTTCTTCCTTTATCTCATTGTTAACTCATTAATTATTTAGTAACATTTCATTTAGCCATGTCTTTGTGTGATTTTCAGTTTTATTGCAATTAATTTCTAGTTTCATACCATTGTGGTCAGAGAAGGTGCTTGATATGATTTCAATCTTCCTAAATTTACTGAGACTTGTTTTGTGTCTTAATATGTAGTCTATTCTAGAAAATGTTCCATGTGTACTTGAAAAGAATATATATTCTGTTGTTTTGGGGTGAAATACTCTGAAGATATCAATTAAATCCATCTGATCTAGTATGTCATTTGAGGCCAGCATTTCCTGGTTGATTTTCTGTCTGGAAGACCTATCCATTGATGTCAAAGGGCTGTTAAGATCCCCTACTATGATTATATTACTGTCAACATATTCCTTTATGTCCATCAAGATCTGCTTTTCATACTTAGGTGCTCCTATATTGAGAGCATAAATGTTTACATGGGTTATATCCTCTTGTTTGATTGTTCCCTTTACCATTATGTAGTGTCCTCTTGTCTCTTCCTAAAACCTTTCTTTTTAAATATTTTTTTATTGATTTTGAAAGAGAGAGGAAGGGAGAGGGAGAAAGAGATAGAAACATTGATGTGACAATGGAATGTTGATTGGCTGCATCCTGCACGTCCCCTATCAGGGATCAAGCCTGCAGCACAGGCATGTGCCCTGACTAGGAATCAAGCTAGCAACCTTTTGGTGCATGGTATGATATCCAACCAACTGAGCCACACCAGCCAGGGCTATAGCATTTGTTTTAAGGCCAATTTTGTCAGATATACGTATTACCCCCTCACCCTGTTTTTCCTTTTCATTTGCATTAAATATCTTTTTTCCATTCTTTTACTTTTAGTCTGTATGTATCTTTAGTTCTGAGGATGGGTCTCTCATAAACAGCATATGTATGGTCTTTTTTTCTTATCCACTCAGCTATCCCATGCCTTTTGATTGGAGCATTTAAGCCATTTAGATTTAAGGTTCTTATGGATAGGTACGTATTTATTGCCATTTTATTCTTTTAACTACAGTCCTCTGTCACCATCTTATTTTTCTTTTTCTTCCTCCTCCTCCTTGTCCTCTTCCTTCCCCTTCTTCTAATTATTCCTCTCTTCTTATTCTTCTTCAAAAAGACCCTTTAACATTTCTTGTAATACTGGTTTGGTGGTAATAAACTCCTTTAACTTTTTCTTGTCTGGGATGCTCTTTTGTTCTTCAATTTTAAATGCTAGCCTTGCTGGGTAAAGTAGTCTTGGTTGTAGGTCCTTGCTTTTAATCACTTTGAATATTTCATGCCAATCCCTTCTGGCATTAAATGTTTCTGTTGAGAAATCAGCTGTCTTATGGGAGCTCCCTTACAGGTAACTGTCTCTCTCTTGCAGCTTTTAAGATTCTCTCTTTGTCTTTAACCTTTGCCATTTTAATTATGATGTGTCTTAGTGTGGGCCTCTTTGGGTTCATCTTGTTTTTTGAGTTAGGCCTGTACAAATATGAATTGTGCTTCCTGGACGTAGGTGTCTTTTTGTTTTTTCTCACCAGGTTAGGGGGTGTTTTCCGTCATTTTTTCTTCAAATAAGTTCTCAATCCCTTGCTCTCTCTCTTCTTCTGGTACCCTTATGATGCAGATGACTTTATGCTTCATGTTGTCCCAAAGGTCCCTTAAACTATGCTCATTTTTTAAAAATGTCTTTTCCTTTTTGCTGCTCTGCTTGGGGGGTTTTCTACCTAGTCTTCCAAATAGATGATTCGATTCTCTTCTTTATCCAACCTACTGTTTATTCCTTCTAGTGTATTCTTTATTTCAGATATTGTATTCTTCATTCTGACTGGTCCTTTTTTCTGGTTTCTATGTCCCTCTTCATGCTGTAGAGCATCCTTATAACCATCTTTTTGAACTCTAAATTTGATAAATTTCTCTTCTCCATTTTATGTAGCTTTTTCTGGGGATTTCTCCTGTTCTTTCATTTATAGATGTTTATTTGTCTCCTCATTTGGCTGACTCTTTGTGTTTGTTTATAGGTATTAGATAGGTCTGCTAGGACACCTAGTCTTTTTTAGGGGGGCCTTATGTAGGTGTCCGGTGGGGTCCAGTGGCACGGTCTCCTTGATCACCTATGCTGGGTGCTCCAGGAATGGCCCTTGTGTCGGCTATGTGAGCCCTCCTATTATAATTGAGTCCTGATTACCATTGGCCAATTTGAGTGTGGGATCAACCCACGGGCAGACTGACCATGAGGTTCTACCCTGACCACAGTGTGTGAACTGCTGTGCAGGTGATGACCACCTGAAGCTGAATTCACCCCAGCAGGGTGTGTAGCTTACTGAGATCTCCTTTGGACATGCCACTTGTTAAGATTACTGGATCCTGCTCTGATGTTGTCTGAAGCTGGCCACTGGGTGTGTTGGTTCTGAGCCTATTGGGAGAGACTCTGGTGCAGGCCAATGTCAGATGCTGCCTGTTATCAACCCTGGGGAACCTGTTTGGAGCTAAAAGCAATCCACAGTTTGTGGCTACCTCTGCTGGGCCTGAGTGCATGTGGGAAGGACCAAGCTGTGCATACCACAGCTGGCTTTCACCAGCACTGGTTCCAGGGGTAGGTCAGCAAAAGTCCCAAGGCACCCCGAGATCTGCTTCTGCCTGCCTCTGCCTGCTGGCTGCCTGTTAGGTTCAGTCACTGAAATAGCCTCTAATGGTATTTGAGTTGCATGAGGTAGATTCTCAGTGAGTCACCAAGTAGGGTGAGTGATGTTCACCAGACTGCTACAGGTTCAAACTTGGCACCAGCATTGGGTCTCAGGCCACTCAGCAAATGTCTCCTGATATACCAAGTCTAGCTGCCACCTGCTGGGTGTTTGCAAACCTTTGTGCTGCTGCGGCGGGGTCTCTGGGAGTTGTCAGGGTGAGGCCAGCAGAGCTTATCAGGCCCAGAAAAATCAAGATTTGGTGTGTGGAGGGAGGGCTCTGCTCTGGTTGGGTGTACAGGGGAAAATGGCCCCTGCCCTTGAGCCACATGTATCTGTCTGTCCCAGATTCTGCTGGGAGGAGACCGAGCTCAACAGGGTGGGCAGCAGGGAGGCAGGAGAGTGGGGCTAGTGGATCTCCCGTGATGGGGAGGTGCCAGTCAGGCTTTGGGGAAGGTGTGTGTGTGTGTAGCGTGGGGGAGGGGGGTGTTGTCCCACCCCAGAGCCACACCTCTCAGATTTTGCCCAGACCTCTGCAGGGTGGAGCCACCAGAGCCCAGAGGGTGGGTCTGCAGGAAGCCTGGAATATGGTTCCAGCAGATCTCCCATTAGAACTGCGGTTCTCAACCTGTGGGTCACGACCCCTTTGGGGGTCGAACGACCCTTTCACAGGGGTCGCCTAAGACCATCGGAAAACACATATATAATTACATATTGTTTTTGTGATTCATCACTATGCTTTAATTATGTTCAATTTGTAACAATGAAATTGGGGGTCACCAAAACATGAGGAACTGTATTAAAGGGTCGCGGCATTAGGAAGGTTGAGAACCACTGCATTAGAGGGAAGCACTAGTCAGGTTGACATGAAAGTGAGGGTATGGCCCCCACCCCAAAGCCACACAACTCAGTCGCTGACTCCCCTGAGTCTGCCCAGACCTCTTCACCCCAGCCACAGCAGCTGACTCCTCAGCAGGGCGTAAGCTCTGCAGGATGGGATAAGAAGGGCAGTGCCTCACCCACAAAATACAGAGCCTGTGGTGTGGGAGAATGACTCAGCACAAGGATCCTGGTGGCTGTCCCTTCAGCTCTCTCTCCAGAGCCACAAGCCCATGCTCTCCTCACACAGCTCTAGTCCACTCTGCCCTCCTCTGTCCTGGCTGAGGGTGAGTAGCTGAGAATGAAATTTGAGTTGGCCTTTTAAGAGGGTACCTATGTCTCTAGCAGATCCTATCTCCACATAACAGACTTAATCTGCTGCTTTACACAGCCAGATGTCATGTGGTGCCTCTTTCTGGGTCTGGTTCTCTGGGCTAGGGACCTAGCCTGGTATGGGGTTGAGACCCCACACTTCTCACGGGGAATCCGCCCACAGCTGAAATATCCCTACTGAACCTCAGCTGCTGCCCATGAGCAGGGCCAGCCCTTTTCACGTCTCCACCTTCCTGTCAGTCTCAATGTGGCTTCTTTTTAAAAATGATCTTCTAATTCTTATAAAACAGGAAAAGGCTAAAATAACCAACTAATCTTTAAGAATGGTGACTTCACTTACATTCAGATAAGGGTGAGGCACTATACAGAAAGGTAGACAATTAACCAGGTAAGAGAGAAAAAGCATGAATGGACTAGAAAGGGAGCCTAGAAACAGACCCAGATATAAGGAATTGAGGTAATCACAGAAATGACATCACTAATTAGTGATTGACTATTGAAACAATGGTATCACATCACCTTTCTATCTGAATAAAAAACATTAGAACCTTACCTAAGGTCACTCTTTAAAGATTAACTAGGATTAAAAACTAAATGTATGACACTACCCAAATACAAGACTTATTATGAATCTACAATAATCAAGACAGTGTGGGGCTGGCAAAAGAATAGACAAACAGATCAATGGAACAGAATAGGAAGACCAGAAATAGACTGCCATAAATACAGCCAGCTGATCTTTGACAAATGAGCAAAGGCAGCATAACGGAGCAAAGATAGTCTCTTCAACAAGTGGTGCTTGAACAACTGGACACACACCCACACACACATACACACACACAGAAACACAATGTAGTCAGACTTTACACCCATCACAAAAAATTGACTCAAAATGGATCACAGACCTAAATGTAAAATGCAAAACTATAAAATTCCTAGATGATAATCTACAAGAAAACCTAATGACCTTCAGTATAGTGATGCCTTTTTAGATACAATGCCAAAGACATAATCCATGAAAGAAATAATTAATAAGCTGGACTTCATTAAAATTAAAAACTTCTGCTCTGTGAAACAGAATATCAAGAGAATGAGAAGACAAGCCATGGACTGTAAGACAATATTTGCAAAAGACAAATCTGATTTAAAAAACACAAAACTGTTAGCCAAGCACACAGATAACTCTTAAAACTCAACAACAAGCCCTCCCAGGGTGGCTCAGTGGTTGAGCATTTTTACCCAAGAACTAGCAGGTTTCCATTCTTGGTCAGGGCACATGCCCAAGCTCCATTATAGGCTCAATACCCAATAGGAAGTGTGCAGGAGGCAGCTGATCGACGATTATCTCTCATCATTTGTTTCTATGTCTCTCTCTCCTCTCCCTTCCTCCCTGAAATCAATTAAAACATATTAAAAAGCAAACAAACACTCAACAATAAGAAAACAACCCTATTAAAACATGGGCCAAATACTTTAAAAGACACCTCACCAACCAAAGAAGATATACAAATGGCAAACAAGCATATGAAATGATACTATATATCATGTCATCAAGTAAATGCAAATTAAAACACTATATATCATGTCATCAAGAAAATGTAAATTAAAACAACAATGAGATACTACCACAAACCTGTTAGGATGGTCAAAATCTAGTGACAACACCAAATAATGGTGAGGATGTGGAGTAACAGACTTCCTATCTTGCTGGGAATGTAAAATGGTAGAACCAGTTTGGAAGCTAGTTTCGCAGTTTCTTACAAAACTAAATACACTCTTACCATGCAATCCAGCAATTATGTTCTTTGGTATTTACCCAAAGAAGTTAAGAGTTCATGTCTGCATAAAAACCTGCACCGGATGTTACAGCAGCTTTATTCATAATTGCCAAAACTTGGAAGTAGCAAAGATGTCCTTCAGTAGGTGAATGGATAAATAAACTATGGTACACGTAGACAGTGAAATACTCAGCATTAAAAAGAAATGAACTATCAAGACATGGAGGAACCACAGCCACATATTACAAAGAGGAACAGCCAGCTTAAGAAGGCTATATACTGTATGATTCCAACTATATGACCTTATGGAAAGTCAAAACTATAGAGACAATACAAAGATCTGTGTCTCCCAGGGGTCAGGGGAGAGGAAGAGATGAATAGACAGAGCACAAAGAATTTTTAAGGCAATGAAAATACTCCACATATATTATATTGATGAATATATGTCATTATGAATTTGTCCAATGCCATAGAATATTCACCACCAAGAGTAACCCTAAGGTAAACTGGTCTTTGGTGAGCATAATGTGTCACTGTAGGCTTATCCTTGGTACAATGTCCCACCCTGGTGAATGAAGTAGATAATTTGGGTGGCTATGGATTAGTGGAGGCAATGGATATATCAGAAATCTCTGTATCTTCCTCTAAATTTTCTTGTAAACTTAAAATTGCTCTTAAAAAATAAGTTATAAAAACCCCCACTAAACTTGAAAAGCAAATCAATATAGCCTTTTGAAGAATTCTCTGGAGAATACTTTTATATCATCAGGCTGGGGATTATATTGAAGTATGTCGCTACATTTCATTTTTGAACCTCTGTAAGAAAAAATATCATAAAATAAAAATTCAAAGCACAGACTAGAAGAATCTTTTTGAAACATCTCCTAATTAAAAAATAAAAAACACTATTCCAAATGTATAAAGAATTGCAAATGAGTAGGAAATATTTATAAAAAGGGGAAGTATATAAATAGGCAATGCACAGAAGAAGATAATTAAATGGCAATAACTATATTAAAGTGTGCAGTCTCATTGCTGGGGAATTACTGCTTAAAACATGCCCATCATAACAGAAAGACAATCATTCTGATTGCAGAATGCGTGGGTGAGGATGCATGTGAACAGGAACCCTGACACCTTTCAGGTGGGAACAACGGGGACTGATGTGGTAAAGTTGCAGGTGCTCATGTGCTAAGATGCAGCAGCCCCATTATCTATGCATGTGCTCAAGGGAAAGTCTCATTCATATTTGAAACACACGGGGAATGTACAAAAAGTCATTATAAAGCCTCAAAGTAAACATTGGTAAGTTCTATTTAAACATGGAAAACCCCTTCATTCTGTAAATTAGAAATAAAGAATTCAAACTAATACTTAAAAATTTCTAAAATAGAATGAAAACAACTAGCTGCATTTATACATCAGTTCTCTCTCTCTCTCTCTCTCTCTCTCTCTCTCTCTCTCTTTCTCTCTCTCCCTCCCTCCCTCCCTCCCTCCCTCTCTCCCTCCCTAAACACATTTAACAATAAAAAAGTGTATAAAGAAACTCAATTCTCAACTAAAAGGCCAAGAAAGGAAAAATAACTCCCAAGAGGCAAGGACAGAGCAAAATGTAACTAAGTAGAAAACAGGAAAGTAAAACACCTCCTTAAGAAATCAGGTCCAGCTTGTGTCTTTTAAATACATAACTACATAACTTGATAAAAAAAATGTGGAACAGGAGAAGATAGATAAGATATGAAATATCAAATAAGCAATAATCACTGAAACGGAAAAAAAACACACAAAAAGTAGAGGCTACTTTATAGATTTCATCTTTATGCAAATAAAATTGGAAATATATACAAAATGTAACAATTCTTTAGAAAATACATTTATCAAAATTGACTCTATTAAGGATAGAAAGTTTAATCAGACCAACTTTTCTAGAAGAAATAGAGAAACTAATTAATATACTACCCCACCAAAAAAAAGTATAGGCCCATATGGTTTCACCAGGGAGTTCTAACAAATCCCCAGGATGAGACCATACCCATGTTTCATATTTTTCCAGAACATGGAAAAATGAGTAAAAGTGTTCTAATTACTTTTATGAGGCAAGGATGACAATGACAGTAATTATAGACTGAATGTTTCCATTCACAACAAATCCATATACTGAAACCCTACCTCAAAAAGTGACTATATTAGAAGGTGGGGCCTTTGGCAGGTAACGAACGGGTTAGATGAGTTCATGAGGGAGAGCCCTCATTAACAGGATTAGTGCCCATATAAGAGCCATGAGAGAGCCTGCTCCCTCCCTCTGCTCTCCACCATATGAGCATACATGAGCAGTCAGCAACAGGGCAGTTGTCCTTTACCAGAACCCCACCTTGCTGGCACCCTGACCTCCAACTTCCAGCCTCTGAAACTGAGAGAAATAAATTTCTTTTGTTGTTAAGCCTCAGACTTTATGGTATTTTGTTATAGCATCTGGAATTAAAAAAAAAATTAACCTGATTTTATACAAAAATATTAAATAAATATGAGCAAAACCATGCAATACTATAATAAAAATCATTTCATGACCAAAGGCCACTTGTATTTAGCTCAATATTAATTAATATATTATACTGCATTAATAAATCTGATAAGAAATAATGCATGATTTAAAAAGGTTTGACAAAATTTAACATCTATGCTCATGAAAATTCAAGAAGATAAAAATTGATGCATATTTTGTTAACATAAAACACACACACACTCAGTTTTAACACCAGTTTCTCACTTAATAGAGAAATATTTGAGACATTTTTAGTAAAATCAAGAATAAAGCAAAGATAGCCACTATCTCCACTACTTCAGTGCAATTACAGAAGATAAAACAAGTGGAGGTATAACAATTGGAAAAGAAAAAGTAAAAACCATTTGCTGATGACATGATACGGAGTAGTATACAAATTATATGAATCAAGAATAAAATTAACTCAAACAATAAAAATTCATATTCAGTATAAATTAATATGCAGAAATCAATCATCTTCATACCTGTTAGAGGTTATACTGGTATAGAAAACCTCATTTACCAAAGAAGATAAAATCAGAGGAAGAAATGTATAAAACCAGAAGAAAACTTTAAAACTCCTAAAAGTCTCTTGAAAAAGTATGTCATTCACTGTTCTCAACAGAATGATTCAACATTATAAAGATGTCAGTTTTCTCTAAGTTACTATATAAAATTAACACAATTTAAATAAAAATACCAACAAGATTTGTTTTGGGAGCTAGGTGAGTTAATACTAAAGTACATATTAAAAAACAACAACAACAAAACAACAACAAAAAACACCTAGCAAGAATAGTCAGGAAAACACTAAGAAAGAAAAGCTGCAAAGGGAAAAATAACTCTAAACATACTATAAGGCCCCTATAATAAAAACGGTGTGGAGCCTGGTGCATGGATAAACAGAGCAGGAGACAGATCACAAAGTCCAGAAACAGACCCAAGTACACCTTTATGCAATAAAGATGGGGTCTCTGATCAACAATGGGGTATTTTAATAAATAATGCTGAAACAACTGGGAGGTCATTTGACCAAAGAGAAAATTACATTCAAACCTCAAACCATGCACAAGCATAAACTCCAACGATATTAGGAATCAAATGTGAAAAACGAGACTATACAAATACAAGGAAAAAACACAGGTGGATGTAACCTGGGTTATCCAACAATGATTCAAACTTCAAATGCAATAAAAGATTAATACATTTCTTTATTCAACTTTTAAGTAGCCTTGTATATTAGTATTTTTGTGGCTGCTCTAACAAATTATCACAAATTTAGTGGCTTTAAACAACACACATTTACCACCTGATATTAAGGTTCATAGGTCAGAATTCCTGGCTGGCCTAACTTGGGTCTACAATCAAGATGTCAGGAGGGCTGCCTTACTTCCCAGAGGCTCCAGAGTGGAAGTTCCCTTGCCTTTCCAGCTTCTTAAATGTTCCATTCCCCTTGGCCCATGGCCTTTCTGCCCTCTCCAAAGCCAGGCCTCTGACCTCTCTGACCTTTTTTTTCAGAGTTGTACTTCCCTCTCACCACAACTAAGAATACTTATTAGCTTTTAAGACCCTGTGATAATACTGAGCCCATCTGAATATTCCAGAAGACTCTCTCCATCTGAGGGTTCTTCATTTAATCACACCTGTAAGGACCTTTTGCCATGTAACGTAATATGTTTACAGGGATTAGTAAATGGCCATCTTCGAGGGCATGAATTACTATGCTGAGCACAGATATAGCAAAACAAACAAACATACACAAAAATTAAAAGACTACTGAGAAGCTGGGAGAAAAAGTTTGCAATATATCATAAATAAGGGCTAATATCTCTAATATACAGGAACTCTTAAAGTCGGGGGGGGGATGCCAAAACTTAACGGAAAACTGGGCAAAAGTCATGGACAGGCAATGCACAAGATGACATAGAAATGGCCCTTGAACATCTGAAAAGAAGTTCAAGTTTACTTAGAACTAGAGAAATACAAATTAGAATTACACTGAGACACCATTCCTCATCTATCAGATCGGAGAAAATTTACACATTTAATGACTCCTTGCTGGTGAAAATATAAAGTGGCGCGACCTGCCTGGAGGAAAATTGGGCAACAGCCAACAGAGCTCCATGTGCGTTTTCCATTTGACTGAACACTCTCACTTTGACATTAACCCTGAAAGAAAGTACACTTCCAACAATACAGAAATACTAGGCACATGGTTATTCATTGCTGCGTTGTTTGTAATTGTTGTTTAAAATGTCTCTACCTCATCCTTGTTCTCCTATATTCCATTTCATCCTTGTTTCACAGGTTGCCTTATCTTTCAGGGTTGGATTATAAACTGTTCAACTTTGTAATCCTTCGTTAGGCAGTTTCTACACTATTTTCTACCTAGTAGCACTGAATAAATGGTTGCTAATTTGAAAATTATTAGGGCTAAGCAATCATTTTGTCATGAGAAATTTCATTTTTGAATAAAACTCTCTTATATAACTAATATAATATGGCTTATTAATTTTGGATTTATTCCAGATCATTGTCTACCATACATTTTTCATGGTTCTTATGAAGTTTCTGTTCTCACAGCCAGTCTTCATTAAGGAAAATTGGTTTCTTCAATCATTAAACCTCTGTGGCTAGGGCACAGGGCTGAATGTAACTCAGCAACTTAGAGCAAGATTCCATGGGACTTTCCACACTTCTTCATCACAACTTAGCAGAACACTGTTCTATGACAGCAATATCATCATTAATGAGATTTATACATGGAATGCACTAAAGTAGTACCTGGTTTTTCTCCTGGGGCTTGGTACCAAAGCAATAAATACATGCCCATGCTCCATCGACCATTCAATTTTTGAAACTAAAAGATTAATGTCCTTTCATTAATGTAGTTCTTCATCCAACAATCCTTCATTAAAGCAACTGTTACATCAAATATTGTGCCAGGTTTTTAAAATCAAAAGTCTATGTAGTCCTTAAACTGAAAAAGAGTCATGACCTCAATCTTTAACAGCATATCTTCAGTATATTTTGTTTGCATTCAGATTCTGTCCTTAGACTGTCTCCTAAAATTAGTTTGTGTATATATTACAGATGTTAGCATGATGTATGTGTATTTATACACATAAATATATTAGTATGTGTGCATACCGTTAACCCTTGAACAACACAGGGTTAGAACTGCACAGGCCCACTTACATATAGTTTTTTCAATAAATGCCTGTATTGTGTGTTTTTATATATCAATTACAGTTAACATTCAATATTATTTTATAATAGTTTCAGGTGTATAACATAGTGGTTAGATGTTTATATAATTTCTGAAGTGATCCCCCTGATAAGTCTAGTACCCACCTGTCACCATCCATAGTTATTAAATATTATTGACTATATTCTCTACTCTGTACTTTACATCCCTTAGACCAGTGGTTGGCAAACTCATTAGTCAACAGAGCCAAATATCAACAGTACAATGATTGAAATTTCTTTTGAGAGCCAAATTTTTTTAAACTTAAACTATATAGGTAGGTACATTGTTATTAATTTAATTAGGGTACTCCTAAGGCTTAGGAAGAGCCACACTCAAGGGGCCAAAGAGCAGCATGTGGCTCGCGAGCCGCAGTTTGCCGACCACAGCCTTAGACTATTTTGTAACTACCAATTAGTACTCTTAATTCCTTCACCTCTTTCACCCAGTCTCCCAACCCCCTTCCCATCTGGCAAACATCAGTCTGATTTCTGTATCTATGAGTCTGTTTCTGCATTGTTTATTTTGTTCCTTAGATTCCACATATATGTGAAATCATATGGTATTTGCCTTTCTTTGTCTGACTTTTTCCACTTAGCATAATACCATCTCAGTCCATCCATGTTGTCACCAATGGTAAGATTTCATTCTTTTTTTATGGTCAAGTAATATTTGACTGTATGTGTGTAAATCTCTATATATAAAAGCCTAAGTGACCATTAGGACCAGTTGCTATGATGAGCACTTACCACCAGGGGGCAGACACTCAATGCAGGAGCTTCCCCCTGGTGGTCAGTGCACTCCCACAGCCAACCTCCCATGGCCAGCCAACCTCCCGCAGTCCCTCCACCTGGCTGGCTCCAATTGGTCCCAATCAGGACTGGGCGAGATGGGCCTGATTGGCCCTGCTCGCCGGCCAGGCCGAGGTACCCCACTCATGCACGAATTCATGCACCAGGCCTCTAGTATAGATATATAGGTTAGCTATAAATATAGATATAGTTATATAGGTAGATATAGATATAGGGATAGATATAGGTAGAGGTAGAGGTATAGATATAGATGATATAGATATAGATATAGATATAGATATAGATATAGATATAGATATAGATATAGTCACATCTTCTTTATCCTTTATACTGTTTTTGATCTGCAGTTGGTAGTCTGCAGATGCAAAAGGCCAACCTACACAATTTTATATAGGGGATTTAAGCATCCTCAGATTTTCGTATCCATTGCATGGGGGTGTCTTAGAACCAATCACCCAAGGATACTTAGGGAAAACTAAGTTATGGGGGAGTCAAAAGTTATATGAAGATTTTTTAATATGCAAGGTATTGGTACTCCTAACACCAGCATTGTTCAATGGTCAACAGTATATGTACAGGGTGGGGCAAAAGTAGGTTTACAATTGTTTATATGGAAAAGAATACAATAATTAATAAATAATAATACAAGAATAAAATCTGTTTCACATACTCACAACTGTAAACCTACTTTTGCCCCACGATACATAGAGTGTATGTGTATATATTCCTATAAGCCGATATGCTACTTCTGTCAGAATACCCCCTTTATATTTGGGAATATATAAACAAAGTAAAAACCTAAATGAAAAGAAGGGGAAACATCCCCTCAAGTGTGTATATGCTTATTTTAAGTTTGCCCAAGCCCATCACAATGAGGTTTCAGATCAGTGCCCACACACACCTGAAAGGGCTAGGGCTATATAAAGGTGAAAGCAAATATAATTAAACTAAACTCGGATTTAGGAAATTCATTATGCATCGTCTAGCCTAGCATGGGATAGCTTCTATAGTTCCCCAACAACCTATAGAATGCAGCCCTATAGAAATAATAAATGTAAACATTTTTAGGAGCTCTAACAGAGTAATGTGGTATCTTTCTTATTAAGTGCTGAAAGCCTTTCACAAGGATATATTAATCCTCATAATTTTTACTTGATGATGATGTGATGTTCATGAATTTTGACTTTTTAATGTTTATAATACTAGAATCACAGAAAGCATATGGTTGCTAAAAGGGATCAAGTACCACTATTCCTGCTTGCTTTATATATGGAGAAATTGAGTTTATATAATATTTAGGCCCATGCAAGGGATTCCCAGAGACAACTGAGTTGTTGGTAAGGTTTTCTCGTCCACTTTACTGCCCTCCAGCCACCAGAATGGAGGAGCCTTAGTGCCTGAGGCTCAGCAGAGCAGCTCTATAGGATGCCTTAGAACAGTGGTTCTCAACCTTCCTAATGCCGCGACCCTTTAATACAGTTCCTCATGTTATGGTGACCCCTAACCATAAAATTATTTTCGTTGCTACTTCATAACTGTAATTTTGCTACTGTTGTGAATCATAATGTAAATATCTGATATGCAGGATGTATTTTCATTGTTACAAATTGAACATAATTAAAGCATAGTGATTAATCACAAAAACAATATGTAATTATATATGTGTTTTCCGATGGTCTTAAGCGACCCCTATGAAAGGGTCGTTCGACCCCCAAAGGGGTCGCGACCCACAGGTTGAGAACCGCTGCCTTAGAAGGACGAGGAGAAACTAAATCAAATTCATGATGACCCACAATCCTTCTTTATTCATTCAGGGTTTGGTAGGTGGAGAACTCAAAACAATTTAAGAATTGTTGTGTGTGTGTTTTTTTAGATACTCACTCTAGTTCAGGAATTAGCACCTATTTTGCCTATTTTACCAAATAAAGTTTTATCAGAACACAGTCATACCTCGATGTGGGGGTGGGAGGACAAGGAAATATAAGCTAAAGAACTTATATACTTGTATGCATAGCCCATGGACACAGACAATAGGGTGGTGAAGACCAGGGAGGGGGGGTTAGGGTTTGGGTGGGAGTAGGTAAAGGGGGGGGGAGGGTTGGGAGACATCTATAATGCCATCAACAATAAAAATATATTTTTTTAAAAAGATATATATCAGTCACACGCACTCACTTATGTATAGTCGTAGCTGCTTTTGAGTTCCAGCTACATAGCTGAGTAGTTGTGACAGTGCCCATAAGGATATGGCCAGTAAAGTCTAAAACATTTACTATCTGGCCCTGCACAGAAAAAGTTTGCTAACCCCCACACTAGAAAATATTGTCCTCTTTAGAAGCTATTGTAAACATGAGTAAGTGTACTTTAAAAAACTGCTAATGATTATAATTTTGAGTTACACTTTAAAACAATTATGGTAATTAAATCATGTTATAAATTTCAATGAGCCTTCAAGTTTCTAGTACAAGTTGTTCTACAGCGTATATGCTCCTGTGGCATGTCAGAGACATTCCATTTTTAATAAGAAGAATAAGAGTCATTTTAGCTAATTAACTTTTAAACATTAAACCTAAATTAACTTTTTATAGGCAGCAATAACTACAGCTAATATTATTTGCAGATAATTAAAATACATTGCTCCTAATGAATGGATAGCTACTATAACTTTCTTTACAAAGACAATTATAGTGGCTTATATAGTTTCATGTTGCCCTCTGAGCATTCGAGATTAATGCATTTCCCCAAATCATAAACATGAAGTTTTTCATTATACTTTTATGAATTAGGAATACAACATTTATCAGATTTCTAGAATATCCTGTAATATTTAAAAGTTGCAAAGCTACTTTTGGGCAATTACAGTAAATTTAAAGCAATATTAAGAAGAACAGGTCCCAGAGGTTTTTATGAAAAGAATAGCATTTTGAGACAAATTCTGGAGATACACTAAAAGTAAGAGAAAGGAAAAAAAAAACAACTAAAGCTGAAGTTGATACTTAAGGGATTGAAATAAGGTAGTACCATAATAAATTACTAATTTTTAGGAAATATATTCTAGGCACCACAGAGAATCCATTCTGCCTTAATATTATTTTAGCCTGTATATGGAGTCAGGATAAGGCCAGTTATGCTATGGCAATAAACTACCCCTAGAATATCTGTGATTTGCAAAACAAAGCTTATTTCTTCCTCACACCGTATGTTGGCAGGGCCTCTGCTCATGGTAGTCATTCTATAACTCTAGCTTTAGATAAATCATTATCTTGAGCACTCCTGGGTACCATGCCAAGACAAAAGAGCATATTGGAGAGTTGTATATCCACAATCAAATGCTTTAAGTTGAATGTCATTTTGCTAACCAGTTATTGGCTAGAATGAGTTACATGACCCCTCCCACCATAAGGGAGCAGAAGTTGCAATCCCATCATGTGCCTACAAGGGCTAGAGCTGGAACTATTTACTAACAAGTCACTACGTGTTTAGAATAACAATTACAAACCTAACCCATCAGGCTGGATTTGTCAACTGTCTGTGCTTCACTCTCCTCCTCTGTAAAGTGACTTTTAAAATATAAAGCTCATAGCATTGTAAAGATTAAATGAATCATTGTAAAGTGTTTAGAAGAGTGTTGGCATATAGTCAAGTATTACTGTTGTTTCATTTCAAGCTTTGTATTTCCCACGCTGATTTTCAGAGACAATAACAGAAAGGAGGACAGTCAGAAATGCTGTCTTAGGCCCAGGGATGCCAATGAGAAATATTCTTGAGTAAAGGCCCATGACCAACTGAAAGAGATCAAACTGCAAGGCCTTCCTTTTAAGTAATGTTGATTTCAGGAGGCATAAGACAAGCCACTAGTGGGGTAATACTTTAGTTTAACAGAAGATGGTGGACCAGGTAGATAAAGACACCAAAACTGATAATAGGTCTTATTAAATATGAAGGTCAAAGGATGCAAACATACAACTTAAACACAGTGAGTGGAGCATGTGGATAGGGCTAGTATATAGGATATACATTTGGGTAATATAGTACATAAATGAATCCCTTCTAATAGACTGCCATCAGGCTAAATGTGAGAGTTGAAGTAGAAGACTGCTCCTAGAAAGGGCAGAGGCGATAATGAAAGAAGAGGAATGGAACAAAGAAAAACTGAACCAAGACCCAGAGTCCAGGATCCATAGAAACATAGAAAGTGGTGGTCTGATGGGATTGTTCATTCCTATCAAAGCTTCTGTTGCTTCAGCTCTGGCACTCGTGCAAGTGCTCTGAATCCATGACCTTCCACTCATGACCATCTACCCATGACCATCCATGATCACAATGACCACACACACATCCATACTAATTCAATCAGTTCTAGATTGATGGCTCCAGGTGAAGAGCTAAGCAGACATGATTTCCTCTTCCAGGAGCTTACTGGTTAACTGGGGAGACAGAAGACAGACAGCTCCATTTTCAGAAGAGATAAGGGGATGATTTTGGAGAAGGTAGAGAAGAAGTAAGCTTTAAAAAGAAAAAGGAGCTTGTCTTTTTTTTCCCACCCACAAATAATAATTTATCAGCATATGTTAGAAGGTCTCATTCCACACTTGTCTATATTTATAAAATTTCTTGCTAATCTCCCTCCAAAATATTAATCACAATATAAAAATATTAATTACAACTCAAATTAACAATTTAATTTGAATTTTATTTCAGAATCTTACAGTCTACATTTTCCCAGATGATCACTGATTCAAAAGATCATTAGAGCTGGAAAAGAAATTTCAGCCCAAATTTCTACTTTTCAGATAAAGGGGTCAAGTGTCCAAATGAATTAGCCAGTTACAGAGTGGACTAGACTAGAACCTCTATCTTAATAATTAATGTATATGTTGCTTTAAAACATCAGGGAGTATAATACTACCCAGTTTGTTCTTCTCAAGATTTCATTGGCTATACAAAAAAGCTAAAATAATCAAAATGGTATGGTAGTGGTGTGAAAACAGTATAAATCAATGGAATAAAACAGAGAGCCCAGAAATAAATCCTTGCTTATATGGTCAACTAAGCTATGACAAATAAAGAAGGAATATATGAGATAAAGTCAGTGTCTTCAATAAGTGATGCTGGGAAAATTGGACAGATATATGCAAAAAATGAAACAGGACCATTTCCTTAAACTATATACAAAAAATACTCAAAATGGATTGAAGACTTAAATGTATGACCTGACACCATAAAATTTCTAGACAAAAACATATACAGTAAACTCTTTGAAATCGGTCTTAGCTACATCTTCTCAGGCAAGGGCAACAAGAGAAAAAAATAAATGAATGGGACTACATCATACTAAGAAGGTTTTTCACAGTGAAGGAAACCATCAATAAAACAAAAAGACAAGCTACTGAATGGGAGAAGATATTTGCAAAAGACTTATCTGAGCCCTGGCCAGTGTAGCTCAGTTGGTTGAGCATACCCATGCACCAAGAGGTTGCTGGTTCAATTCCCATGCACGTGCTGGGGTTGTGGGCTCGATCCCAGAAGGAGATGTGTAGGACCGATATTTCTCTTTCTCTTTCTCATCTATGTTTCTATCTCTCCCTCTCCCTTCTCTCTCTCTAAAAAAATCAATAAAAGCATATTTTTAAAAAAGATATAACAGATAAAGATTTAATATCCAAAGTATATAAGAAATTCACACAACTTAACCCCCTAAAAAAATCATTCTAATTAAAAAATGGCAGAGGATCTGAATAAACATTTCTCTCAGGAAGACATACAGATGGCCAACAGACATGAAAACATTCTCAACATCACTAATCATTAGGAAAAATGCAAATTAAAACCACAATAAGATATCACTTCACACCTGCCAGAATGACTATCATCAATAAACCAAACAAGTGTTGGCAAGGATGTAGAGAAAGGGGAATCCCCGTGTACTGCTGCTGGGATTGTAAACTGGTTCAGCAACTATAGAACAGTATGGAGTTTCTTCAAATAACTAATAATAGAACTACCATAAGACCCAGCAACTCCACTTCTGGGTATTTATCCGAAGAAAACAAAATCGCTAATTCAAATAGAGATACTAGTATGCTCATCACAACATTATTTACACCAACCTAGGTGTTTATCAAGAGGTAAGTGGATAAAGGAGCCATGGAATATTATTCAGCAATAAAAATCAAAGGAAATCTTGCTATTTGCAACAACATAGAGTGACCTAGAGGGTATTGTGCAAATAATAAGTCAAATACTGTATGATTTCACTTACATGTGAAATCTGAAAAAAACACACACAAAACAAAGGAATGAACAAATCAAACATAAATAGACCCACAGATCCAGAGAACAAGCCAAAGAGGATGCCAAAGGGGAAGTATTTTTTTTTAATTCTAAATAAAGATAAAAGAATCAAGAAAACAAAAATGAATCCACATTCTGTGAGTGTTGTATGTCAGATGCAAAGTGACTTGTGTCTATAAGCTTATAAAAAGTATGCATAAACATGGATTTACTCATTGAACCCTAAAATGTCTAATTGAAGGGGTCACCACCTGAAACCTGTGTGTGTGTTTAGGCCAAATCAAAGTTAACCCTGTTCCACAAAGTAGGGGTTATGTGTATGGAACTTATTACCCAACAAGAAGTGGGAAAAGTTAGAAATACAAATAAATTTTAAAGGGCTTATATAAATTAATGACAGGCCCATCCCAGTTAGTAAGAAAACATGCTACGTTTGGGTCATGTTATGAATGTTTGAAGTTAACATCAAAGAGGCCCAGCTTTGCCAACTCTGCCAAGAGAGAGATGGCCTGGGGCCAGGATGCTCCATGACAATTCTCACTGCCATGTGGGCACGTCTCCATCCACATGCTGCATTTTGGATGCCATGAGAAACTGCTAGGTCTCTGGCTCTGTGCACAGAAGGTGGACCTGAAAGGAGCCAATCTTTGACTACAAATTAATCCAGACCATGATATCTAAGTTTTCTTGTTCCCAACCAGAAACATTCTAACTTTACATGAGGAATCAACTCTTGGAAATCCCATGAGAAAGTTTTTATAAGGATTAATCCACACTTTCTTCTTTGGTTTGCTCAAATGAGAAGCAGGAAACCTTCCAGACATCCTGAACCTCTGACCTTTTTGTGGTTTTCCCATAAATATATGCAAAGGGCCATGCAGCAATTTTTAAAAAAATCTCTTCACACTATATGATAGCATGGCCTTATACTACCCATACATCTAGAGCACTCACATCTCCAACCCACTATAGAATATGCATTGACTTGGACATTCCTTGGGGAAAAAAGATCTCATAGGTTGTCAGAAGCCCACTATCATATATCTCATTTCCAGAGTGCTCTTCTCCAGCCACCCTAACTGACCCCCCAGGCTGTTTTCTGCTGACAAGTGAGTCACTTTTACCTCTAGCTGGATCGCAACTCATACCTCCTCTAGGAAAATACTGGGACATCCATCTGACAACAGCCCAGATAATTAATTTATTATAATGTCTAGCAGCATTTGACAGGAAAAATAATCTCCAATATATTTACTGCAAGACCTTCACCAATGTGACAAAGATGAATGCAAGCTTCCTTCAATCATTTTTCAGCTGTTATCCAAAACTGAAAGTGAAAGTTGAAAGTGATTTTCAGATGTTAACTTTAAAATTATGAGGAGGAAGATAATGGTTCTACTTTAGAACTGACTGAAAGTCGTACTTCTGTAACAATGCTTTAGCATCAAGCCAGAAAAATAAACTTGCCCGCTAATGTAGTAAATGGGCCAGAGATAAGCCTCTCAGAGGTTGGGGGAGGAAGCACCAAGAAGGAGCAGTAGACTGGATTTCCAAAATAAAAGCTCTGAAACTCCTAGCATAATATATTTGAAAAGCGGCATCTTCTTTTGTAAAATGTACATCCCACTGTCACAATAAAGCTGAAATTGGAAAAAAAAATCTAAATGTCAATGATGATGAACATCGGCAAAACCCAGCTTTAACTCCTCTCTTCAGCAGAACATCCAATAGTGCCAGCCAAGTTGGCTGTGCTCTCAGTAAATATTTTCTCAGAAGCTTGGTTTCTTCTAACATTAATCCTTCCCAATATCCCTTAACCTGGGGATGTAAATGTCAAATAATAACTGTCCATTTCACTGATAATCTGAAGCTGGATCCCTTCTTCCTTCTGCAGGCCAGAGTAAGTGTCCAATAAAAGTTCTACCTATGTCAGGAATAACCTAATTCACTTCTAATGATTAATTCTGCTCTGACCTCTTCACCATAAATAAAGCTGTTGGATTGGGAAAAAGATGTGAAACTGGACAAGGCAATTAAAAAAATCATGGAATAAAGGAGAGGTAGGAAAAAGAGAACAGATATTCTAAATTTAAAACACTCCTTGTTCTTTCTTGAAATAATGATTTATATTCCTTGAGTTCACAAGAGAGTAACTGGATATGCATGACATAATGCTGGAATTTTAGCTATTTTGCCTAAAGGTCATTAACAATTAGTACCACTAGGGGAAAAATCATAAAGATAGAATAACAGCCCTCTCTCAAAGGATGACTGAAACTATACTTGTAATCTGGCCATAATAAAGTATATTATTTTTATATTAGAGCCCACGTGTTAAAAGGAAAACTGACAAAGTAGAATAGGTCTAGTAGGTGGCCATTATTAATGGAGTCTGAAAAATAGTTGTCTTTGGAAAAATGGAAGGACCTACATTGCTTCCTTTAGAAAAGTGAAAAAAGCTAAAACTGACTTCAACTATTTAAAAGGGATGGTATACAGAGGAGAGACTGGCCATTAAAAATAGAGCAGTGGCCCAGCTGGTGTGGCTCAGTGGTTGAGTTTGTACCTATGAACTAGGAGGTCATGGTTCAATTCCCAGTCAGGGCACATACCTGGGTTGTAGACTCGATCCCCAGTAGGGGTATGCAGGAGGCAGCAGATCAATGATTCTCTCTCATCATTGATGTTTCTATTTCTCTCTCCCTCTCCTTTCCTCTCTGAAATAAATAAAAAATTAAATAAGAAGAGCAGCATTAGGGCCAGAGAGTGAAAGCCAGATGGTGAGTCATCCGCCATGAGGGGTATCTGGATTCTTCCTCTCCACTGTAACGATCCATTCCATCTGACATCTGGAAGATAGTCATGTTGGTTTTGCTTTGACACTTGTATAGAGTTCACTGTCTCAAGAACACCCTTCTCCACATGAGAGGGTGGTATGTGTACCTTTCTGGTGCCCAGTTGCTTCTCTCAGGTTCAAATGTAGACAACTGGTTTACCAGTTCTTCCTTTATGAATATCCAGGATGGTGCTAATGCCTTTCCACAGGACAACTCATTGCATTTTAAAAACAGTTATCAGGTCTACCTCTTATTTTTCTATTTGTCAAACTAAACATCTCCAATTCCTCCCACCTTTATTAACTTAGTATTCAGTACCTCAGTCCATTTTAGTCACTGGCCCTCCGGACACTTTCTAGTTTGTAATGTCATTAACAGACAGATGACATAAATATGCTTGACACAGCGTTATCAGCAAGAGTTCCACATAGAACTGTTCAGGAAAATCAGTCAATGTCAGCTGAACACCATGTTCACCCTATGCTATCAACATTTTATAGAGAACATACGTGGAAGGCCAGGTGCTGACAATATTTGTAGAGTCAAAATTAAGGTACATGGGATAATTTTGGAGTTTTCACAAGATATAAATCACTATGTGTACATATGTAGTGTAGTCTCAAGTTCGGAAGGGAAGGGAGTGGGCAGAATAGAGCTCAGGTGGGCTGAGGAACCAGGCTACGGATTTGAACATCAGGAGGACCTAAGCTTTACCTTAAAGGGTTGGATAGGCCTGTCTAGAATGGAGACCTGGACAAGGAGGGAGTGTGTTATAGGAATAATGAGTAATAAAAAAGACTAAGGTTGGTAAGGACATTTGTGGCTAAAAATAGAAATATTTAGATTTGTAATTTAACATTTCTAATAGGACTCCTTTATTCTATTATAAACATGCTTGACTTTGCTAAGAAATTTTCAGAACTCAGATCCACACAGGTATCTAACTTGGCAAACTAATCCTTGATAGGACACTACAGGCGCTAAGAGAGGAATGCCAGGACTCTCCTGAGGTGGCAGATCTCATGGGTGATTTTTCTGGGCACCAATTTCCTTTATTTCAAGCATCAGAATTGTAGGCAGACTGGTGAAAGAGGTATTATTGGATAAATGCAACTTGTGGTACATTTTAACTTTTATCATCTTGGTAACAAATGACTCCAAAGGCCAAAATCCTAAATTGTGTGTCTGGTCTGAAGATTCTCTGTTTTTAAGCCTCTGTAACTGACCCCAGTCATATCTTTATTTCCAGAGCAGAGATACAGGAAAATCAATTAGAGAAGATAATGAATAAGTCCAGGTAAATACACATTCTGACTTTTAATTAGCCAGTGAATTCATGAATCTCCAGGGAATACTAAAGAAACATCATAAGACAATGCAATTTCCCTTACTAGGGACCATAACCGCAGAGCTACTTTTTTTTTTTTGATACAATGCAATTGACTTTTATCTTTTCTTTTTTTTTCACTGTGCTGTGCTCATAGCTTCTGTGGAAACTTAAACATTATTCAATAGAACAGTTTCCTGGAAAACCTTTTGAAAGTGGTCACAGACGCTGCCCTGCTCTGGTGCCCTGATCTGCCAGCATGCTGTTTTATTACCTCCAGAAGGTTCAGTGCCAAGACACAGCCCAAGAGTTACAGCTTAAAGAGAACTAGGTTCATAAAAATAATTTTCTGCCTTCTTTCAAGAAGGAAAATTGTCGCTTTCAGCTCTCAGTAATTCCATGTAACTATCACTTCTCTTCTGGCTTCATCACCCAACCTTTCAACTATCCCTTCAAGATGATGGGTAAGAGTCAGGGATTGTTAACTAAAGGGAGGACTGCTGGACTCACTCACTTCTACCCTGTTTCATCGCCAATGGCAAGCAGAGGCCCAGAATGCCTACATGACCTTCACAGGACTACACAGTAAGTAGCAGAATCAGGACCCGAACTCCACATTGCAGAGAATAAGCCAGGAATGTTTTTAACATTTAGCAACAGTACAACACAGTCAGCAAACAATTGGAACAGAGACTCTGATTGTGCTGTGTGCCAACAAAGAGCAGCCTCACCTGGACTAGAATGGATACCAGTAAGACTTTAGGAGATAGAAAGAGCCCCTTTTGATAAGTAGGTTATCTAAAGCACTGAACTAATAAAATCATAATTTACTTTTAGTTGCTGTTCTCTTTTTACACCTTTTAACTTTCCTTTGAACTCCCCCCTGACTTCAAGTGTATGTCAAAATTCTCAAGACCATCTCTGTAAGTATCAACTCTCTAGCCTTTCAGGTTAAGCCCTGATTCGGTTTTTATTTTTTATTTATTTACTTTTGACATTTTATTTATTTATTTTGTTAATCCTCACCCAAGGATATTTTACCATTGATTTTTAAAGAGAGTGGAAAGGAGGGAGAGAGACACAAAGAGAGCAACATCAATGTGAGAGAGATACATTGATTGGTTGCCTCCCGGGCTGAGCCTGCAACCAAGGTATGTGCCCTTGATTAGAATCAAACCCAGGACCCTTCAGTCTGCAGGCCAATGCTCTATCCACTGAGTCAAAACAGGTAGGGCCTGGTTAGGTTTTTAAAGGGAACATGATCTATATGTCTACAATTTTTCTTTAAATCACTTTATCCAAGGTAAAACAACAACAACAACAAAAAACACGTACTAGTTTAGCCTTTGATTTTTAACATGGATTTACTACTTATTTATATTTTTTCACTTATCACAGTCTCTTCTTAATTCCTTTCTTTTAAAATTATGAGATATTCTTTCATTGCTTCTATTGATAAGGCTGTCTGAAGCTCAAGATACAATTGGTAGATAAGTCCAGTAAAATTGGACGCAGAAATCCAAAGCTGTTACTGGTCAGAGCCTTTCCTATGATGTGCAGACTCATCATGCAGACCTGACTTGCCTTAAAACTTCTTTATGATTGACTTTTGAAAGCAGCATAAACAAGTGCAGCGAAGCAAGCATTCTTCCAGGCTTTGCACATCATTAACATCATTTTCATTAAATGTCCCACCTTTAACTTCCTAAGAGTAACTATCTTGAAATTGTGAATCCCATTAGGTATTTGCATGCTGCTGTGGCAAGTCTCTTAGGTACAAAGATGACTATAACATACTTCCAATTGTCTCCATGCTTTCAAGATCCGCAAAGTTTTATTCTGAAGTTTTATGTCTTATGCTAAGCACTACGAGAGATAAGAGGAATGAGAGGAGTTGGCCCTACAGATCAAAGATCTTAAAGGTAGAAGACTTACCCGCATGAGATAATTAGAAAATAAGACAGGGTGGGATTGAGAGCTATGTGTTTAGAACTGATATAGAGGTCAGTGAGGGTAAGAATAGAGCCACTGTTGGGCACATGTTGGGAGTATTTTGCTGAAGTGTCATCCGAATTGGGGAGGGGAGAGGAGGCAAGAACCAGAGCACCACCAAGTCTAAGTGAGTAGACGGATGGTAAAGCTGTTAGCAGTGCAAAGTTGAGAGCTACGGTGGCTTTACTCCCTCTCTCATGCAGACTTTTACATCTGGTGAAAAATCTTGGATTATCTCCATAGAGAGTACATATATAATTCTTCATCAGTGAGTGTTCAGTAGGGGGGAACCCTGAACAGTAAGTAAGTCAGTTTCCAGGAAAGCAAATTACTGAGGGTTTCTATGCCATGAAACCAGCCACAGGTTGCCAACCTCAACCGACCCTGCGACAGAGGGTCACCTTCTTTTTTAAAAAATATTTTTATTGATTTCAGAGAGGAAGGGAGAGGGGGAGGGAGATAGAAACATCAATGATGAGAGAGACTCATTGATTGGTTGCCTCCTGCACACCCCCTACTGGGGATGGATTCTGCAACCCAGGCATATGCCCTGACTGGGAATCGAATCGTCATCCATGGGACGACGCTTAATCCACTGAGCCATCACAGCTGGGCAGTGGGTCACCTTCTTAGAAGTTTTCTCTGCTCTGAGATATCTAACAGGTGCTTTCTACCCACTGCTTTATAGTTTTGCCAACCTATTCCTGATTCTTTGTTTCAGGCACCTTCCCACCCTTACTTCTTTGTGGGATTATTTATGAGGCCTAATTCGTAAGACAGAAGTATACAATCTGCCATAACTAAAGCCTCTGAGGGGGGAAGTCCATTTTAAAGGTCCTCCTCTCAGAGGCCCAAACACCCATCCCCAGAGCTGAGGTGAGGGGTGAAGGGGGGGGGGTCCTAGAACTCCCTCCCAGGCCTCTGAATATGGAAAGTTAAAACAATGGTAGGGAATAAGACAAAAAAATTACTCCTTTTAGCTCCAGAGTTACCTATGTAGAGATATATGTAGAGTTAAATTCTAAAATCAATCCCTTACAGAAAATCACAAGGATTCTCATGCCTAACAAGTTAGTGGGGAGTTTTTTTTTCATTAAAATTAAAATTAAATAGAAGGCCATGGTCAATTACCCAGTTCATTCCTCCTTCCAGAAGGAAAAACATAAAGGCACTCCGTCCTTCCTACTGTGGGTGCACTTCAGCCTGAGCACGCACATCTCCGCTGAGTGGGCCATTTATATGATTGCCTGCTGGAGTTTCCTCCTTTCAACTTAGTAGGGGATATTTGTGATCTTTATTACCCCGAATAAATCTGCAAAATGCCTTTTGCTTGAGGCTCTTTATTTTAATTTCAGATAAATAAATAACATTAGGTTCCTGGCCATCGTATTAAGACAAGCATGGATCTAAAAATAACAAACATTTTTCAAGCCAAATGCTTTCAGATTAAATAGTAGTAGATTTCTCTGGGTGACCCCCAAATCCTATTGATATTGAAATATTTCTGGTACTTTGAGAGTGTTGCTTGAAGAATGTAAACCTGTTTAAACTACAAGTAGAATGACTTTCAAATCATCTATGGAGCCACTTGTACAATATTATTCAACTCAAGTTTCCCTTGGCTGCAGTAAATCCATCTTTAAAGTGGGGCTATTTCCCCAGTTTTATTAGAGGGCAATTTTATATCTTTGTAGGCTAACCTAATGCCTCTATCTATACTGTGGTTTATATATGAATTATAAAGAGCTCCAAACCTGAATATCTCATCATCTTATGTATATATACTAAAAGTCTTCAAGGCAGTTCAAATTCAATCTATTCAATAATCAATTATTCATTTGCCCTCAGTCCTCCAGAGCTGTTCCTACTTGGATTAAACACCAACTTCTTGGGAAAACCTTTGGGCTTTTGAAGGACAGTCTCCGAAAAATGTGTTTTACGGATAAATGCATGTTCATTTTTTTTTCTTCAAACAAGATATGGAGTGAAGAAGACAAAACACAACATGATTTTAAATAGTCTACTATTTACTAGGTTAGGATCTAAGCATACATTCTCTGTTGGATTAGCAGTCCCTTTTAAAAAATATATGGCTGGATGAATTTGTTAAGAAACATGAGAGCGTGTATATAATGTTCCTGTAGAGTTTCAGTCTGGCATTTTTGGTGTCTCCTTGCCCCAGAGGTTCTGGTTTCAAACACCAGGCAACCTCCTATGTAGATCAACAAGCATATGTAATACTTTAAACAATAAAGAATTTAAATTAAAAAAACAAGCATATCAGACAGGTCATGTAAATAAACTCTGATGATCAATCCTAAAGTATAAGGTGAAATATGAACCTGGGTGATCTTGTTCAGTCAATCCAGACACCTACAAGCCCCTTCTGTTGCTGAACAAGTCACCTTAAAGACAGTGATGCCATTCCATCAGGGCCCCGAGATCTGAGAAGCATCCTCAATGCTGCTTTGCTCCTATAAAGTGACACCATCGGTCTATAATAAGTATCCCCACCACTGCCCACGGATGACATAACCGTTGAAGCATGAAGCAATACCCAATCTCCAGAGCCCTGATTTATTCTGCCTGGTGATGGGCAGAGGGCATGACTTAGAGGCAGGACTCTTATCTTGGCAGGGGTCTGGGACTGGCTGCATCTCTGAAACAACCCCTAGTGGGTAACCGAGAAGTGACATTGATGGGTTTCCAGGGTGGCCCTTGTGCTTACACTTGCCCATGAATCTAGCTATGATTTAGAAATGCAGCCCAAGGGTCGAGAGGAGGGGAAGATAATGTAAAGCTTGCTAGCTGAGCCTCCTTTGACCGCAGCGGAGTGAGACAGGGATGCAGAGATGGGAAACCATGTGCTGTTATTGAGCTGGCATAGCGTGAGGTTTTGCTTTCAGAGCTTGTATTGCTGGTGCAGAGCACTGAGCTTGCTCTTTGTTTGCCATACATTCTGGCCCCCAGAGGTAGCCTCTTTTTCCTCTGGAAGGGAATTTGAAAAGCAAATCACAGTCCTTGTTTTATGTGGTGTCCACCATTAAGAATTCATGCAGAGCAATTTTACTTGTTGCCAATTAAGATCTCCCAGTGGAAGTCTATGATTACAGCAAAGGCAACCTGTTTAATACTTGGCGTCTCCTTCTACATAAATTAACCCCATGAGGACAGAGACATGCTAATTCTTAAGATGTCTGGATAATACGATTCTGAGATTCAAGATGCATAGAAGGTAACTCTCCTAGAGGCTCTCGGCTTGACTTCTTGGGGCATACGTGCTTTTTCTTCTTATCTCTGTTTTACAAAGGCAAGATAATTTCTAGATAACGGTAGCAAATAATTTTCTTTTCCTATGGATAGAATAGCATTCAGTGTCTCAGTAAGTAATTTTAATATCACTCAGATTTTATGGAAATTAAGATTAGAGCTGAAATGAACTGTAGGCTGTGGTGCCAAGTATCTATCCCCCGAAATATATAAATATATCAAAATTAGGGAGTACATGAATGAATATTTGGAATGTAGACCATTTTATTTCAATGTTCACTCTACTTAGATAAGCAGTATTTTGAATCATGATGAGAACCAACAAAAAGTTTTTGGCCATTTCGCCCCTCTCTTTCCTTAGAATAAGAATCACACATAAGCCACAAAGAAAAAGTCTATTTTTAAGAATTTTGAATACATTAAAATCAACATTTTATTGTTAGAAGGGATAGGTCTTAGGGAGTCTTAATCTAACCAGGGATCTATGGATGCTTTTTGATAAAGTGTTGTCCTCCCCTTGGTCACGTGGAAACTGTCATTTCTCCCCCTGGAAAGGAGGAGTTCAGTGCATCACCAGGGCAAACATCACTTGTCATCAACAGTTCTTCAGATTATTGGAATTTGGTCTTGAGGCTCTGGCAACCCTTCAAGAAAATGGTGAAGAACTTGGGGTTGGCTTCCCCAGACACCTACTTCCTCCTTTGACCAACAACCCGGACTTCTCACAGCACTAACTGCTTTTTCACTAGTTACCCACCCCAGGACAGTGAAGTAATGGGAAGGAGGGGGTAGAGCCATGTTTATATTTGGCTATCAAACTGGCCAGACCACTGTTTCCCAAAATGTGTTTCCTGGAACCTTAGTCAGAGTAGATAGTTCAAGAAAGATATGACTGAGTTTGTTTTAAGAAGCCAAAATTATATTTTATATTCTGTATTTGATGTATACAGCACATGTTAGCAATATAACTGGCTCTGAAAAGTTCTGCAATTAAAACAATTTTAAAGCTTGGTTTTACCTGGTGTATTTCAAATATGACCACAGAATACCTTTATTGTTTTTAAAACACCTAAAACAGTGACCCTAAAAAGGGTATTAGTATTTCTGGGCATGTGCTTGGAAAAGTGCTTGCATCAGTGATTTAGATCACTGGTTCTCAAAGGGGAGGAGAAGGGATTCTGACCTCTAGAGAACATATGGAAAATGTCTGGGGAATTTCTTTTCTGGTTGTCACAGTGAGGAGGTGTTACTGGCATGTAGTGGGTTGAAGCTGGAAATTATACCAAACATCTTGCAATGGACAGGACAACCCCTCCCTGCCACCGCCCCCCTCCCCCACCCCCTGCCGAGGTAAATAATGTCTTGGCCCCAAATGTCAATAGTGTCTCAACTGAGAAGCCCTAGCCTACACAGAGCCTGTTCCAATGTCACTTTGGTGATCTGGTCTCTGTTGGCTGGCAGTTGCCACTCTGCATTTGCCAGATATTGTCATTTAATTTTGCTCATGCAGAACTACTTTATTTATTTACAGGCTTTTGATAATACTGTCTCTAATTTGAGCTAGGAAAATCTGAAATGAACATTTTGACATTATCTGGCTGGGTTACTGGCAAACTGATAGGTATTTCTGTCATATTAGTCATTTCTACTCATATTCTTGAGGATTTCTGTGATATATATATTTTAGAGGCCTAGTGCATGAATTTGTGCACCAGTGGGTTCCCTCAGCCTGGCCTGCAGGATAGGGCTGAAACTGGCTCTCCGACATCCCTTGGGGGGTTCCGGGTTGCGAGAGGGTGCAGGCCAGGCCGAGGGACCCCACTGGTGCACAATCAGGGCCAGGGAGGGATGCGGGAGGTTGTCCAGCAAGGGAGGGACCGTGGGAGGGCTCCAGGACGTGTCTGGCCCATCTCACTCAGTCCTGATAGGCCGGACCCCAGCAGCAAGCTAACCTACCAGTCGAAGCATCTGCCCCCTGGTGGTCAGTGCATGTCATAGCGACTGGTCGACCGGTCAACTGTCTGCCCCCTGGTGATCAATGCACATCATAGTAAGTGTTGAGCAGCCTTAGCATATTATTAGCACACTAGAAGCCCATTGCACAAAGATTCGCGCAATAGGCCTTCCTTCCCCTGACTATTGGCACTGGTTTTCCTCTGGCACCCAGGACCCAAGTCTTTGGTCCGGCTGCAGAGAGACTTGGCTTCTCCACTGCGGCTGCAGCGGAGAAGCCAAACCTCTTCAGTCTTCAGTCTTCACTCTGGCTGGAGCCTTCAGTCTTTGCTCCACGCCTACATATGCAAATGAACCGCCATCTTTGTTGGGTTAATTTGCATAGTTGATCTGATTGGCTGGTGGGTATAGTGGAGTGACACCAATTTGCATGTTTCTCTTTTATTAGTGTAGATTACACTTTGATTGGGTGAACGGATGACCAGACGACCGGACACTTAGCATATTAGGTTTTTATTATACAGGATATATATAATACAGGTTGATCATGCTACATTATTCAAGTATTATAGAAAAATGAGATGCTACATGTCTGACATATTATATAAATGTAAAACTAAACATTATGTTTCATATGGTCTCAGGGCTCTGTAATCTTAAATATTAGCTATATTGATACCTTTCTTTTACAGATATGGAAACTCAGTCTCAGATGTCACCTGACAGCTAGTTTGGCAGGCGAGGACAAGAGTCCCAATCTCGCAAACCTCCAGTCCAGTCCTCTTTGCATTGTTATAGTATCATGCTATTTCCATTTTTATACATAATTTCACTTACAAGACTTGAGTCATTAACACCATAAATATTCATGAATTTGATTGGTATTTTCCAACTGTTTGTTCTACACTCTCAATTTGAGGATGCAAATGGATAAAGGTTTCTTTCAAATTTAGGAGAAAGACATTCTCAGCAACTGTTTTATTATAATCTTTATCAGTCACTGATATATTTAGTCAAATCAGAAATAGTAACAGATGATATAAAATCATTAAGTGCAAATGAGCGTTTCCTTCTAATCTTGACTTTCCACAGCAAAACAAATAAACATGCAGAAATATATTGTCACATTTCAACATCAACTAGTAAACAAGGGGCCATGGATTGTATCCTTTTCATCATCAAGCAGGAAGGGGCAGAGCACATCAAACACACCCAGACTCCAGCTCAAATCTTAGACTGAGTTCTAGATTCTGACTCTGCCCTGTTATTCAGATGAATTCACACAAGTTTTCTATTGGTGTCAAAACAGACAGTTGAGCTAAATGACTCCTCATGGCCAGACAGCTATCTTTGGACTCCACAAATTCTTTATCATTTGAAAACCCAGAGATAGTTAGTAGGTCTATTTCAGTAGAATACTAAGCAGGACCCCAAAATAACTAGTTATCTTGAGAGTATGATTACAACAATGTATTTGTGTCACAGCAACTGGTTATGCTATGAGAAATGACTAAAAACTAAGAAAGACAAGTAGCCCCCTCCACAAAAAAATAAGGAAAGGCTTTTAAGCCATGTACCCAAATCTTCTACCATTTGTCTAAATTCTTTAATCGTTTAGCAAGTGTCAATAACAGCAAATGTATCTAATGTGATTTTGACCAATCCTCAAAGATTGTGGCCATAAATTAATGCTGACCATCATTACTGTTGGAAGAACTAAATATTCAGAATTTGTCCTTTCTTTTAAGTTCTACCTTAGCTCAAGTATAAATGGAAAGTGAACAATTAAAATCAGGAGCAATGAAAAGTGGCCTCCTTCATGAAAACTGAACCAGGAATAAATCAAAGACATAATGAAGTCAGAGAAAAAGTTTTATATTGAGTTATGGGGACATTTGTTCAACTTCAGACATTCCAGTTGTGTTTGTGTACATCACATGCTGTTCCCATGATCCTCTGCACACCAAAGAGTCTACCCAAACTCAAGAAAGCAGTTTAAAAATTTAATCACAACCTGAAAGAATTTCCCACACGGCTCACTGCCATTCACATATTCTTCACCAAAAACAATTCAGCTATGGTTGCAGTTATGACACTGTAATCATATCATAAAGCCTCTTACTTTAAGTAAGTCCAGATCTATTTGCAAAATATGATCAAGTATAATTTCATGATTCAATAAATAGTATATAAATCTGCTATTACTGGTTTTCATTTTCTTTTCAATACTACCCATTTCCATTTTCTCACTGGCAGTTAGTCTGACTATTCAAATGCCATTATTGCCCTTTATTGTTATTCAAATGCCATTTTATTAGATCCTCTGCCACTATATATAAGGCTGGGCTTCTTCACCAGCAATAATTCCATTTCTGAAAAAAATGGAAGTGACTGCACACAAAATTCTGAGCTCTTACTTTATGTTAGTTTAAATCTGTGCCTGAAATGGGATTTTAACTTAATCATGTTGGAGAAGACCAGAAAGGTTTTATTAGCTACCTTGAGAAAGCAGGAAAATATTCTTTCCATGCAGGTATTGGGTTCAAAAACCCATAAAATCATTACCCCTTCCCAATGATGTGTATAAGACACACTCACTGACCAAATTAAACTCTAAATTTCCTTTGTCATAGGGCATTCATCATTTTTATGTATTTTTCTCTTGGAAAATAACAAAATGTTCAAGTAGTTGAAAGAAAGTGCTACAATTCAGTGAAATAACCTTTTAAATATACTTTGTAGTAGATCTATGGAAAATGAAATTTAAAAGGCACACAACCATAAATGCATTATTGCATTATTGTTGTTAATTTTATTAATACAATACACTGGCTCACAAAAGAAAACTATATCAACACCAGGTTATAGCTCTCAAACACAAATCTGGCAACTATTGCATCAAGTTACAGAAAATTAACTGACGTGCCTGTTAGTGGCAAGCAAACTTAAAAATTATACACTTCTGTTGTATCCTGCCAGCAACTTTTGTGTATAGAAATAGAATACTTTCACTATAACCATAGATCTGTTCTTTAGTAGGAAAACTAATATATGAGCAGGACAAATGAAAGTGTCAGACACTTTACCCAAGAACTAGAATTCTTCAGGAAGAAGAATGCCAAGGTTATTGGGATTTGTTACAGGATGCAAAAAGAAGGGGCAGCATAGCCTGATGCAGAGACCAATGATGATGGATTTGGATGAGGTGGGATAAAAGAGCCACAGTGTTAGCAAATATTTACCTGCCATCTCTGTGAACAGAGAGAATGCTCTGCTCCCTGCCTCGAGGAGATAAGAAGTAGAGGACGTTAGGGGCATACTGACCATTGGGAGACAAAGCTAATTATGTGAAACAATTCCAGTGCAATGTGAGGCATCATATAAATGAGCACTAGTGTGTTTATTCCAGACAACAAGAGCTATAGAAATTTAGAAAAAGGAATTCAAATTCCATAGCAGCACCTGTGAAGAGCATAACTGAATGGATCCCAAAAGTCTAGATAATAATATCACAAACATCCTTAGCCAGTCTCAATTCCCAAGAGGCCCCAGGGAATGAATGAATTGAAAATATGACTTCTATGATACTGATCACTTTCCAACTTACCTACACAAATATTGTCACATAACTTTCCTTACTTCCATTTATAACAAAAACATTGGGATCTATACAACAGCATTCTCAAAATGTTTCCTTTTAATATAAAGAGAAGCAGGAATCTTAAGTAGCATCCTACCTTTTAATTACAGAAAACCCTAAATAATCTTTAAGCAAGCAAGTATCAGAAACTTTGGGCTCCAATATAAGGTTGCCAGATGGCCTTAAACAAATTAATTAATTGACCTTGAGCAGTATCTGTCCAAATTTCTACCATCCTTCCAGCTCTGAGCAGATCCTTGACTCAAAGACAACTTTTGGCACTGCTGCTTTACTTTAGTTAGAGAAATAGAATTTTCTAGGTTGCCTCTGGTGATATTTGTCCCCAATGATGCTTTTGGCACCAAATGGAACAAGAAACAGTTTTCCAATTCCCTGCCTCCAGGATCAAGATCAAAGCTATAGAGGCTGCTATAAGTTGAGGACATGGGCTTAACTCACCTCCAGAGACTTCTGTGTTTCTCCTCGAGTTGAGTTAGCAGATGCTCAATGTATTTATTGGAGTCCATGTATTCCTGCACATACAGACACACAAAGACAAATAAATCCTCATTATAATAGTCACCAGAATTCTAAGACAAGCTTTATCTCTACAAGGAAGATTTTTTGACAGGAAAGCTTTATCTCTACAAGGAAGATTTTTGACAAGTTAATCCCTTGGACTCTAGTAGTCAATGACTTACATGCAGTTATTTGGGGATGAATAATATTTTTCCATAGCCTGGGATCGTTCTATAAACAAGCACTGGAGAGAAATGGACTTCTACTGAGTCAGCCTAAAACTTCTCCGATTCACAGAAAAAAGATAAACTTCATATTTATCTAAACTGAGATCTGTGTTCTGCTGTATAAACATTAAGTGAGCTAATGTTGCTGCTGGCCTTATAAGAATAATAAGACAGACAATACAGGCCTTAATTGCATTGGTCTTACAAGAGTCACTTCCTAGCAACAACACTATTTTTGGACTACTTAGAATGCTTTATATAGTCACTGCCCATATTCAGTGGACACACCATTTCCATTGATGAAAGACATCTCCCTTCTTCATCTCCTTATAGAAACAAGACAATGTAGTTTACTTTTGTTTTCTTTGACTCTTAGAAAATAAATCTTTGGCTTCTAAGAAGACATGAAGGCAAATCATATCTTGTGTTTTAGAAATGTGGGTAAACTTATGTTCATAAATACAACCATATATTCAAGAAATATTTCTGAAGAATGAGGAATTCTTTTGTCACATATGACGGATTCATAAAAATTCAAAGTTTATTAAATCTGATTTTTTTAAAAAAATTGATTTCTGAATAAGAATGTGAGGTTCGAATGTAGTAGTTTCCATTGTTAACTGTGGAACAAAATACAATGTATAAAGCTTGGTGATTCTTTCATCCTGAATCTGACACCTTTGATTTCTAGCAGAAAGTCTAGCCTGTAGGCCATGTGTCTGTGTAACAAATGCCTTAGATGAAATAGTGTACAATGGTTTCAGTGCTAAGTCACCCATGAACGTTACCATTTCATTTCTTATAGATTTTAGATAAACTGGGAACTTTGATTAATATTCATACTTTTCTTTCTGAAATACAAGTTTATTTATTTTGATTAAATGCTATACATAATCTATTGCCCCCGTAGGGAGGGCATGTGAAAGAAACACAGTAAGGATTGACCTAATACCACCGAAAGGGCCCTGCTCCACGTTTCTGGACCTGGATCTACCCAGGTAGCTTTTGAGAAGCCTTCTTACCTTTCTACATTATTTCAGTGAGAGTTGAGAGCATACTAAGTCCATATCTAGCTAAAAACTGTTATGATTATATAACACTATTATCCTATTGCAGATGATTAGCTAAAGAGTTTAATTCTTATGAAATAATATCAATTTTCACCTGGATGATGTGGCACAGTGGTTGAGAATCAACCTGTGAACCAAGTCACTGGTTCGTTTCCCGGTCAAGGGGACATGCCCAGGTTTCGGCTCAATCCCCACTAGGGGTGTACAGGAGGCAGCCACTCAATGTTTCTCTCTCATTGATGTTTCTATCTCTCTATCCCTCTTCCTTCTTCTCTCTCTAAAATCAATAAAAACATTTAAAAATAATCATTTTCAAGTTATTTAAACAAGACCATTGGGAATGCCAAAACCAAAGCAAAAATCTATTACTGCAGGAAATTGTAATACAGTGGGGCCTTGACTTACGAGTTTAATTCGTTCTGAGACCAAGCTCGTCAAGGAGCTAGTTAAGGAGCTCTTTAACTCAAATTACTCTGTCAACTCAATGCAAAAAAATCGGCGGAGAGACAGCTGGTATCTCAAAAAACTCCTTAGTCGGGACACTCATAAGTCAAGGCCCCACTGTAGTTTGTGATTACGCTAGTAAGTCAAAGTTTAAATAAAAAACTTAGAGTACTCAAAATTATCACAGATATTTTCAAATACATTTAATTGAAAAAATTTGAAAGGCACTATTTTCAAGTAGAAACAAATATATACGTTTCAAAATCATTCATCCAATTTTCATTCAATTGTTTTTTCCACATCGGTTAGAGCAGAACTTGACATATATGATCAGTAAATACAGTAATATCCAAGAGGCAGGAGGTTCCTGCTCTCAGAGAGCTTACAATCTGTAGGGAGAGATCTGAGAAATAAGTGAACAGGTTGATTCCAGATTGGTTACATGCTATGACAGAAATAACAGGTGACAGGGGAAGAACAGCTTCCATATAAACAGTAGTCAGGAAAAGACTGAGCAAATGCTATGTGAACTAGGACCTGGGAGAGAAGGAGGAGGCAAGCATATAGAGAGAGGGGAAGAGGAAAGAGAAGACTGCAGACTAAGGAAACAGCATATGCAAAAGTCTCCAAAGTGTGGTATCTAAGGAACAAAAAGGAAGCCAGTGGGGCTGGGGCAGAGAGCCTGGGGTATGTGGTCTAAAATAAAGTTGTAGAGATAGGCAGGGGCCAAATCATGTGCAAGCTCTGGAAAACAGTTTGGATTAAAATCAATTGATTTGTTAATTTGCTCATATTGCTTAGCTCAGTCAGAGCTTGAAGGGGAAAGGTGTAGTGCTTACAAATACGATCTTTGGATCAAAGACATTTCAGTTCAAATCCTGGTTTGGGTTTTTTGCTAGCTATGTTCCCTCAGGCAAGTTATTTAATCACTCTAAGCCTTATTTTCTTCAGCTTCAGAGGGATAAATAATACTTATTTTAGAGGTGTTGTAAGGATTAAATAAAATAGCTTGAGCAAGCATATATCATAGTTTCTGCCAGGCGGTGAGCATAGCATTTTTCATAATATATCACACACCAGAGATTAATAGTAACAATAGTTTTTCAACCATTAAATGTAAGCATAGCTGGATTCTGGTTTAAAAGCGACTTCAAGCAACAATACTGGCTGTTTCCATTTAACAGAGCTTCACCCAATTTCCCATAAAAATAACTATGATGACAAGGCTTAAACCATGTAACAATGGGAAATAAGAATTATGAATTCTCCATCTTTCTATCTTTATTTTCCTCCACTCTTACTTCTAACATCCAATATATTTTAATTGAGTATTTATTTGGCTATTGTCTGTACTTCACCAACTCCTCCCCAAAGTATTTCCTTCTCCCTCTCCAACTGAAATGGATTGAGAGGAAAAATATATGGTACTTACATGTGCTTTGGGTTAAATGAAGTCATTTTTTTCCTACCTAGAAAACTTAAGCAGTATGCTCACACTTCATCATCTGGCCCCTGAATTAGAGAAGTTCGTTAACTAATGAGAAATCCCTACCATTCTGTAAGTAAAATTTGGGTTATTCTATTGTGAACCACCTTATCCATCCATTTGAAGATTAACTCAAACAAAACATGAAGGGTGATGGCAGTGGTACAGCAGAACTACAGCCACAGCAAATTCAATGTTGTAGTTACAGTACCTATAGCAAGAACTTGAGTGTAAAGTGCAATGCTGGTGGTTATTTATTACACAGGGACTCACTATTCCAGAGTAACAAAGCACAGGCAGGAGGAAAGGGTCTGGCCAGATTCCATCGCAGGGAAACAGAGCTCCGAAATTGCCTGAAAGACACTGGCTAACGGGCAGCTTGGAGGAAAGATTTCTACAATGCAGTTGGACAGAGAGAGGAATCCACACTATCTATTGGTGATCCCAAGGCCTGGAAGAATCATTTCAGAATGAGTCAACTGACTCATACCACACAAAGTACCGGAGCACAAGAAAACAAAAACATCTCCCTCACTCACAGGAGAGGGTGTTACTCAGAGCTTTGACATGTTTAGTGGTAGCTGGGAAGATCTGGTCCCTGAAATGTGTAGAAAGGCTTAACAAATGCTGAAGTAATAAATAGCAGAATTAAATTTTATAAAACAACAGGGTAAGTTGTAAAGATGATAAAGTAAGGAAGTGAGTAAGCTAAGATTTCAAAGAAATATAAACTGCAACAGCAGAACTGAAAATTTGTTGATCCTTACATTGTGATTTTACTCTGGGGAGAATCTCCCCACCATGAAATGGTGCTTCGGAGAAGAGCGAGCAATTGATTGGGTGTGTTGGCACTAAACTTGTTACACTGATGAAGTCTACTTTTCAGTCTCATCTATATATATATATAAGCCAAAGCAACCATTACGACTAGATGACCGGATGACCAGACGGTAGCTATGATGCGCACTGACCACCAGGGGGCAGATGCTCAATGCAGGAGCTGCCCCTTGGTGGTCAGTGCACTCCCGCACCCAACCTCCTGTGGCTAGCCAACTTCCCGCGCCCCCTGTGTCCTCCCTGACTGGCTGGGTGGTCAGTGTGCTACCACAGCCAACCTCCCATGGCCCAACCTCCCGCAGTCCCTTCCCCCGGCCAGCTGGCCCTGATCGGCCCCGATTGGCCCGGATTGCCTGCCAGGCTGAGGGTCCCCACCTGTGCACGAATTCGTGCACCAGGCCTCTAGTCTCGAGATAAATCAAATCTCCCAACCCAGGCCCAGTACTTAAATACTCACTAACCCTTCTGGCACTTCTATGGTATGATCAGTTAGTATATGGATAATTCAGTTAGCGAAGACTAAAACTGCTGTCACCTAGAAGGAAAACATATAACCATATCCCCATTTTCCTTGTTGTCAGTGTTCACTCTTTATAACACATTATCTGTGAAGACTGTCGATTCAGCAAGCCTTATGTCACCCAGCAGGCACTTCCCATGTCACTTAGCACTAAGACCCTACTGAGGATAGTTATTATTGTTGAACATTCTATTCTAATAATATAAGAGAACTGGCAATGAAAACATATACACAGTCCTGTGAAGGACAAACAATCTAAGTAAATTAAGTAAAGGACAAAGATGAACATGAATAGAGACATGATGGATAATTATGCAGAAAATGTAGTTTGACTAACAATTATAGCTTTTGAGTATTTGACAAGATTTGGAATATGTATACACAATAATCAAAGGAATAATTAAAGCAACATTTCTGAGTAAGAGAGAGAGAGAGAGAGAGAGAGAGAGAGAGAGAGAGGGAGACTTGATTATGTATATGAAAGAGCCTAAGCACATTCTAGGAAAACTATCTACACATCACTGGGACAAGAGCTGGATAACAATCCTTGGGAAAAACACTGCAAGTATCCAAACAGACAAAGGGGTTTCCTACTAAGGAGCTAATATGGCTGGCTCCATGGCTTCTGGCCACCCAGATGTCCATTGACATGAGATACACAGACAGACCTTTGAGTCTTAATTCATAAATATCCCTAATCAAGTAGCTGCTGTATAACAATGGAACAGAAAGCTTTCCTCAGATATTTACAGATTCAGAATATAAAGCATCTATTTTAATTAAAAACTAAAATATATATGTGTATGTACATATATTTTAAACTTAAAGGTATATGTATATCCACATATATACTGAATTTTCAAGAGATAAATAAAATATATGTCATTTATATATGCATATGTGTGTGCATGTGTATGTACACACATACCATACCAGAGTGATGGATTTTAAAAATATGAAATTTATAATATAAAAGGAAGATTCAAAAGAATTGAAGCAAATTTTATATCTAAAGATGTAAATATGATTATACAATTAAACAAACATAAAAATCCCAGGAGAAAGATGCAGAGTACACATTCTGTGTTTTTGTGGTGGACAGAGGGAGGAGGAAGAGAAATAGAACCAGGGGGATGCAAAGACCCATTTGTACAAGGGACCGAAGTTATTTTCTACACTTGACTTGCTAATCAGTAAGCTTAACTACAAGTGTGTGTTTTGCTTACATATGTAAGAGTTGGGGAAAGTAATTTGGTAATTTATGTTATGAAATTTAAAATATCTATAGCACCTTTTATCCAGAAATCCCATGTCTAGGAGTCATCTGAATAGATAATGAAATTTTAAAATTTATGACAACATGAAAAAAATGGGAATTCTTAGCTTCCAAAAATAGAGGAATGATTAAAAGAAAGCATGCTTTATCAATCTGAAGAATTATAAAATTCCTTAAATTGGAAAAGACCATGTAATAAAATGGAATACAGAGCAAATTGTAACATGAAAATAGGATGCAAAATTGCACAATCCTTTTTATCACAATTTTGAAAATATATATAAAGATTAGAAGAAAAGAAAGCAAACATTATGGTAATATTAGGGGGTATTTAATTTCTTCAGAATACTTTTCTCTTTCTATAATTTTAAAATAATATATGCTCACTATACAATTTTAAAAATTGATTATTTAGAAAAATACAGCCCCAGAAAATACCATCCACAAAGATTTTATTATAATTACATTTTAGACAGCAAGATGTAAACTACCACAATGAAACAGAGTTCTTTATATTATTGTAAAGGTAAGATGAATTGAAACAATTCAGCCCTACTTTTTCTAACTTGCCCTTGTCAGTGTTTTGCTAAAACATTTCACCCAAGTTAGGATTGAGGAGGAACACCAATTTACACCATGACATGTAAGATGTTTTAAATTTTTTTAGGAAGGTACAACATTAAAAAGACATCTGTTCCTTGGCTAAAACTTATGCAAATTAGAATAATCTTGAAAATCTATTTCAGGAAATGTGCCTTTCACTCTTTAATGCGTGTTTCAAGTGATTAGGATGAAACAATTAAAGTGTTTAGAGGTTTATAAGTATGCTGAACCTTGCATATCCGTGTAACATAAGCCTATTTAATGCAAACTTTCTATTGTCTGATCTGGGTCAGTTCTAAGCAAGCCCTATTATAAATGAATTCTAATGATATGAGAATTTCATGTATCATTCGTTTTAAGTAGAGTTTAAAATACTATAATACTAAATCAAAGCTTGCAGAGATCTAAAATCCCTCCAAATACTCTTCAGGTTATAATCAGTGTAATTTAGGGCAGAACCTGTTTAACCCTATCAGCACTCTTGTAACTACTGATGTAGGGTTCCCAATTCACCTTTAGGCAAAGCAGCTCAGGCCAGGAGACCAGGAGGCCAGCTGTTCAAACCTATAGGACTCTCATACCTACGGGAATTTCCACAGTCAGGAAATGACTACCACAAGAAGTGATGCTTCCCTCAAAAATTATTCTGTCACCTTAATAAGAAGGTACACCTGCACGGTGAATGTAAAAGACTAAAACATGCCCATGTTTGAAATTACATAGCAAGGTAATACATGGGTGCCTCATTCTTGACTGGCATCTGATCCAACATAAATTCCTCCAATGATACATGTTAAACAAAACAAACAAATCAATTCAGGAACACCAGCCTTAACAGCTTGATCTCAGTGCTACCATCTTTCCTTTAGCCATCTCTAATTCCTCTTCCCCACGCACTCTTGACACAACTGAACCTGACTCCCACTGCAGACGCTTCAGTGGAACGGCTCCATTGCAGCCACCACAGACTCCACAAGCCTCAGGAGTGGCTTCCTCCATCTCTCATGAACAGTTCCTGCAGAACTTGACATTGTAAATCGCACTCATTCCCTCTCTGGTATTCTCTGCAAGTGTTTCCTGCCTCCTTCTATCACTCTGGGACTACTGTCTATTTCCTTCCTCCTTCTTCCAGCCACTTTGTATCAAGAGTAAGGTTCAACCCTAGGTGCTCCTTCATTTTCTATGGGAAAATCCAGTAGACTACAGGGTCGTCAACAATTACCAAATATCCAGAGCCTTCCAAATACGTATCCCCACACCAAACCACCCTCTTGTGGCCCAATCCTGTGTAGCTGGCTATGTACCAAACAGGTCCCTTTGGATGTGCCACAACTCTTCAAAGCACCTTACTTCATTTTTGTATCTTCCAAACCTGCCTAGAAGAGCACTTAGAACATCACCAGGACTCAACAAAGGTATGTGAAATACATGAAGTAATTAGTTCATTAGCTGGATGTAATCTGCCTCTTAACAAGAGAATCTGAAAATATAAAGCTATCAGTCTGGTCTTCTAGTAATACTTTTTAAATTATATATATATTTTTAATTGATTTCAGAGAGGAAGGGAGAAGGAGAGGAGATAGAAACTTCAATGGTGAGAGAGAATCATTGATCGGCTGCCTCCTGCATGCCCCCAACTAGGGATTGAGCCTGCAACCCAGTCATGTGCCCTTGACCAGAATCGAACCCAGGACCATTCACTCCACTGGCCAACACTCTATCCACCAAGTCAAACCAGCTAGGGCAGTACTACTTTTTAATTGAAAAGGTTATAATGGTCATAGACACTTTAGGCAGTTTTCACCCTGCCCTTACAGTAGACTCTATATGGGTAAAATAGAGACTAGCGGCAGAATGAACCCATCACCCTCACTTAGGGGGATGTGGCTATACACAAAGCCACAACACAAAGCCGGGAATAAACTCCCAAAATCATTCTAATTGTATAATCAATATATGCTTGCCTTTGGTTTTGTTTTGATTCCTCTGGCTCAGCAAGGACAAGGGCAGAAGTTAAATGGTAGTCTCATATTCAGCGCTCTATTCTAACAAATGGAATCAATCCTAACACAGCATATTGTAAATTTTATCAAATTTGACAAAGATGCTATTACTGATACCTTTTGAGGAAAAGACCCAAGAATTATACTTGGTTTTAAATGTAAAATTTTGAGAAGTGATTATTATATTTCTAAGTGGGCTAGACTATTTTCTTATATATTGCATTTTTTAAAAAGGATTTTTAATTGATTTTTAGAGCGAGAGGAAGGGAGAGGGAGAGAGAGTGAGAAATAGAGAGAGAGAAATATCAATGTGAGAGTAAAACATTGCCTCTCATACATGCCCCAACTAGGGATCGAACTTGCAACCCAGGCATGTGCCCCACCCGGGAATTGATTTGGCAACCCTTTGGTGCACAGGACAACACCCAACTAACTGAGCCACAGGGCCAGGGCTCTTACATATTGCTTTTATAAGAGTTTGGGAGATAAGCATATATTGGTCAAATGAAGAAATTCATTTAGGTGGAAAAAATAATTTGATTTTTTTTCTTGATGTAGAAATGAAACATATTTCAAAGTATCCTAAAGTTCTGCCAGTTACTAACATATCATTTGTCAGCATAGCAGTAGATTGTATATGATATATATTAGCCAAAAGAAAAGATCAGTCACCATAAAAATAAAAATGACATGGTTAGGAGAGTCCTCATTTCAACCTTGATTTCTGCTTTGATGGAGGGCGCTGCCAGAGCCTTATGTAAGTGGAAATCTCAACTAGGTCACCAGCTACTTTAAGTAGATAAGTTTCCTCACACAAAGAAAGGTCAAGGACGAGACCAAATCTCAGGATCACACCAGAAATTGACTGATGGATCTATCGCATCAATATACTGTACTTTTCACATGATTCCTTCTATTCAAATATTGGATCACAGAATGCCAATTTCACTCACTACAATGTGTCATGGCCCCTGAGCTTACCATTATCAATGTCCTTCAAAATCTGCCCAGTTATGTTCTAATTTTATCTCAAATCACTGTACTCCCCCAGTGCTGCCCTGGGACCCTGGAGAAGCCAGGATCCTTGCTTTTCCTGAAAGTGCCCAGATATAAACTATCTGTAATCCCAGCACCAAGCACAAGACCTACAGTAGGTGTCAAATAGGTAGCCCCACTGCCATTCACGGTCCTCTTAAGAATTTAGTAAGACCAGCGTAATAATGACAAATTCAATTATTCAACAGATATTTTGAGTGTCAATTATGTTCAGGCACTCTTCTAGGCCTGGTAGCCAGCCATGAACCATACAGACAGAAGTCTCTAGCTTCATGAAAGTTACATTTTTGTGGAGGAGAGACTAAATGAGTGAGTGAAAGTGTTATGTGGAAATATTTAAGCGAGAAGAGGGAAGGAGGAACTGAAGTAGAGAAGTGGGTGAACATAGACTGGTGCAGGAAGAGACATTTGAGGAAAGACCTAAAGGATTGGGAGGCCCATCCTAGGCAGAGAGAAGAACAAAGACTGAGGTAAGAGTGTGCTGGCAAGTTCCAGGGACAGCCTGAGGCCAGCTGGACCAGAGCACAGACCCTGGGTGTGGGGAGGAGACAGATAGAGTGGACGCGTCTCACAGTCCTTGTTAGTACTTTGTCCTTTGTTCTCAAAGAAGTAGGGCGTGATCTCGGTGGGATTTGATTTGAGGAGTGAAACATCTCACTTAAGCTTGAAAATGATCGCTCTGGCAAATGTTGACTGTAGGAATGGGGATGGGGGATCCAAAGTAGTGGCTTCCACAGAAGGTGGAAGACCAGCCGGGGGCTACTGGGAGGAGATGACAGTCACCTGGACTTGGGACAGCACAGGGAGAATACGTTGTTGGAGTCAAGATGTGATCCGAAGGTTGATGTGACAGACCTTACCAAGGGACTGAATGTGAGAATGAGGAAAAGAAAAGAATCAAAGATATTTGGTTTGGGGCCTAAGCAATTGAATAATGTGACATTTACAGACAGAGGCAAGACTATATAGAAGGAGCATGTTTGTGCAAGGGGTGCTGAAATTGTTCTCCTGTAGGCAGATAAGTTTGACACATGGGAGAGGAGATGTGGATGAGGACATTTGTCTCCAGGCAACAGGCTTGGAAGACAGGAATTGGGGATCCCATAGACTGGGGTAGTGTTTAGAGCCATGAGACTGTACTAGAGACCACCTGAGGAAGGAATGATACTGCAGAGAAAAGGACCCAGTGATTAGAAGTTGAGAGGAGAAGAATCCTATATAATAAAAGGGTAATATGCAAATTGTCCCCTCGACTGGGAGTTCCACCAGAGTTTAACCAGGGGGTACCCGCAGCACCCCCCTACCCCCCGGCCAGCCAGGCCTGATTGGCCCCAATTGGAGTGGGCCAGCTGGACCCCACCTGTGCATGAATTTGTGCACCTTGCCTCTAGTAAGCCAATAAATGAAGGAGAAGCCAGTGAGAGAGCATTGAGAGGATCGTTCCAGAACAAAGTGTTTCAAGAAAAAGGGAGTGTCAATTACAATCATTAACCAAGTAAGGCAGGCTCCAAACTTGACCACAGCATTTGCTAACCTGGAGGCCTTCAGTGGCCTGACAAAAGCAGATTCAGTGGGTGGGCTTCCCAAAGTCCTCACTGGGGAGACTAAAGAGAAAATGTGCTGCTGGAGGTGGGGAGAAAATACAGTCAAAGCTTTCTAGAAAATATCATGTGATTCTTAAAGCTCAGTGTTCCCCAGACACTACTGAGCCACTTGAAAAATGGCAGATTCCAGGCCCAGCTCAGAGATTTGGTTAAGTCTGGGAGTGAGGCCCTGGACGGTTTGGCTCAGTGGATGGAGCATCAGCCTGCGGACTCAAGGGTCCCAGGTTTGATTCTGGTCAAGGGCATGTACCTGGGTTGCGGGCACATCCCCAGTGGGGAGTGTGCAGGAGGCAGCTGATCGATGTTTCTCTCATAGATGTTTCTAAATTTCTATCCCTCTCCCTTCCTCTCTGTAAAAAATCAATAAAATATATTTAAAAAAAAAACTGTGAATATAAAGATGTTTTCGAATAAGAGCAGAAGGTTCTACCCATTTTGGAGCCAGGAACTCTCCTGGGAAAACTCAGGCTGCCTTTAGTAGAAAAATGCCCTTAGCCACATAGGGGAGCTGTAAATTGATTTAAAAATATTTTTTTCATATTCATCCTTAGTCAGGGGTTCCCATCAAGAAATGGGCTATTTCCTCCTGGGTGAGGGGCTTATACATTTATGGATTAACACATAAAAACCTTGTATGGATTTTATTTTCTGAGCATGAAAGCATTTGTGGATTCAAGGATTTGAATGTGTCACTTGCTGCATTGCCTCTCTCACTGGTGGGCATGTGCATAAACCACAGGAAGGGAAAGAAGGTTCCTCCTGGAGCAAGGTGTTTCAAAGATATCCTTCCCCCATGCCTGGAGGGAGATAGAGGCAGTACTCAGAATCTGATCACATGTATGTTGTTTTAATTAAGGATTCAAACATTCAGACTTGTTTTGGTGAAGAAAAACATTAGCTCTGTATTGTATTTTCTAAAACAAAGAAAGGCAGAACATATGAATTAGCACCACTGCTCATCAAGTCTTCCTCTTACCCCTAAATCTGGTCTCCATATTAACATCAGTGATGTGTTAGGGAAGACCACAGGTGTTGTTGTGCCCCCACACCACCCCCACACACACATCTCAAAAGATAATAAATGGAGGCCCTGAGGAGGTACCCAACTTCCAGCAACCTTCTCAAATGTAATTTCTGCAGGGTATATGTGTGCATGCACACACATAGAATTGATCTATATTGACATTGCAAAATAGGAAAGAGGACTAGAAACTATGAAGATTTCTGAGAGTCAGAAAAAAGGTTTAAATGTTATTGGCAAAACATACAAAACCAAAACCCAAAACATCCCCAAGAGGAAACTACCAAGATAAGGGCTGAACTAGAGAAACTCCAAGCTCAGATGGAACACAGAAAGAGTAAGAGGGTTCTCTTGGGCCACAGTCTGTGTGATCCATTTAAACATAATATTCCGTGGCCACACCCCTCCCCATACATACTAAAGACAAGAAGCAGGGAATAAAGAATTATGACTTCATTAGTCAGAACAAGAAATAACTGTTCTCTGCTGAAGATGAATCACATCCTGGGGAGGAAGGGCCAGGAGGCTGGGGCAGGTTTGGGGACTGGGTTCTGTGTGAGGGTGGGTGCCAGGAAAGAAGAAAAGCAGAGCTTGAATTCACTGGAGATGCTGCAGCAGACACCATGGGCCTGGTCAGTAGAACCGTCCCAGTCAGAGCTATCATCTTGGAGGCCTTCTAATGTCATGTGCAGAGTCCAAGGCCAGTTCTTCACTGTGACAACCCAGTGCTGAAAACACTTGAACTTGCCCCACACCTTCCAGGAAGAGGCCAACTCTGCAGAAGGAAACAGCTCCCTGAGGACCAGTTAACGGGTATTTCAATATGGGTCCCTACACAAGATCATTACGGTAGAATGGGCAAGGGGCAAAGCAGGCTGCTACTGTTCATTTTAAGATCTTTAAATATGACCAAGGAAAAGCCAAATAGAACTAGAAGACAGGAGAGCAAGAATAAGGACCCTCTTTTGGCAATGGGCCCCTGCCTTCCGAAAATAAAGAGATTTCGGTGGGGGCTGCCTACTATTTCCATGGGGCAGATCCCTCTTTCTAGTTTGCAGTCTTACTCTGCCAAGGGAGGAAGTGGGAAGGGGGAGCAGTGGTAAAATACAATTGCTCTGAAATTACATAATAATTTGCTCTTCTACTTTGCCTCCAAAGACTCTGAGCTTATACTGTAGTTGCTTTTCTATTATCAGGATAAACAGCTTCCAGGAGAAGCGGGCCTACAGAATGAACTACTAATCATACAAGGGAGATTTTTAGCATGGTTTTAGAAGATGGAGGGAAAAAACTTATGAAGTAGAAGATGCCCAATAAAAAAAATTAAAAGAAAAGAACCGCAGTAGCAACCTCTTTAATTTTTCTCTCATAGAGCCTGGATCAAATACAATGTTTCCTGACACCTTCCACCCGCACTTCTGTAGCTTGTTATATGTGAAGAAATTTGAGATTCTCCTCCACAATGTCCCAAATGCCTTGTGGTACACAGTGACCAACACGCCTGATTACAAAGTACTTCTATCTGCGGTGACCTAGAGGCTGACAGAAGGAAACAGTACGACTCTCCTTTGAAAGGTCATTAGAAAACCCTTTTGCCTTGACAGGGGAAAGTCTCTCTCTTATTTATGTATTTATTTTATTTTTTATTAAATTTGTTGGAGTGACATTGGTTAATAAGTTTATATAGGTTCCAGGTGTACAGTTCTATAATACATCATCTGTATATTGTATTGTGTGTTCACCACCCCAAGTCAAGTCTCCTTCCATCACCATTTATCTCCCCTTCTACCCTCTTCTACCTCCCCCACCCCTTTTTCCCTCTGATAATCACCATACTGTTGTGTGTCCATGAGTTGGGGTGGTTTTTTGTTGTTTTTATTTTTGTTTTTGTTTTTGCTTAATCCCTTCACCTTTTTCACTCTGGAAAGTCTCTCTGGTTTAGAAGAAAAGAAGTTTATTTTCTCTTAAAGGGCAAAACAAATTAAGTATGTGGTTTCAAGAGGCTTTAACACTCCCATTGGAAAGTCTAGAGAGAAATATCATAACTCATCGCAACTTTTAATTTAGAGAGAGACCTTGTGCTCAGAGCTCCCATCTCTGTGCCAGTTCATCCCTGAGGAGAATTACCATCACCTCAGCACCTGCTGGCCTTCTCCTCTTGGCTTTGCCAGGACTGATCAAAATGGTCCTTTACTAGTAGCTTCAGCTAAACAACCACTTCTCAAAAATACATCCTTCTAATAACTAGGACCTAATTCAGCGTTGCTCCCAGTGTGGTCTCCTGACCCACAGCACTAGGGTCACCTGCAAAGCTGTTAGAAATGCAAACCCTCTTGTCCTTGGCCCACTGCCCCGACCCTGCTGCAGACACTCTACAGGCAGGACACAGCTATGTGGTTTTAGCAAGTCCTCCAGGAATTCTGGTCTCACTTAACTCGGAGAACCAGCCCCATCAATGATCAATAAATTAATAGCCAACTATAGCCACTGATTATCCATAGATGCCCCTGCCCAAATTTAAGTGCAACTAATTCCTTAAATTCATAATTAGTTTCTTGAGTTGCCTTCAGAATGAAACAATTTGATGTTTTTTAAATATCTAATTTTCACACAAGTCATTTTTTAAAATATCTCAATGCAAAACCAGAAAAGCTGTACTGCTTGGGAAGCTGACATTTGTACTAATGATGAAGGTGCCATTTAAAAAATCAGCATGAGTGCCCATGATAAATATAGAGCAGGCGCACCTGTGCTGTTACTTTAAAAATATTTGTAAGTATTCCCTCTTAAAAGCGTTGAGTGGCTAAAACCCTTCAAGGGATGAACTGTGCAACATTTGGGATCTGAAGAGTCATGAAACTGCTTGGTAGTAGGACAATCACCCAAGACAGGAACTCCATTTTTACAAATACATATTTGGGATAGCAGCTCAGACATTTCTCTTACCAGTGGATAATAGTTTAACTATCCTAATTCTTATTTTTGATGAAAATTAGCCACACTTGGACAAGGCAGATGTGTTAAATCAATTTTCAAAAGGCAATTTACTATGATGAGGTTGTTGAGTCAAAAGAACATCAGGGAATTTATGCAAATATTTTTGGGAATTTGTTCTGAGTATGCAAATGCCACATAGTTATCATGCTTCTCATGCAAAATTAAATTTCCTATAATAACAAATCACACTCAAGAATCAGGCTAGTTAACATGAAAAGGACACTCCTTTTTATGGCTGAAAGGCTGCAAATTGAGGGTACATTGCAGGTGAATCTAATTCCAGCCTCCATTATTGGCATTCATTCGGGTCAAACAAAACCAACTGCAAATGGTAGAGGTGGAAGCTTGCGCTGACTCCTGGGCAGCACGTGTATGAATGCAAAACTCACAGGAAGTAGAAGCCACGCTTTTGCTCCGGTCGTCTCAGCTGTCACTGACCAGATGGAGTGTCTATTAGCCTCTAATTATTTTGGAAGGACTCAGTGCTGTCATTTATTATTTACCAGAAAAACAAAGCCAAACTGCTATTTTGAATACCTGAACGCTAGTCACTGCTCATTCCCTGCCTGCCCAGCCTGGAGGGAATTTGGACTTCTAGCATGCTGGTTCTCCCTGGCTCACTCTGTGAGCACCCTGCCAGGAGGGCTCCGGGCCTCCTCTTGCTGGCAAAGTTCCGTGTCTGCAACCCTCACCGGGAAATATGGGAATCGGGCTCCACAGGGCCTCCTGGACAGCTGAGCTGTTTGCCCAGGACTGAGCGGTTTCTCAGGGTATGAAGCTTTCAGCACCAACCCTGGGGAAGCTGTGGGCAAACGGAGACATGTCAGTCACTCTACCATGATCTCCTTTCCTCCACTGCTCCCAGTCTGTGTCCTTTACTCACCACTGGGCTTAGTTTCTTTAAAAAATGCTCCCAATTTCTCCTGGGGGAGGGGGGTGAGCTCAGCCCTAAACTTGAGTTCTACTCGCCAGGTCTAACTCCAGGAAGGGCTTCTGCTCATCCACTATCCACTAACGAAGGAGAGGCTTCTCCCAGGAGACCCAGTCACTGACCCAGGTTTTGCTTAATCCCGGCTCACTCTCCCTGAGGGCTCATTCTCGAAGGGCTCCACCCCAGATCAATACCCCATAGACAGCTCAGTTAGCATCACAGCCATGCCCACCCTAGCTACTGTACTATGAGATCTACTACTGCTCAGGACTCTGCAGTGGGACCAGCCCTTCCACCAGGTTAGACACAGTTAAATACTTGGGTTTACATTCATCCAGGCTGATTCATTGTTGAGGTCCCATCTTTACTGCTTGAAATATACTTTGCTGTCTCCTATTAGAAGTGAATGGTGCACTTTTGAACGTACATATTGTCTTATCAGAGGATCACAAAGCATGGGCATAATCTTGTTGCTGTAGACTCTGGAGTAGTCAAGCGCTTTGTCACATTACTATTGAGTATATAATGACAGAAACATATTTTAGTAACAATTTTGGCAAAAAGAAAAAAAAAAGCCAAAATTGTACTAAAGCTAGAAGAAAACTAGTATTGAAAACTGCACTTATCTCCTAGACAGATTTGCTAAGAAGACAGACATGATAGAATATTTTGTAACAAGAAAGGGGGAAAATGGATGATAAAAGGGCCCTGTCTGCCTGTTGTTGATGCATGGACACTCTAGTTTCCTGGTGGGGCTGGCTGTTAAAAGCACTTGACTTCTTTGATTTCCATAGTTCAGTCAGCTACCTTTTTGCTACATCCAAAACTTGACAATATTATATTCCCTAACCACATACAATGTCTTTAATGCTTTCCCCTCTACCCTACTTAAAAAAAAAATCAGGACAGCAACCAGATCAATTCCCAAAGCAATACCTCTTTAATTCACTCCAATTTAACAGCACTACTTTCTCAACATTAACTATGCCCTTTCTTAGGCCAATATTAAACTTGATTAGCTAAATCTTAAATGAAGTGTTATTTTACCCAAAAGTTGTTTCTGTAAATATTTCATGTCTAATTTCTTAAAATATTTTTATTGATTTCAGAGAAGGGAGAGGGAGAGAGAGATAGAAACATCAATGATGAGAGAGAATCATTGATTGGCTACCTCCTGCATGCCCCCCACTGGGGATTGAGCCTGCAACCCAGGCATATGCCCTTGACAGGAATCAAACCTGTGACTCCCCAGACCACAGGCTGACGCTCTATCCACTGAGCCAAGCCAGCTAGGGCTCTATCTAATTTTTATACATTAAGTAGAATTAATTTTGTAAAGTGAATATCATGCTTCATCATTTTTTGAACAGCCCATTTTATATATACTAGGTTTGCTTAGCAGAAAGTCAATAGATTTGATTAAATAGGCATAGTCCTTATAATCTGTAAAACATCCATAGTTATATCAACAATTGTATTAGTACCAGCTATGCAAATGATACTCTGAGCCAGGATTGGGTCCTAGGACCTACCGGAGCTATAAGAAGCTTGACTCTTCTGTGTCTCCATTTCCTTATTTATAGAATGAGCTGTGTGGTTAGCAAACTTCACCTAACCTAGAGGACTGGTTTGAACACAGATTGCCGCCCCCCCGCCCCCAAGAGTTTCAGATTGGCAGACCTGGGGCACACACTGAGACTTTGCACTTCTAATAAGCTCTCAAGTGATAGAGATGCTACTGGCCTCTGAACCACACTTTGAGGACCAGTGGACTAAACCTTCAATCCAGGCTCCAAGACCTCTATAATTTTGAGTTTGGAAACAAGGCTATAATTCACAGTCTTACATCTAGACCAGCTATAAATAAGTGTTCATTTATTTATCTATCCATCCATCCTTCCATCCAGTCATTCAACAAACATTTATTGAACTATGTTTTCAAAGTTTCAAGTTTGGATAAAAACAGGAAAAATGATTTAGTAAATAAGACAATAATGTATATAACTTATGGGTACTTCACAATTCTCTGTAACTCCATTTTGGTGATTATGTGAAAACAGTAAAAATAATTTAAACAGGAAAAAATATGTAAAATCATCGAGATGATTGTCTGGCACAAAGAAAAAAATACTCAGCAAACATTAGCTGCATGGATCACTGAAACAGACAATCCATGCATGTTCTCACATTTTTGTTACAGTTGCTAAAATGGGCAGAGCCAGCACAATAGGGAATCTGAGACAGAGGTAAATTAAATTACTCCTGGTCTGAGGCCAAATCACATTTTAAAGGATAGAAACACATGTTTTAAAAGAATAATAGTAATGATAATAACAATAACAACATTCCCAATAATTTTCTACAGGACCCAAGCCTTTGGCTGGTCGCACCTTCTCACTGTAAGAAGTGTTTGTCCCACCCGGGGCCTGGCATCAGCAATTTAAAATGATGCCCAAGAAATTCCCAGAAACTCCTCTGGCAGTGGGGCCAAGTCACCTTGGCCGAGTGAGACAGATCCTGAGCTCCGGAGAGAAATCTTGATTTCCAGGTCTGAACTCTAAAAACACCTGCCCTCACCTCCATTCTTTGACCCCATTCCGTTTCCAACCTACAACCAAAGTCTGAAATGGAAACTTCAAGCAGAGGTCTGAACCGCATTGCATTTAACTTACCTGTCTCCGTGCGAACCCGCAGTGGGCGGGCGAGGAGCGAGCCTCCTGTGCCAACACCAGCTGCCCCTCCGGAACCGCACAGGGAAGGAGCACCCCCACTTCGGGAGGTGGAGCCTGAGTGGCTTTTCAGTTCCTCTGAGTTTTTGAGACTGCAAAACTGACTCACTGAGAAAATCGTTGAAAAATATTTACTTAGAATTAAGCAAAAATATTTTAAAGGATTTTGTCAGCGTAGGAAAGTCTGTTTCACAGCCGCTGAGTCAGACAGACTGGCCAGAAAGACTCCCGGAACCCCCGCGGGGCCTTCACCTCTGCGTGCAGCCTGGAGGCCAGCTTCTACCCCGGCGCCGGGAAACTCCCAGGAGCGCCTTCACATTTCACGTGGGCTTCCCAAGGACTGAGTTTAGTCAGATAAAGCAACATTGTTACAGTACACGGGAGCATCAGCTCTCATCAAGGAAGAAAACAAAGGGAATGCAAATTTTAAAGCACACACTGTATGCCCAGCACTTTCAGAATTCATTTATTTATTCGCTCCATGGACCCTGCTGAGCACCTGCTGTATGCAGTGCGGGAGCTACGGGATGTAATGGTGATAAAGGCAGGCGGGGATCCCTGCATCACTGCCACATGCAATCTTTCCAGCCACCTGGGAGGGAGGGGAAGGCCCTGTTACCGCAACTTCATAGAGAAAAGCTGCTGCTTTAACATGTTAAGCCATTTTCCCAACGGGCACAGCAGAGGAAGTGGAACCAGGAATTTGTCTCCAAAGCGTGCACTCTAACCTTTGGGGAAGGATGGGTTCAAATACTGTATAGAAGTCAGAGGGCTGGCTTGCAAGGAATGCATGCATCCAATCCCCTCGCATCCACATGGGCCTGACAATAAGGACCGGCTAACAGGACCGGCTCTGCCTCTGAGTACAGGCCTTTGGGACATGTCTCCTGAGGGGTTTTCAGGTACTGCAGCTCATTTTTACTGCTTTAACCCTGCCTTCCCTAGACTCTTGCATTCCTAGTCTACGGCACCGCTCTGTATTGACTGGTGCATGGGACATGGCTTTGCTCAGTCACTGTGGATGCATGCAGTGGACATGAGTGACCTTGGAGAGCAGGAAGCCCTTCACTGGGGACTCACTCCTCCTCTACCCTGTGGCTCTCTATCCCCTCCCCCAGGGTGGGGCCTGGGACCTGAATGCAGGGCAGTAAGTGGCAATCACAGGCTTCTGGGCCATCAGCTGGGTTCAAGGGCAGCTCTGAACCCAGCCACAGGCGCTGAGGTGTTGCTGAAGGATGTGTGGAGGGCACCTTCTCTGTGAGCCTAGACAGGCAGCAGCTTCAGCACTGGTTACAGCCATCAGCAGCACCTGGGCCGTGACACCTGCCTTTTGTCTACCACCTTCCCCTTCTTCAGCCTGAAATGTTCACTTTCTCCTGATCTTACCCATAGAGGTTGTTGCTGCTGTGCACAGCAGTCAGTAAAGGTGAGTCCATCCAATGGACATCACTATGGACCAGCAATGACGCTGCTTCCCGCAGTTACAATCAATACAGAAATGCAATCTATAATAACAAAAGTGTAATATGCTAATTAGGCCAGATGTCCTTCGGGACGACCTTCCGGACGAAGCCAGGGCTGTGAGGGAAGCCCAGGTCCTGGGTGCCAGAGGGAAGCCTGTGCCAGCAGCCGGGGGAAGGAAGGCCTATTCTTGCACAAATTTCGTGCATCGGGCCTCTAGTGTTTATATAATAAAGAAGTACAAGCAGCTGTCTTTCTTACTGGTTCTGGCAGGGAGGCCGCTTGGGGATGAATGGCTCAGCATTCCTGGCAGAGGAACCGCAGCTACACAGAATGCCCTCCATTGAAGATCAACAGAGCCTTCCACTGAGCTGAGCAAATGGGGATGACGACTCGACCTTCCCTCAGAGACTGTCCAGCTCTTCATTTGAAATACTTTACAGGAACCTGGGATTCTGGACTGCACGATGTTAATAATGAAGCATCTATCATTCTACACCCCCATCTCCAAGGGCCTCTACCCCACTTCTAACAGCCCGCCCGTCCGTGGGAGCGACATCACCCACAGAGTGGGATTAATGACGACTCTTCCACCCCTCAGTCCCCCTCCTGCCCACCAGGATCTCACTTAAGGTGAGTGCACAAGCCTGAAGCACCGCATCTCCTGGGTGTGATTGGAAATGCAATCTTAGGCCCCAGCTCGGACCTAAGGCTCCGAATCTGATCCTAACAAACTCCCAGGTGCTGCTGCTGGCCTGTGGGTCATGGTCTGAGCAGCGAGGGTTTAGATTTCAGTGTTTCCTAATCATACGTGGTCATAAGTTCACCTGGGGAGCTTCTTAAAATTACCCATTGCTGGCACAACCTCAAACCTTCTGAGTCAGAACCTCCAGAAAGGACCTGGGGGTTTGCCAGGCAACCCAGTTGATTCTCAATGGCAGACATTAGGGGAAACCCGGGGAATGGAACTTAGAGTGCCAGGCTGCGCCCTCCACTGCCAGCTTTTACCCTGCCCCACTGGTCTTTAGCAGATGAAACACGGCTGCTCCCACCTGGCTATTGTTTCTCTCTCCCAAAAGCTTGCGCCAAATGCTGTACTTTTAGCATCTGCTATTGTTGTTGTTGTTGTTTGTAGGGAGCGGCTATAGGGTTAAGCCTCGGACTGACCTGTTGGCAAAGCCACAAACAAGTCCCAGCTTAGAGGGCAAAGTCCTCTTAGCATAATTAGGCTTGACCTTATGATGCTCCCTAGATCTTATCTGGTAGCTAATGGGCTGAGGGAGATGCAGCAAGTGCTGCCAAAACAAGTGAAACTCACAAGAACATGTAACTATGGTGACCACTACCTTGTTTACCTCTGGCTATAAAATAAAGGCTCAGCTTGCCATCTGGATCTCTCTCTGTGGCATTAGGCAGGCACAGGAGATCCACAGAGCCCCAGCTCATTCCCTTTGTCTGTCTTTTCTACATCCTTTGCCACGCCCCCTCAGCTCACCAAACCCTTGGCTGAGCTGGCACAGCACAGTTGTTGTTTTACTTTCCTGTATATTAAAGTGAGAAAGGACCTCAGAAGCATTTAAATCTCATAGTAATGAATAGCCATAGCTCAGTGCCCAGTGGCATTGCTGTTTAAAGGTCTTAGTGTTTCCAAGGGAAAATGTAAAATTAAAAAAAAATTAAATTAATTTTAGAGAGAGTAGGGAGGAGAGACAAAGAGAGAGATGGATGTGAGAGAGATTGGTTGCCTCCCACATGTGCCCCAACTGGGGATTAAACCCCCAACCTGGGTAAGTGCCTTGACCAGGAATCGAACCTGCCACCTTTGGGTGTAAGGGATGACACTTTAAACCATGTCCCTCTGCCTCCAAAGCTCTATTCTCTCCATTCCAACAAGCTGCCTCTCACTGCAGAGCAGACCACAATAATCTTTCCATGTTGATTTATAGGGTGTCCTGCAAGTTGAAAATCCTACACTCAGTCCCAAAAGTCACTGAACATTGCTCTCATTAAATCAGTTTCAGATGAACAATAGGGAATGGAGACTTGGGGAAATGGAAGTAGCACAATACCCAGAAGCCTAACATAGGCTGGCATTTTTATGTCTTCTTTTAAACAGAGCAACTGCGCTCTTGTGAGGATCAAGATATTTAAAACAATATATTTTAAGAGGAAAAATAATGAGACTCAAGGACAGAGGCAGAACGAGAAGTAAGTTGAAAGTGATTAACATTGTCTGAATCTCTTGCCTTCAGATACAGCTTCTGGAGTTTCCCAGCCTGGGCAATACTTGACCTATTTTGATAGCAAAGTGTTAACTATTTAAGAGCATTAAAAAATGAACATGGAATAGAAACATAGGGGCGGGGGGGAAATCGGACCCTGTGAACTCAATTATGATGTGTTGGTAACAAGGAGTAAAAGCAACCAACCCATCCAGTGAGTCCACAGGTCCATCTGCAAATGAAAAAAGTGTATCTGAATGTTACTTGAAGAAGAGACTAGAGCAGTGGTTCTCAACCTTCTGGCCCTTTAAATACAGCTCCTCATGTTGTGACCCAACCATAAAATTACTTTCGTTGCTACTTCATAACTGTAATGTTGCTACTGTTATGAATCATAATGTAAATATCTGATATGCAGGATGGTCTTAGGCAAGCCCTGTGAAAGGGTCGCTCAACCGCCAAAGGGGTCGCAACCCACAGGTTGAGAACCGCTGGGCTAGAGGCATGCCTTATATTTATTTAAAATGGATTTGCATTTCAACCTCAGATGAGCAGTACTGAAATATCATTAAATGCTGGGAACTTTCATGGGAAAAAAAACAACACCTTACAGCAATCATAATATTAGAATTTTATTGCCCAAGGGTGGCCATAATCATAGGACAAATGATTAAATATACGCTTTATGTGGAAATGCCCTGTAGTTACTATGAACCTCTTATTATAAAGAAAAAAGTAAGACAATAAAAAGGAATCATTTTAAGGGAGCATTTAGAGTTCCCTTTAACTATTTCCTTTACCCACATATATCAGCTATTAAAATTTTTCCATTAAGCTTTCAGAAAGTAGAATCAAGTTTTTCATCAAACGGTTGAAGAAGCATGAGAAGGGGAACACGTGGGCTGTTAGAACAGGGGACGCACTGAGAGAGCCATTACGATTGCTTCTGCCTTCCTGTCTCGCCTCACTAGTTACTCCCACTCCTGTGTCCACAGGCCTGGGATGGACAAAGAGCAAGTATGGAATAGCCAAGTGACAAGTGGGCAAGGGAGGAGGGGCTAGGGACAGCACTTAAAAAGAAGAGGGAGTACCAGATATGCCTCAAATACTTCACAGCTTTCCAGTTGACTTAGGAAAAGAAAAACATAATAGAGATGTAAGCAGAGGAGCCTTACCTCCTGAAGACACCGTCAGTTTCAATAAAGAACAGCCAAGCCTTAAGAAGAGAAAGGAGAATCACTCCAACAAAAGACAGAGGTCAGAGATGGGCAAGGCATTTGGAGAGAAACGGAAGAGGAGGATGGGTTGAACAATGGGAGTAAGATAAACCCACCAAACTGTCAAAATTCTGTCTGGTATGAGAGAATATTTGACAATGACACATTCAATGATTACTCCATTGATTAATGTATTCATTAAAGCTGATGCTGAGATAGATTGGGTATACTCTGTAATACCTGAATGTCCCAGAATTTCGGATACACTAAACAAGACAAAAAGACAAACAAACAAACAAAAAACCCTGTTATGGGCTGAACTGAATTCTGTCTCCTACCACAAATTCATATGCTTAAGTCCTAACTCTTAATACCTCAGAATGTAAATGTACTTGAAGATATGGCCTTTAAAGAGGTAATTAATATTAAACAATGTCTTTGGGTGGGATCTAATCCAATATGACTAATGTCCTTGCAAGAAGAGAAAATTAGGACACAGACAGGCACAGAGGAAAGACCAGGTGGAGATACGGGAAAAGATGGTCATTTACAATCTGAGCAGAGAGGCCTTAGAATGAAACCAACCCTGACAACACCTTCATCTTGAACGTCCAGCCTCCAGACTGTGAGAAAATAAATTTCCATTCTTTAACCACCTGTGGTAGCCTGTGGTAGTTGGTATTCCATTATGGCAGCCCTAACAAGCTAATGCAGCACCCCACACACTGGACTGCAGATGTGTCCAAAAGGAGAGGTCACTCAATCCATTGCTCTGTCCAACTTCGTAAACTTGCCAAGGAGCGAGTATTAAAATATGGATTTCTGGTCTTTTGATGATGGGTTTGGAACAAGTTTGAGGAATCTGTGTTGTTTCCCTAAGTAGTAACCTTTGACCTGAGGGGGCAATGGTTAAGATGCTATGAAAAGTAGAGAATGTCATACTGCGCATTATTTCCAGATTTGGAAGAGAATGCTGGCAAGAAAACAAGGCGTTTGTGTTTTCTTTACTGAATATATCAATTTAATTTTTAAAAGGTATGCTATGTGTTGCCTTTTAAAAATACAAGCTTGTGGATTAATATATTTATTCACAAAAAGAAAAAATAGTTTGCAAGTCTCATAATTATAACTTTATTTTGATGTATAACTTTCTGCATCATATAGTGTTAGGGACAGATAAAACAATGAGCATATACTCTGTACCATACACATATATTAACTTGTTTTGTTTACACACAGATGCACACACACCCCAATGTGGTATATGCTGTTATTAGACTTATTGTACAGATGAAGAAATTCTGGGTGGATATATGTACAAAACCACCTGTGTTTCCATGTGTGTACTTTTAGGTAAAGTAGAAATGATATCCCAATTGTCCTTGACTGATAGCTTGAGTATCTGGCACTATAATTAATATTCTTGTGCTGTGCAGATTAACTTATCAGTTCCTGGGCTGAATATAAATATTTACACTCTTTCTCCTTTTCCTGCTGGCAGGGTATTGTACTTCAAGACACCTTTATGGAGGGGGTAAAAGATGAACAGCAAACAATTGACAGATTTCTCTAAAGTTTTACATTAATGATTAAACAGCAGCATCTGATGACTTACTCAGCAACTCGTAGAAAATAAAACATAACTTAATCTGCCAATTAGCATTTTCATCTTCTTTCCTGACAGAGCTTAATGGCATCTGCAAAATGCAATTTCCATCCCCGAGCTCTTTGACATTTTCTATTTGCTCCTGCGTTTCTCTCCCGTCGCTCCTGTTATGACTGAGCGCAGCGGCATGTCACACTCCACAGAGGCAAATGCATCACCGGCTGCTGAAAGGAAAGCAATTATTGTGTCCTCACTAAATCTCGGGGACAACTTGGGGACTGCTTTTCCTTTTAGGTGCATAAACAGCCAACCCAGGCTTGGCTGTAAGTGGCTGAACCTCAGTGACAGCAGCTGGGCTGCAGGTTGATGTCACCTGCGGTGCCCATTAAGGGTATGGCAAGCTGCCAGACACGAGTGCCCTTTCCGTAACTGCCAGCTGTCCCTCAAGGGGACACCACATTCCCACACACACAGTGACAAACAATGGCTGGGAAGAGAACATATTCCCTTTCCTTTCCTGCTCCCTTGGTTTGAGGACAGTGACCCAGTGACCTGGGTGAGGAGGTGGGGCTGTTTCTGATGGTTTTCTAGCTGTGGGGGTGGGCGCTAGTCACACAGCTGTCGGGAACTATGGATTTCTTTCCAAGACAGCTGTGTCAGTTCACGTATGTGTCACATATGTGTCAACTCCCATCTAATTCCGCCTTCTCTGCACAGGCAACAGATGAGATTGGAGGTGATAGAGAAAATTGTGCCCTCAGGAAGACTGCAGAGCGAGCTTGGCATCTAATGGGGAGTCTTAATTGTTTCTAAGCTGGAGAGTCAAGTGCCCTGACAAACATGCTCAAGAGAACATGTCCTCGGAGGGACTTCGTAAGGCACCTTCCCTCTCTGTGCTAAAGAAATTGCCTTGCACACACTGTCAAGCACCAAAGGAAGCACTCCATTCTAAGTAAATACACCAAGCCCCTAACAACCGGCCTCCAGTGACCTGGTGCACCCAATTAACCAGAACCAGGTTTCATACCCCATTTTTAGAAGAATCAATACTCAAGAGCAGATTCTCATTTCAGCCAAAGACACACATTTCAGAGTTTTTCCTGGAGTCAGTTCTCTGATCCAGTCTCTGTCTAGCTTCTGATACAGATAACGGGTTTTAGAATCCGCACCCTGGGGCAATAATCGCATAGTCATTATGCAAAGACATAATCAGTGAAATGCTTGTGGTTATAACATGAACATTTCAGGAAAAAATTTCATGTCATTGAATAAAAAATTCTTAAAATAATTTTGGGGTTAATGATAAACAGAAATAAATATCTATGCATAAACCCTTGGCCTCTAGTATTCTAAAATACATTTCTAAATTTTTTTTTATTGATTTCATAGAAACATCAATGATGAGAGAGAATCATTGAATGACTGCCTGCTGCATGGCCCCTACTTGGGATCAAGCCCGCAACCTGGGCATGTGCCCTGAATGAGCATTGAACCATGACCTCCTGGTTCATAGGTTGATGTTCAATCCGTGAGCCACACTGGTCTGGACTAACATAAAATTTGTAAGTGCTTCCTTTACCCTGCTATTTGTCTTACTTCTGGAGAGAGCTGTGACCTTTCCCTCACTTCACAGCAGGGTGACCCGAGGTAGGAGGTTAAATGACTTGCTCAGTTAGACAGCATGCGGATGGATACCCACTGCATGTTAGACTTGTGAGCAGTGGGCTCAGCGTCTCCTGCATAAATCCATCACAAGAGAGGTGCCCCACTTGAAAGGTTCTCTTTTGAGAGGAAATTCTGGTATTTAAAAAACAGAGTAGCTATTACTCAACAATCCATTTCTTTTCAGAATAATTACAAGCCTAAAATTTGCCATTGGTTCTCTGAATTTTCCCATAATGTTCACTGGCAGAATGAACACAAAGCCTAAATTAACTCTCCCCAGAGTTAGTTCAGAAAGTACAATTTCCATTGCTCTGGCTGGCAGCCGCAGGAGTCTGTAGGTGATAGGTGGTCTAGAACAACTGTGGAACAATTCATTTCAGAGTTATTCTAAGCCCCCCAAAAATGCAGGGGTTGATTGTTATTTATTTTTTTCTTTTAAGATAAAGCCTAGGTCTTGGGGTTTGAAGAGGTCATTGATGAGCACGTGCTGCATTGGAAGAGCACAGGCGATGGAGTCCTTCAGCCTGAGTTTGAGGCCCACTCAGCACTTAACACACTAGCCATGGCCTTGAGGAACTCAACAAATAGACTGGAAGTGAAGTCACACAGGTACTCAATGGTCATTCATTTCCACCACTACTATCCATACTGGTCACACACCATCACCTGTTCAGCACCATTAATTAGTAGGAGAGTTGGGAGTGGTGGCAACCTAGCACCGTCCCACCTTCCGTCAGCCCTTTCCACAGTCATGCCTGAAAAAGCTCTGATTGATCAGACTGCACTGCTATACACCATGTGGCAAGACTGTCCTGCCAGGGAGAACTTCTCAAATCCTCTTTGCCTCGTTTTTTATGCTATTTGCTGCCCACCTACATAGCGTGGGGAACCATCAGGTACCTTGAGGAACTGCAAATGATGAAGACACGAAGCAGGACCTTGCAACCTCCCAGGTAGGCACGTGCATATGTGAACACTAGAGGCCCAGTGCATGAATTCGTGCACATGTGGGGTCTGGCTGGTCCACCCCGAAGGAAGCCCATCAGGCGGGGTGGCCATGGTGTCTAATGCTGGAAGCCATAGCTTTCCCCCAGCTGGATCTAATTATACTTTAAGAATGGCCAAAAGAAAACCCACAACAGACCTGTTTTGCATTTCACATGCCATGAGATGAAGTTGTTTATGTGTTGTTTGCAAACGTATATCAAGATGGATGATGGCCCTTAAATGATTTTTGCATTCTTCCTGGGGTTCTGCCCTCAGTATCCCAATATAATCTTCATGTCTGTTTGTTTAAAAGTTTGTTCTGCCCTAACTGATTTGGCTAAGTGGATAGAGCGTCAGCCTGCGGACTGAAGGGTCCCAGGTTCGGTTCCAGTCAGGGGCGTGTGCCTTGGTTGCAGGCACATCCCTAGTGGGAGGTGTGCAGGGGGCAGCTGATCAGTGTTTCTCTCATCGATGTTTCTAATTCTCTGTCCCTCTCCCTTCCTCTCTGTAAAAAATCAATAAAATATTTTTTAAAAAAGTTTTTCTTGTTTTTGAATGTGCCTACCCTTTGCTGTTGCTCCTGGAAGCCTACGTGTCCTCTTCACCACCCCTTTTAAGGAAGAGATTGAAAGCTCACCTAATCTGCAAGGCACCACAATTTCACAAAATCTGCACCCAGCCTCTCTACATTCCTCAGTAAAGGGCCACCATCCTATTAATGTTTACATTGCCTTTTTGGCTAACTTGGAAGGTCTCCTGGGGCTGCGGGCCGTGGAGGGAGAATTCCACACCTTGGCTGAAGGATTAGCAGGGCCCTCTGGAGACTCTGGTCAGGGACAGAAGGGACTGGTAATTATTTTATTGTGCTTTCACTAAATGTACATGCATCAGGGAACCAGGCAGTGATGTAGGGGTGTTGGGGGCTGATGGGGGCAGGGACAGCTCCAGGGAAGGGGGCGATTAGGGCCTGGATCAGGCTGGTTGGCTGCCGCAGTGCGCATCATAGCCACTGGTTGTTCTGGTTGTTTCACCATAATGGTTGCTGGGCTTTTATATATATAAACTAGTGGCCCAGTGCACAAAAATTTGTGCACTCAGGGGGGAAGGGGGGTCCCTTAGCCCAGCCTGTGCCCTCTCGCAGTCTGGGACCCCTCAGGAGATAACGACCTGCTGGCTTAGGCCTGATCCCAGGTGGCAGAGGGCAGGCCCAATCCCTAGGTGCAGCCCCTGGTCGGGCTCAGAGCAGGGCTGAAGGGGAGTTGGGGCGCCGCCCCCTGTCATGCACAGAGCAGGGCGGATCGGGAGGTTGCAATGCCACCCTCAGTCACGCTCAGGGTAGGGCCTATTGGGGGGGTGGGGCACCGCCCCCTGTCACACTCAAGGCAGGGTCGATGGGGAGGTTGCGGCGCCACCCCCTGTCATGCACAGAGCAGGGTCGATCAGGGGGTTGGGGAGCTCCCCCCCTGTCACGCACAGAGCAGGGCTGATCAGGGGGTTGAGGAGCTTCCCCCTGTCACTCACAGAGTAGGGCCAACAGGGGAGTTGGGGCACCGCCTTCTGTCACACACAGAGCAGGGCTGATCAGGGGGTTGGGGCGCCGCACCCTGTCACACTCAGGGCAGGGCCAATGGGGAGGTTATGGCTCTACCCCATCACACACAGAGCAGGGCCCATGGAAGGGGGGGTTGGGGTGCTGCACCCTGTCACCCACAGAGCAGGGCCAATCAGGGGGTTGGGGCGCTGCTCCCTGTCACATACAGAGCAGGGCCGAACAGGGGGTTGGGGCGCCGCACCCTGTCGCACACAGAGCCGCAGGACGATCAGGGGGTTGGGGAGCTCCCTCCTATCAGGCACAGAGCAGGGCTGATCAGGGGGTTGGGGCGCCTTCCCCTGTCAGGAACAGAGCAGGGCGGATAGGGAGGTTGTGGCCCCGCCCCCTGTCACACACAGAGCCGCAAGGTGATCAGGGGGTTTGGGTGCTGCCCCCTTTCACGGTGATCCCGGTGCCGGGAGGCATATTACCCTTTTACTATATAAGATAGAGGCCTGGTGCACGGGTGGGGGCCGGCTGGTTTGCCCTGAAGGGTGCCCTGGGTCAGGGTGGGGGTCCCGCTTGGGTACATGGCCAGCCTGGGTGAGGGGATGATGGCTGTTTGCAGCTGGTCACACCCCCTTCAGGGTGGGGGTCCCCACTGGGGTGCCTGGCCAGTCTGGGTGAGGGGCTGAGGGCTGTTTTCAGGCTGGCCAGGTGACTGAAGCTCCCAACCGCTCCTTTTTTTCTTTTTTTTTTGTAATTCTGGGCCAGCTTTAGCTCTGAGGCTTGGCTCCAGCTCTGAGGCCTCGGCTGCTAAAAGCAGGTATCTGGTTTGTTTGGGTTCTATAATCGAAACACTGTTTCAACTCCAGCTCTGAGATCCCGGCTGGCTGAAAGCAGGTTTCTGGGGTTTTGTTTAGCTTCTATATTTGTAACAATGTTTCAAACTGCAAGCTCAGAGGCCGGCAAGGCAGGCGGGGAACGTTGGCTTCCTCCGTCACTGAAGCAAGCAAGCCTCATGTTCGCTTCAAGCTGCCTGGCTGCAGGCCGCCATCTTGGTTGGCAGTTAATTTGCATATCGCCCTGATTAGCCTATTGGAAGTGTAGCAGAGGTACAGCTAATTACCATGTTTCTCTTTTATTAGATAGGATAATAGAGGCCCGGTGCATGAAATTCATGCACAGGGGGCACGGGGTGGGGGGATGCCTCAGCCTGGCCTGCACCCTCTCGCAATCCAGGACCACTGCCTCCTAACCTCTCGCCTACCTGCCTCATCACCCCTAACTGCCTCTGCGTCAGTCCCTGCCGCCGTGGCTTTGTCCAGAAGGATGTCCGGAATGACGTCTGGAAGGTCATTTGGCTGTCTGGTCTAATTAGCATATTAGGCTTTTATTATTATTGATGGTACAAGGTAGTGTGATAAGTGCTATAAAAAGGGACCCAATTTCCTATGACAAGGAGAGGCAGGGGAGGGAAGCCAGTCTCTAATCCCTGGAGAGATAGCTTATTTCTCAGTGTTAGTAAAGATCAGTGATGGTGAACTTATGACACGCGTGTCAGAGGTGACACACGAACTCATTTTTTTGGTTGATTTTTCTTTGTTAAATGGCATTTAAATATATAAAATAAATATCAAAAATATAAGTCTTTGTTTTACTATGGTTGCAAATATCAAAAAATTTCTATATGTGACACGGCACTAGAGTTAAGTTAGGGTTTTTCAAAATGCTGACACGCCAAGTTCAAAAGGTTCGCCATCACTGGTATAGATGTTAGAGTCACCCAGCTTGGGCTCAAAGCCTGGTTCTAAAACTCCCTGGTTGTTCAACCTTGGATAAGGCTCTCAGCCACTTTGTGCCTCGGTTTCCTCATCTGTAAAATGGGGATAATGCTAATGTTGATTCCTAATTCACATGGGTTTTAAGAGGATCATGTGCATTAATACTTGAACAGCTGACTCTGTAAGGGCTAACCATTCCTCCTGAGGACTGAATTGGCACAGCACGGTGCCATCATCAAGGCGGTCATGGTTAAAAGTCTGTCATGGAGAGTACACCATGTGACAGATGCCAGCTCAGACACCTTATGTTCCTAAGCTTATTTTATTGAATCTTCCCAGCAAGTAGATACTATTATCCCCATTTATAAGTGATTACTCACAAAAGTTGAACAGCTTGTCTGCGGTCACACAGGCAGTGAGTGGCAGAGTAGAGACCTAATCCCATGATTGTCTAGCTCCCAAGTCTATACTCCTCCTATCACTCTCCACTGCCTTGTACTATTTCTCCATATTTGCTCATAAAAAAAATGTCCTTCAATTGAGTGCATGGAGGTTTGGCTTTGTTATCCAGCTGTTTTCCATTTATAACTGTTCCCTTCAAGAGGGCTGCTGCATGTCCTAAAGGTGAAACAGCGCATGCCAATTAAAGTACACAGCACCAGATACCTTGCCAGAAAGTAATTAGCAAAATTCCTCAATTAGGGTGCCCCTCACACTATTGCAGAAAATAGCTTATTGATGTTAGACTTTTCATCTTGGTTAAAGGGATCAGCTCCTCTAAACCCTGACTGAGCTGTTACTCTGCTGTGAATGGAAATGTATAGAAGTCTAAGCACATCTTCTCAAATCTTGTGGTGGCTCGGCTCACTACCTCCTTTAATAATGGCAACATTTGCTGAGTGATAGGTGACATGCATTGTGCTAAGGGTTTTACAGAAGGCATCTACCCTAAGTTTCATGTGGCCCAGTGATGTAAGCACCATCATCATACCATTTTATGAATAACCAAACCTAGGCACAGAGGGAAAAGTAACTTGCCCAACTTTTCAAGGTATCAGTGGAACGTCTCAATGGAGTGGGATACAAATGTAGGAAACCTGCTTTGCCAGCTATAATCGCTGTGATATATATAATTCCTTCCTCTATCACTCTTTTAAAAATAATTTTATTGATTGATTTTAGAGAGAAGAAGGAGAAGGTGGGGGGGAGAGAGAGAGAGAGAGAGAGAGAGAGAGAGAGAGAGAGAGAGAGATATTTGTTGTTTTTCTTATTTATTGGTTGATTCTTATTTGTTCCCTGACCGGAGACTGAACTCGCAGTCTTAGTATATCAGGACAATGCTCTAACAACTGAGCTACCCGGCCAAGGCATCTTCCTCTATCACTCTTAAAGCAAAATATTTTACTTCAAACAAGCAAATTTCTATCTTCATATCAGAAATATAACCCAAATCCTATTTCCTAGAAGTCTGGAACAACATAGGTTTGAACTACAAGGATCCACTTACACATGGTTTTTGTTCAATAAATATTATGGATGTATTTTTTCTTCATTATCATTTTCTTAATAACATTTTCTTCTCTCTAGCTTACTTTATTGTAATGATACAGTATGTAATACATATAACATAACAATCTATTAATTGACTTTGCATTTTCAGTAAGGCTTCCAGTCCACAATAGGCTGTTGGTAGGTAAGTTATTGGGGAATCAAAAATTATATGTGGATTTTCAACTGTTCAGGGGTTGGCATCCCTAATCCTTGCATAGTCCAAGGGTAAAGTGTAGTTCTTCCAGTTTGACTACTAATTGGTGCTTTGATTGGGATGAGTATACGTCTTCCCTTTCCTTTACCTGGACAGACAAATGGAAGCAAAGCCTGTGAATATTGTAATTTAGGTAGAAACAGAGCTAGGGATAAGTTTGGTGTTGGGCTAGGTGTGTTGTCAAAGGAAAGCAATTACACATAGCCTCTTAATCCTGTATATAGTTTACCTGTACTGTAAATCTCCTTCATTAAATTTGTAATTTGTTCTATAAAAACACATCGAATAAGGAGCCATAAAAAAGTTAAATAAAAATCTTAGCCTAATGATATATTGATTGTGCATACATATCTTTACTTTTGCATATTCTGTGTTGTCGTAGAAAGGCCTGTTAAAAGCCGAGTTTAAAAATTATTCACATCTCACATTACTTTTGAATCAATTGCCTATTATGAAAATCATTGCCTTCTTTAAGAATTACTTTGCTAAATGAAGTAATTAGAACTGATACTTTATTTTCTATTTCATTTCCAAAAATTGATTTTATATGCTAATCAGATTATAGAAATCAGGATATAAATTTCTTAAAGCAAAATAAATGGCTAGTCAAGCTTCATGTTTGATATTTTATACAGTATTGGGTTTTTCTCAAGGCATTTGCTTTTAAAAAGACATTGCTGAATATAATATACAGGGTCAGGCAAAAATAGGTTTACAGTTGTGACTATGTAATACAGAGTTTATTCTCATATTTTTACTTATTAATTATTGTATTAGTTTCTATATGAACAACTATAAATGTACTTTTGCTCCACCCTGTATGTCAGGAGTTGGGAATTTCTCAGTTTTATAGTCTTAAGTATCTGATAGTCCAAGAACAAAGAGGTGTAGGCCTTTGACCAGTATAGAAGGTTGTGAAATCTCACCTTCTATTTACTAAAAAGGCCATTATTTCTTAGAGCTTCCAGAGAAAAGCAGGAAAGAAAGAGGTACCATTTGCTGAATGTCTTAGTTGTATCTGGCATTAACCTCAATAAATCATATTTTCTCCACTCCTGACAGTTATCTGGCTGGGTCGTTATTGTTATTATCACTCTTACAGATAAGGAAATGGACTCAGATGAGGAATGCCATTTGTACTCTATCAAACAGCTGGTGAGTGGCTGAGCTGGGACTCAGACACAGGTCTGTGGGTTCAAAAGGCCATGTTTTCTTCTGTCCTTTAGCCCCACCAAGCAAACAGTTTAAGTGAATATGTTTTACCAAAGGACTGAGCCTCCTGATGGTGTTGCCCTTTGGCACAATTGTCTTAATAATGTTTCAAATCAAAATGAATAACCTTACCTGGTTTTACACTAACTATGGAGAATTGCACAGAAAATATACGGAAACCACAGAAGATGCATTAAAAGCAAAGACAGGAATAATATTTTCATATATATATGAATGGAGTTAGTGAGTTGGAAGGAAAGGGAGAACCACTCAGTGTGACAGAATGGTAATCCTAATTCCAAATGAGGTAATAACAAGCGGGGAGATTTGAGTCAGTTCCCCATCACTCTGACCTTGAAATAGCTGCTTTGTAGAATGAAAGGTTATACTTTTTAGGTAACAACTTCTCTTGTGCTGCAGAAACAGCTGATATGATTGCTTCCCCCTCTGAAAGTGATAGGCAGCAGGCCTCTGGTGGGCAGAGGTATATTCCTACCTCATTCCACTGCTCCAGAAGTTCATTAACTAATGTCAGCTGGATTTGTCCCCATAATACTAGTAGAGAGACATAAATAACACTTTTGTCATAAATACCCAAACCACTACAATCATCAGATTCCTACAGAGGCTTCATCATAAATCAACAAACTTCCTGCAGCTGCCCAGAAGTCAGACCTGTTTCCACTGTGCTCCTGCCTCCCACTCCTGGCCTCCCCCACAGTCGTCTTCAATTTATTATTGTAAAGAATACGTCTTACAAATAGGTCAATGTGATGAACAATTTTTATTTTCCACATTCAGTCCATACTCAGCATACCTGTGTTTAAACCTAGCTCGGCCATTGTTTAGCTGTACTCCTTGAACTTCACCTAAACTTCTCTCTCCGATGATCCAAATTTAGGGAAACTTGGTTTATGCTGAAGGTTTGTGGAAGGAATAGCTAATAAACTGAGTTCTGCATTAATGCTCTGCTAAATGTGTCTATTACAGGAATGGGTTCAAATCAGACTGATGTAGAAATGGGTTCAAATCAGACTGATGTAGAAAGAATTGTCCTCATTGTTTTGGGGTGAACTGTGCCCCACTAAAATGAACACTAACATGGGGCCTTTAAAGAGGTAAAGTTAGGATGGGATTGTTAGGACAGTCTCTAACCCAGCAGGGGTGGATGGGTGGGTGGGAAGAGATTAACCAAAGAATTTATATGCATATATAGCATGCATAACCCATAGACACAGATAATTGTGTGGTGAAGGCCTGGGCCAGGGGGAGGGGATGGGCTGAAAAGGGTCAATGGGGGAAAAAGCTACATCTGAGAATGCACATGCTTTTAACAATAAAGATAAATTTAAAGAAAAGAAAAAGAAGAGATTAGGACACAGACTGAGAGAGAACTCAGGTACATGCACATGCAGAGAGACAACCAGGTGAACACACAGCCAGAGGCAGCCATCCTGAAGGCAGAAGAATGCTGCAGAAGAAACCAAACCTGCCAACACCTTGATCTCGGACCTCCAGCCTCCAGCAAATACATTTCTATCGTTTAAGTCACTTAGTCTGTGACACTTTGTTATAGCAGCCCTAGCAAGCAAACATACTCATTACATCAACCCTCAACCTCCTTGGAGAGGATGAACCTCTCATGATGAACTTCATGCTGTAGCAGAGAATGCATACGCTTAAACAATTTCACCCTCAAAGTCAGGCACTTATTCTTTAGACTACAAACACTCAGATCTTTAAACATATTTTATTCCATCAAGTACATAGACTTGAAACAGATTTTCAGGAAGGATGGATTTTACCATTAGCTAATAATAATAGATTTTCAGAATATTTAAAGGGCATGGTTGAAAGAAAAGCTAAATTACATGGATTTATTGAATTTGTATTTGTCTCTAAATTTAATAATTTGGTTAAGAAAAAACACAACAATTTATCATCACAGGCATTGGTGATTTTAATGGTGGAAACAGTGAAGTTTGACACAAAGTGACAGCAACATGCTCTTCTCTAAGGATACCAATGAATGTTCAAAGATGTGGGAGTCCTATAAAAACGCACCAGATCTCACTAATGAGCATGAAAGTCTCCTGGGGAACACGTGCACACGCATGGACTATCCTTGCATTCCAACTCATTAACAATGGAGAAAACGAGGTAAGCACCCACAGCCTAACAAAGCCTGGACACATCTACTAGCAACCCAGACAAAGCACCCCAGTCTCATAGTGCCGCTCTTATGCTGAGAGATTAATCCTATCGCACCATCACGGATCAGTTCTTTCCATCCCTACTGCATGCCAGCAAAGGTAACACAATGAGGATCAGGTCCCATTTCACAGGTAAGAAAACGGAGGCATAACTGACTCACTGAGGCACAGTGCCTGTGAAGTGTTTAGTGGTGCCATCAAGCTGAGAACCCAAGAATTCTGTTCCACCTTAGCAAGTCTTCCTTCTTTCCAAGAGAGGGTGTAACGAAGCATGTGCTTCTTCACCATGGGAGGTCACCTCCCACTTTCTATATGATCCTGCTATGTCTACATGCAAAAAAAAAAAAAAAAGGAAGTCAGTAATATAATATAAATTCTTGAGAATTTATCCATCTTCTTTGTTTCTCTTTCCTCAAGTCTCTTTAGCAACAGAGAAACCTTATGTTGTATACATTTGGTGGGTTTTTTTTTTTTTTTTTAATGAATCTTCCAGAAGAAAAAATCTTCTAGAAATAATGAGAAGTTTGTAGAACTTTTTCTCTTTTGATCTTTAAAAAGAACACAAAGTTAAGTCACTAAGAAGAAAAAAAAAAGTTCTATGGAACAGGTCCCCTGGGCTGTGTATCCATGCCCCTGAGCTATTTTTAATAACGCATATAAACAGTGGCTTTCTTCCGTCTTTGAAGCCTGGACTTTAGAACAAGGAAGAAGGAAGATTTCCATGACTTTGACATCTGGGAATCTTTAAATTTTTTATCTATTGATTGATTTTAGAGAAAGAAGAAGGGAGGGAGAGAAGGAGGGAGAGAGAGAGAAACACCAATTTGTTGTTCCACTTATTTATGCATTCATTACTTCTTGTATGTGCCCTGACCTGGGATAGAACCTGCAACTTTGGTGTATGGGGATGATGCTCTAACCAACTGAACCACCGGGCCAGGACAGGAATCTTTATGAATGCGAAGAGGAGCTAATTGAGAAAGTCGGTGTGGCTGTTAGGAACAGACATGGAGTAGCTGTATTTTAACCAAGCACCCTGATATGCTCCACAGCAGCCATTAATTTAATTCTTCTAAGACATATAGCCTTCTGCTGGACATGGGTGGGGAACAATAATTAGGAAAATCTGGAGGTAGAGTGAAAAAGATAGGCCTTTGACAAGGTGATTCTTCAGTTTGTAATTAGCAACTGGAAAAGAATAGTTGGTTATTTAAAAATACTAATCTCACTTTCTTTTAAAACTGCCTTTCACTGGTATTTGCCCTTTCTGCCCCATCCGGTAAGTAGGCCATACATTTTAGAGAAAACAAGTTAATTAAAGGAGTGTCAGTATACACCAGCTACCCTTCTTAGCACGGTCTTGGTTTTTAAAAGTTTGGTTTCAGAGGCAAGCACAGTGCCCAATTCTGACAATCATCTGGTTATTTTAGCTTCCTGGGGTTAGAAAGCCAATCCCCAGCCCTGCCCTGCATACTTTGTCTTTACAGAACTTCCCACAATACAATCTATCTGGCCAGAAAGTTATTGTGTTGTTGTTGTTGTTGTTGTTGCTTTCCATTATGCCAGCTGACACACACACAGACTGGCTTTTCATGAAGCAAAGGGCAACTGCTGAGCATCACATCAGATCATAGTAACAGCGAGCTGTTCACTACTCTCTCAAGTGGACTAGTGTTTTTTCAATAGCTTGGAGGTAAATGCCTTTTTGTTTAAATTGATGGTAATAGACTCTAGCTATCACTTTAGGAATTAAAAACGACTCTTATTTCCTTCACCTTAAAGAATATTCAGAGAACTCATTTACCCTCAAAAGCCCTTTCCTCTGGCTGTTTCCCCCACCAAAGGAGCTCATGGTATTTTAAATACTGGGAATCTCAGCCTTCCTTTTTTCTCCACACACCCCCCCCCCCCGCCCGCTACAGTCCACAAATATCTCTTAAGATATAACTTTATTGTGCATTATGTTGCATCCTATATAATTCAGCTGTTTTGATTTATGAAAATAGCTCTGGATATCTTTTGACACAGTGTGGGAAAAGAGAAGACAAGTAAGATATAGTACCTGCCCCCAAAGATCTGTACAGTCTAGTTGATGAAGCCAAGAAAGAGGTAATGAATGACAATAATAAGAGGCCTTAATAAACATAACTTGAGTGACATAAAATAGTAAAGGCAATAAGAGTTCAGAGATGGGGAACGGGGATTTCTTTGTAGAAGAAGGGGATCAATCTGTATCTTAAAAGTATATTTGGAAAAACAGAAGGCACTGAAGCATTGCACTTTCCAATCCTACTGCTCTCCTATTTCCCTCCCTATCTGAGCAGCCAGCTCACACCCTCAGGGCTTCACTGTTGCTAGACATCTCAAGGAGCATTGAAAATTGTTTTATTTAGATACTATCCCATGTCACCACTGTCAATTCCTTTAACCACTATCCACTTCTGAATGAAATTACTAAGGCCACTGAATCAAATCTATTCCTTGTTACTTCCTACAGCCACACTCATTTGTCCCTTAAAGGAACCATTTATTAGAGTCTGTACATAGCTGTAAAAATGTCAAAATAACAACATAAGAACTTATCAACTTGGTCAGACCTAGCACCTATCTCTGACTTATCACTCTGGAAGTGAGCAGTAGTTCTCCATTTTTAAAGTCATGCCCCTAAGCACAATAACTCCTACAGGCAGTGCTTCTAAAGAGAGTGGGGGATGGGCTCTTTTTCTTAGAGTAACATAGCAGTTACAATACTCGTGTCCAAATGTCCTTTAAAACCTACCAACTCGTAGGGAGCAGAGCACCAACCGCACACAAGCATGCAGCCCCCTCCCTGTCTCTTCCCAGGTGTCTCTCAGCTCACACTGAACATCTGAGGTCAAGGACTGTTTGTGTTTATGTTTTTGTCATAGCATTTCCAGTACCTGGGACAGGCCTGGAATGCAGCATTATTTAGGACCACACCCAACTACCATTTCTGCCACTTAAACATGGCCAGATCTTGGCAATTTCATAAGATTCAACCTAATCATTGTAAGCAATGACAGTTGAATGGGAGAATAAAAGATGAGCCTAAACATTCCTTAGGGCTTCAAGGAGAGGGAGTGGAGAAGGAAAGAAAACTCACATTTACTGAGATTTTGATGTCATAGGTCGGGGTTGGGACCCAGGCACCTACATGATAACTAGTATCACAAATAATCTTATGCAGATGATGCATGGAGCGCATTGTGACAAACGCTGCCCTTTGGAGCACAAATGGAGTAGGATGTGCTTCTGGCCAATTAGGAGGAGACAAGACCTGCCTCCCAGATCCTCTTTGCCATGTGGATTATCCTTGTCCTGCCCAGAATCAGCTGCGTGAGTGAGACTCAGAGCCCTGGACAGTTTGGATGGTTGTCCTCATCTACCTTAAGCTATTATGCTGTTTTCAAAGTATCTTGTCCTTTGAAAAGTCCCGAGCAGCTTTGTGACTGTCACTCAATAATGGCTCCCCCGCTCCACCCGGGTCTGCACTGAATATGCATGGGGTGGAATCATTTAGTCCCTGCATCACTGCGCAAGCTGCTTTAGGAAGAGGGTTCTCTAGTGTGCTCAGAGGCAAAAGCACCCAGAGGCCCTGTGTTCTTTGTTCAAATGGCCTCACAGTCTTAAAACCTAAGGGACTTTGGACAAATGACGCCATATTGTGGTTAATTAGGTGACCACACTTGACAGGCTAGGGGGAAGGTCATCAGAGTGGTTCCCACAGGATGGTGCACCATCTCGTGTAAGAACAGCAAGAGGCAAGTGAGAAGATGTTCTCCAGGGGGGAAGTGACCCTGGAAAGTGGGCTATTGGTTCACCAGATCTGAACTTCCTGTTTCCATCTCCTGAGGTAGAGTAAAGGTGAAGGTTTATTCAGTGAAATCAGAGACTCCAATCCCGCAAGGCAACGCATCACAGATGCAGGTGTAGGGATGGATGGACGTGCTGTGCTAATGACTGCACCTGTTACTTTGAACTAGGCATGACTCATAAGGGACACATAGTGAAACTTATCATGTTATGTCATCAAGCATATTACACAGTGTGACGTAGTATCAATATACTATTCATTCTGTATACTTGCCGGGGTCACTAGACTTTATGGCTATGATGTAGAATACTAAAAGTATTAATGTTTAATTTAAACAAATGCATAAAAGGATGACAAATTTTATTAACAAAAAATGACAAATATGATACACCTACAAAAGAAAATCACATAGGAGAAGAAAGAAAGAGAAAGCAAAACCTGTTCAACCAGTGCTCTGAGCAGAGGAATACTGCAGAGACCTATAGTGTAAGAAAAATATAAGGGAGAAAATATAAAATAGTCCACCTTTTGAAAAATATTATTTCTAAAAATTGAGATGAGACCACCAAAATCTGACTTCCATCCACCCATCCTGCCATCCATTCATACATTCAATCATCCAGGAAATGTTGCCTGAATGCCAACTATGTCCAGGTACTATCATAGGGAGGCTATGATCACATGCAAAAGTCATATAAAGACCCTGTGCTCATGGAACTTAAATTCTACTGAGGGAGTCAGGCCAGAGCACAGGACAGTACAATCAGAATTCACATAATCAGGAACAGCGGTGCAGACGTTTAACAATTTTTGGGGAGGAGTGCTGGATTTGCAGCTTTTGTCATAGTGGAAATACTCCCACCCGGGATAATTCACGCTACCAACGTGATGTCATAATCAATGTGACAATGTGTTGTGTACAAGTGGCTCTGCAGAGCAGTACAAGCCATATCCAACTCATGCCTGGATGTGAGATGAAGAAGCAAAGTAGGTTAGGGACCACATATTACAGGGAACTGTGGATTTTTAGGCAGATGCTCATAGTAAATCTTAGGCTAATGACATTTGAGCAGAAGCTTAAATGGAGAGAAAAGAAGACATAAAACTATAAAGTAAGAGGCAGGGGGTGTTAGGGGAGAAACAGAGAGCACAAAGGCCCTGATGCAAGAAATATCTTGTATGTCTTAGGAACAGGAAGGCCACTGTGAGAGGAGAAGTAGGCAAGGGCTAAGTCACATACAGCCTTGTTAGCATGGGAGGGATTTAAATTGTTTATGCATGAGATGGGGGAGTCAATGATATGACCTGATTTATATTTTCAAAGAATTACTCTGGCTGTTGTGCAGGGAAACACTGAGCTGCAGCAAAAATGCTCTGCAAAGGTGAAAACAGGATGACCAAGTTGAAGAGTGGTGTAGTAATCTAGGTAAGAGGAGTGGAGTGGTAGAGGTGGAGGTGATGAAAAATGCTCAGTTTGTAATATAATTGACAGGGAGATCTACCAAAGTAATTTATGAATTGGATGAGAGGGGGCAAGTGAGGAGTCAAAGGCAATCTCAAGAACTTCTCTTAATTAGGTTTAGCTACTATGAGAATGACAGGCTTAGCTACTGCATGGCCCTATTGACTGAGATGGAGAACACTGAGGCAAGAGCAGGTGCAGAGGGAAAATCAGGAGTTCAATTCTGGTCATTTTAGATGATAGTTATTGACATCCAAATAGAGGTGTAAAGTAAGCAGCAGAATATGCAAAATCTGTAGCTCAGAGGAGAGGTCAAGAATGAGTGATCTTGCCTGGCCAGTGTTGCTCAGTGGTTAAGCATCGACCTATGAACCAGGAGTCACAGTTCGATTCCCAGTGAGGGCAAATACCTTACCAGAGTTACAGGCTCAATCCCCAGGGGGTATGCAGGAGACAGCCGATCAATGATGATCGCTCATCATTGATATTTCTATCTCTCTCTTCCTCTCCCTTCCTCTCTGAAATCAATAAAAATATTTCTAAAGAAAGAATGAATGATCTGGGTGATTATGCCATTGGAGCATCATTTAAGAACCACCACTACCTCAGAGAATAATGCCAGATACTGGGCCTTTAAAAATCCCCTGGGAAGGAAGCAACCTTTTACAGGGAGATGTGTCCTCTGCTGAGCTCTCCACGTTCCTGAAGTTACAGCTATTAAGGAACACTCTATTTCCGGAAAGATCCTGTTCAAATCCTCACTTAATCTAAAGGAGATTCCTTCCCTATCAACTTAGAGAACTGGGTGTTCTGATGTTCAGAAGATGGAGCAATGGTTCACAACCCTGGCCACACATAGTCACCAATGAGCTTTGAAAGATACTAACACCTGGGTCCCACCCCAAGAAATCCTGCTGTAATTGTTGTGCAGTGGTGGGTGATATGGATACATCTTTAAAAGAGTTAAACTGGACAAGGGGCAGAAAGGCCGTGATGGAATCAAGAACTGAAGGACTTAGCAAAACTGAGATGCTTGCCAAGTCACCTGGGAAGAGAGAAGGCTGCAGTCTGGAGTGGCATGATTACATTGTGATTCTGAAGGTGGTTCAGGATGTGACAGGGGAGCTGAGATGGAGTAGAGCAAAGGATCCCTGCTGGGGATACAGAAGGTGAAGGAATTGGAGCGGCCATGGCATTGGGAAATCCTTGGGAAGCTTGCTCAGGGTGTGCAACTTGACTTTTTAGATTCCATATGTAATGAGATCATGCAGTATTTGTCTCTGTGTCAGGTTTATTCCATTTATTGTAATGTCCTCCAGGTTCATCCATAGGGTCACAAATCATGGAATTTCCTTCAGATTTGCTAAGAGGGTAGAGCTTAAGTGTCCTCATAAACACACATAAATGAATGTATACAAGTTTTATTTGCCAATTATACCTCAATAAAGCTGAAAAAATCAATTCAAGTTTCAAACAAGTGACTTAGAATATTACCATTTAGTAAGCAGGGACTATTCTAATATAAACTTTTATTTGGAGGACACTGATTAGAAATCCTTCCAATATTATAAATCTCTATCCATTTATTTTATCCAGCTATCTAGTGTGACAAACACAAAATCTGCATTTCATTTTTGGGTGGGAGTTCTCAGAAACTATGAAGGACAATATTACAGCAACACTGGGCCAATACCATCACTTCCTATGTCCCCAGATACCCACCACTACCCCTGCGGCCACCACTAACTCACACATAGTACTGCCATCTGTATGCTCTCCATCATGAGAAATACAGGCCCAAGCACTGCTCAAAGCAAAGAAACCGCTTTCTCTCCTGACCCCTGCCATCCCTGTGCTGTACAACACAATGCAGGCAACAATTTCCTGCTGATGGCTAATGCATGAAATTCAACATCTGGAGAAGGTGATTTATCTCATTAGGACCATAACCTTCTACTCAACTGGGAAGGACTGACAAGAAATAAGAAGCCACACACAAGAACTAAAGTTTAGAAAATACCTTACAACATGTAAGCAAGTAAGGAAAAATCAGTAAATACAAAAACATTTCATGTGAGAAGTCTGCCAGGACTGGTGTCTCCTCTCTTGTGCTGAGTCATAGAAAATCGGCTCTCCCAAAAATAACTCTCAAGCCCTTTTTTTCAAAGACAATTCACTCAGAGCACAGGTCCTTCTCTATCATTAATCTAAAAATGTCCTGTTCACTCTTTCCTTTTCACAACTTTCTATCCACCAAAGGGGGAGGGGTATATTTTAATTATTTGTAAGTGCTAAATTCAGATGTTCTAATCCCCCTTCTGTGTCCTTTGCTTTGGGGAAATGGCATCCTATTTCCCTAAAGTGAAGAGATGATAACAAGATGGATGGATTTGCTTTTCTAAGGCACCACTCTGACCACCCTCGGAGGAGGAACGTTTGCAGTTAACAGAGGAAACTATGTTGGTAGGATGTTCCCAATGTCCCCACCTTTTCTTCCTCTTCTAGGGATCCTCTTGGTAGGACATCTCAGAAAGCACAAAGAAATGAGATGTCCTGAGTAGCATTTATGTCTAATTATATCTCAAATAATTTCACGTTTTTCCAACTCAGCGATACTCTCTTGCCCTCAACTCTTGCATGGAGTAGAGAACTAGCTTCCTCTCTGAATTCCGTGTTTCCTACTGGCCCATCACTGGCAGGATATTTGGTCCTGTCTAAAACATCCATGGAGAAATCCGATTCACATAGTTAATATAAATCCTGCTCTTCTGCAATATTTGAACCCTGACCCACCTACCTCACCCCATGTGCCAGCTAGGCTACTAAGGCAAGAAGGGTTAGGATTGGCAATACAGCCACAACTTACAATCCTGTAAAATAAAATCAACCGAACGGCTGAACAACCGGTTGCTATGACGTGCACTGACCACCAGGGGGCAGAAGCTCAATGCAAGAGCTGCCCCCTGATGGTCAGTGTGCTCCCACAGGGGGAGCGCCGCTCAGCCAGAAGCCAGGCTCATGGCTGGCGAGCGCAGCGGTGTTGGCGGGAGCCTCTCCTGCCTCTGCAACAGTTAGTCATCCCCCAAGGGCTCCCGGACTGCAAGAGGGCACAGGCCGGGCTGAGGGATGCCCCTGAGTGCACGAATTTTGTGCACGGGTCTCTAGTGGACCAATAAAACATAACAGTATTTTTATAGTATTTTTCATGTATTAATCCTATAAACTAAAAGTAGATATAAACATTACAGATGTTTTCCAAGCATGGACGTTTTGGACAGGACTGAATTCAAGGACCATTTGGAATGGACCAAATATCTCCATGGGCATTTTGGAAAGTACAAAATGTCCAGAAATAGGCCCATCTCTTATCTGTTCTCAGCAACCAGAGAAAGCTTTTTATTTATTTTTTATTTTGAAATAATTGCAGACTCACAAGTTGCAAAATCAGAACAGAGAGTTCCCTGTAACCTTCATCTAGCTTTCCCAATGATAACATTTTGCACGACATGTAGGAGGTGGATGCCGATGCTATACCGGTAACTCAGAGTAATCTTTTGAAAATGAAACCTGATCACGCCAACTCACCCTCCTTTGAAAAACCTACGGATGGCTTCCGATCAACTCTTACAATAAGGACTAAGATCCTTAAACTGACCCATCAATAGAGTGCCCACCACTCTGTTTGGCCAAAATAGACCTGGTGCTCACACGAAGCGTCAACAAACTACCCCAGTGAGTGTGCAGCACACTCAAGCGTGTGGCAGTGTGGACGATAAATGGTGCTGCCACCCACCCTGAGCTGTGTATGCCTGGTCCTGCCATGGAGACCTCTAGCTTTCGTTTTGCACCTCTCCAATTCCTGCCCCCGAGCCCCCATGACGCACAGCATCTGGGACTTCAGGGATGGGATGCAGAATGCACAACGTTTCTTCTTGCCACAGGGCCCTTGTATATATTCTTGCTGCCTGGAAAACATCCTCCCCACCCCCCTTGGCCTAGTTAGTGCTCAGCTAAATCATCACCCCTTCCCCAGACTGGGTCTCGTTCCTATATTAAATGTCCTCACCCCACCCTGGACCTCTCCTTTGAACTGCTTACCACAGCTGTAATTTTATATTTGTTTCCATAAATAAAGAATGAGCTGTAAGAGGGTTGGGGGCATATTTCTGTTTGCACAGCATCGTATGGCCAGAGCCAGCGTGGGACTTGCTGCGCAGGAGACAATGACTTCATAGCTGTGGACTGAATGGATCAGAACTCAGCTGACAGGTTCATGAGCCACAAAAGCAAGGTGGTTAATGGCCTCAGGGAAAAGCAAAAGCAAAAATCACTGCATAACCTTTGCTGGTTGCTGCCCATGTGGCTCAATTTATCATTTAAAAACCCAGCTTTGGAGTGAGACAGACCCAGGTTTAAAACTTGGTGCCCATAAACCCAGGAACTTTACGCCAGTAATTTAACTTCTCTGACTCTCAATTTCTTTTCATCTGTAAATAGTAGTAGTAATATATAATTAATATGTTACAGTAAAATAAGGATAAAGGCACCTACCCTACAATAATTATAATAAATGTATAGAACAATTATAATAATTATGTTTATAATTTATAATAATTATTATTAATAATAAAGTTGAGTAAGAAATACCCAGTGCTTAACACTCAGGCATCATTAGGTGACCATTACCCCTTAGTACTTGGCTAGAGTAACTTCAGGAAATCACACTCCCTGGGTCTAAGACGCTTCCTCGTTCCATAAAAGACCTGCAGTGAAGACATGCTCTTCACCAGCACTGTCACCTGCTCGGCCACATCTCCCCACCACCTCAAACATGCCATGTGATCCTGCTGTGACCCAGGCCACATATGGGTGACATCTTTGACTCTTTCCTTTCTCTCTACCACACAGCACATCCACTGGGCAAGCGTGTCTGCTTTTTCTTCAACATATATCCAGAATCTTACTGCTCCCACCATATCCACTCCCACCACCCTGGCCCACCTGGATTACTGCATCAGCCTCCACGCAGGTCTCCCTGCTTCTGCTCTTGGGCTGTATTTAGAGCAGCTAGAATGATGCTGTTATAATAAAGTCAAGCCAGGTCACTCCTGCTCAGACCCTGCAAGCTCCCCACACTCCATGGGGCATAGCACAGCATGCTTCTGGTGGGACGCCTGCCACCTGCCTCCTCCCTTGAGTTCACTCTGGCTCCTCTCCTCCCTCCTTCACATCTTCCCTCAAAGGACAGTCTTCCTCGCCACCTTACTTAAAACCACCACCTCAGCACTCTGTGGCCCCTCTCTGCTTCTGTTTCCCCATAGCACTCATCACCTCCTATACATTTTGCTTATTTTCTTTATAATCTGTCCTCCCCATGAGAATGGAAAGCCCACAAGGGTAGGAGTTTTTATTTGTTCTGTCCCTGTTGTCTGCCTAGCATCCAACACTATGTCTGACAAGTATTAGATGCATAATAAACCGATCTTGCAAGAATACATGGATGAATGAATGAGTAAATGAATGAATGAGGCACCGCTGCTCTTAAGGCATGAGCTGTCCAGGCACAACTTGGCATAAGTTATGGGGCAGAGACTAGAGCACCAAACTTGTGTCAAGAATGTGCTGGGCAGAGGCCAGGAGGAGCGGGTTAGGACACCTAAGCACATGGTGAAGGTGGTGTGTTGGCAGTGGCCACGCCAGCCTCGCCACTTTGGGGTGAGTTGCTGAGTGCAGAAGGTGGGTGCTCCCTACACAGAACGAGAGCATGTGCTCCCATTCAGAGAATGGTCTGATCGGGTGGGCCCCCCAGTGAAGTATAAGGATTGCCTCGTCTCAGGGAGATAGAAGTCTGCCACAGAAGACTGGCCGGAAATCCCACTGGCTTGGAAGCCAAAATGAGGCAGGTTTTGTATCAGCCAAGTCAATTTCCCATTGTCGATTTAAATGAAATTTCCAGAAGAACATATGCTGAGAAACTAGCTCAGGACCCACTGTCCAGACCTTGGCAAAATAAAAATCAAAAGAGGAATATTTCAAGTCTGCTGCCTGTCTTGTGTCTCCACAGCTTTTTGCCAAACAAACAAGCTTGTCTTGTTAGAAGCTGAAGATGGGGCCAAGACTCTGAATGGACAGGTCTGGAAATAAACTTTGGGTCAGACTTAAACCAGCTTGGACTCAGCAGAGAGCACTGGATTCTCAATCAGAATGCAATTGTGCATAAGCTCACGGAAGTGAACTTCATTAAAAGACAAGCAAACAAAGAAAAAAGCAACGAAGAGCGTTAGTACTGAGACCCTGTAAAACCGGCCTGCGAATCTGAAGTCTGAATTATGCATCACCGTCACCGAAAGCCGTGGTGCAACGGTGGAAGGAACAAACTGATAGTTACCCAATATCCTAAGAGAGAAGACAGTTCTTAAGGGCAAAAAGCACTTCACAGACCCTCTGGTCGGCTTCCCATATCAGTCCTTCCCTAGACTTCTGAGCACAGTTCTCCCTCCAAGCTGCCCAGACAGGGGAAATTAGGGCATTTGCTATGACAGTTCTCACATTTCTCTGACTTGCCAATTCTTCCCTGCGCTCAGTATGTGACACTCACTTCAGGCTCCTTCATTATTTGTTCAGCCACCATCCCCACCTCAGTGACCTCAGTTCTCTTTCTGATTCTTGCTACACACTCACTGGAGCTTATCATTACACACCAGGCTGGGCGAAGGACCACATCTCCAGGGTGTTGGCCCGACCCATTCTCAGCAGTTGGCCTGATATGTCAACTAGTAGATAAGAAAGTTCAATAGAAGATGTCAATTGTCTCCCAACTTATTAATGACAGAAGCAATTTGACAGCCGACACCTTCAAATTTTTAATAGAATAGCTCTTCCAAAATTAGGAGAGATAAAATAAGTTAATTTCTTTTTTTTTCTAGTTTGTGTGGAACACCATATATGATCTCTAAAATATGGAGACGTTATAACTATCTAGGAAACATGCCCCCAAATCTTAGAAAACAATGGTTGGTCAAAATAATGCAATATATGTAAGGCACAGAATAAAATTCTGGGTGGGTAACATAGTGTGGAATAAAATATTTACAATTCTTAGTATTTGTATTTAAAATAATTGTTTAGAACCTTCCTATGGAATCAAGAATAAAAACTTAATAGCTCATTGACCTTTATGTATATTAGTCCTAAAATGGTGGATAAGTGAAAACAGATATTTTATTCACAAGAAATCACAAAATTTTGTAGCTTACATTATTTTCTAGCTCAGTGTGGTAATCGCTTGGTACTCTAGGAGAGTGATTATGAGGCTATCTTAAACTGCAGCCACTGCCCTGAAGAAAGTGTCTATGGCCTGACAGATAATTGTATTCTCCTATTAAATATCACTCCTTCAGGGCTAGTTACTGTTGAGTGTAAATGGGCCATTTTATATGCAAATAAAATGTGCTGAGATTTGAATAAAAAGCCCTGAGTATATCTACTGACAAATAATCTCATTATGCTTCATATTAACAGACAGAACTTCTCAAAACATGAGATGCTAATATCACACGCAACAAAAGGTGACTCCTTGAATTTTTATTTTCAAAACGTTCACATATAGTTGCAAACGTTTACTTTCCTCATAGCTACCTTCGATTTGGGGTGTGCACTCTGACTTTTATTTTGAACCCAATGATTTTATAGTATTGTGATACTTATCAAACCTTTTCCTTTTTCTTCTGTCCTTGACTTGTCTTCAATCATTTTCCAAATACCCACACCCAGAAAAATAACTTCATCCCAGAGACTGTACTGCTAACGACGTCTTAGAGTGCAGCTTTCCCAAGAAGCCTCATGAACCTACAGAGTGAAGGGAAGAGCTTCCACAGACCTGGTACTGGGTATCATCACTGCAGGCCACACGTTTGCATTGTCCTTTTTTTTTTCTTCTTCTTCTTAAACTGTCTTCTTTAAATTAGATCTTTGAGTGAAAGTACCCCAGGAAAAGCCAGGGTTCTGCCTTTCACATTTGAAGGAGCAATGTTTGTATGTCTCAAATTCCATTTCAGACCTTTGCCTTTTAGTTTTAGTAACCACCTCTCCTAGTGCTGGGGAACATATTAATATATTCTGCATATTTCATCCCTATCAGAGCAGAGTTAACCATACAAGATAAATAAGAGTATTTAAAGAAGAATAGAGGGAAGCATTTAATCACCATTTTCACCACTTGCCCTACAGCTTTGCCTGGAGCTCTCAGAGGCACACGGGAGAGTTCAAGGGCATGAAGGGTGAAGACTGAACTCTGATTTTCTGGCCAATACATCTAGGTCCCTAGAGTTAAAGGGTCACACATTTCAACAAGAACTAAAGGACAGGATACAAGTGAGGACATCTTAGGGCTATGTCACCTAACCATGACATTATTGCACATTTGGGCTATTTAATTAATTGTTTATGCTGAAATTTAAAGGAGGTACTACACCCACAAATTAGAAAGTTTTTCAACCAGGAGCCCAAATTAAATATTTATGCTTCTTGAGAAATACCTAAATGTTTATAATTGATAATAAAGTTAGTATTTGCATTATAACAACAAGGTGGGGATCCTTTAAGATATTTTCCAAGGAATTCAGGGAGCCATGTTCATTGTCAACATCCCTTATACAATTCAAAGACAACAGGTGGTCAGCTGAAAAATGCCAAGGAACTGAGATTTTGATCAACTTGTAAGCAAGATTTGGATAGATAGCATTATGAGATACATTTGCATGAACTGTTTAAAGGCAAATATACTTATTTGATCAATGTCAGTCATCCCAGCTAGACTGTAATTTTCACAATGTAAAGTCCCCCATCTGTTTTGCACATCACTGCTTCATTCTTGCTCAGAACAGTCCCTGTTACCTAGTATACCTTCAAAAATGTTGGTTAGATGGGTGGATAAAATTTAATGAACCCATGCTTTTCCAACCCTAGGTATTGTCCTTTTCCTTGCCTATTCTCCCAAAACTATAGTCACCCAACATTTATTCCTATTAGTTGGATGATACACATACACATACACATACACATACACATACACATACACATACACATACACATACAGAGAGATTAGTGTGAAAATATGTTTTTTCTTAAAGCCTTTAAAACAGAATAAATTTTATATGCCCATAAAATCTAGATGTTGAAAGCAAAGAAATGGACTAAATCTGTCTTAAAATGAGACAGTTTCTATAATACAAAATTAAACCAATTTAATTAACATCTTAATGGTACAAAGGCCTAGCTAAGATCACCCTCAAAATAATGAAGCTACATAAAGATCCGCATGGTTAGAGAAAGCACTAATGGGTGTGCATGGAGCGAGTACTTGCTATCTGTGACAAAGGGGATGGGTCCCTGGAAAGGTCTGTGCTTCAAAAATGACCTCTTACACAATCTCCTTGATTTTAATCTTTCCCTGCTAATTCCACTGTCTAAATTGAAGTTCCAGAATCTATCTAAAATGCAAATCCCGTCATGCTGCTAGCTTGCTTTAAACATGTTCCCATTTCAGTGGCTTCCATTGCTCCAAGAGCAACTTATTTTAGTCACTTGCTCGGCAAAAAAGGCCTGACCTGAGCTGTGTCCCTCTGACAGAGTCAACTCTGTACCTTTGCTTATGCCCTTCCCTTTGTCTGAATGCTGTCCTCACCTTCTGCCCCTTGTTGACACTTCCTCCCTTTAGAACTTATCAAGTCTCTTCTGTGAGATGTTAGGTTAAAAGGCCTAGCTATTTAGTTAAATATAAGCCTGAGCATATCTCAGTATTCACCATGTTACAATGAAATTAACAAGCCACATGTCTGTTTCCTACTCTAGACTCCAAATATTCCCATAGCACAAACTATGTCAAGGTCATCTTCATGCCTCCAGCACTCACTTTGGAATCAGAGTCATAGTACCAACGAAGTTGCTACGTGTTAAACCAAATTGAGTATGTAACACTATCTTGTTCTTTTACCCATCTGAAAACCTTGGAATTTCCAGAAATTATCATCTCCTTTTGATATAAATTTCTGAATTAAGTTGTTACTATCCTTCAAAATTATAGGGCAACAACACCCGTTTTAAATGATTGTGAACAAAAGCCATATGCTGATACTGATCTATAAGTAAAAAACTTTATATTGGGAACTCAGGTGGGAAAATAGCCAAGCATGAATTACCTTTATACATTAACATTTTAAAAAAATAATCTTTATTTAAAATATATTTTTATTGATTTCAGAGAGGAAGGAAGAGGGAAAGAGATAAAAACATCAATGATGTGAGAGAATCATTGATCCTGCAGGTTCCTGGGGATTGAGCCCACAGCCCAGACATGTACCCTGACCAGGTATTGAACCCTGACCTCCTGGTTCATAGGTGGACACTCAACCATGGGGCCACACCAGACGGGCAAAAAAAAAATATTTTAAAATGCAAGGAATGTTAGTGTTAGAGCATCTCAGTTATGTTTCATGGTAACTAAACGATGTTATTTTCATATTTGGAGTGCTTTTACATTTTTTTCTTTTTAAATTTAATAGCTCAAGCAAGTTTTATGAATTCAGAAATAATTATAAAATAACTTTTCTATTTCAAGCTAGCATGCCGACATATTGCCTAGAGAAACTTTCTTATAATTGTTATAAACTCAGAAAAAATATAATAGAAATGCTGACATGCCTTTAACAATGGAGGTTCTAGCAGGCACCTCAGTATTATCAGTAGATAGTGCAGTCTCCAGTCTCCAATTTCCAGACAATACAGTGACTTAAACAGTACTCGCCAAAGCACAAAGCAGGCAATCTTTTTGGTCCTTTGTGAAATTTTCACATCTTTGACCTGTCCCCCTTCAATTTTCCCATGTGCCACCTACCCACATATCTGTCTCACCCTATATTACTATTCTTTACAATTTCTTCTGGGCTTAGTTTTGTTACTACACTGAAATATTATGCATAATTATGTGAAGTTGCTATGGAGATTTTGTGTGATTTGACATGAGGAAAATCTATTGTGCTTGAGATAATTCTTCATGCTAATGACTGACTCAGGAATCTATTTTTCCCCCTTATTTTCTCTGGGATTATAACCAACTGCATATATTTGAATATCTATAAGCAAAAGCCATTTTATAAATAACACAACCCAAAAAGTTATTGAATTCACCAAGAAGATGAAGCATTTCAGGGCAGCCAGGTTACTATCCTTCATAATTATAGGGCGTGACTTAGAAAGAACTTCCGACATGGTACTTTTTAAAATACCAGCTGAATTCTTGCCTGCATCTTTTAGGAAATGACCCCAAAGTTATATATATATATTCATACTAAAGTTATATACTATATCATAACTTAGAAAATCAAATTTTGGAGAGTGTGTTAAACTATTGTGCAGAATTAAGGACAGATATAGCCACCTAATTAAAAACCATTTGTGTGTCCTACTGTGGCATGAACTATTTGGAAATGAAACCTATGAATAAAATTGATTATTTGACATTAGTGAAAGGCAATTCAGATGAAGGCCTGTGAGCTAAATAATAGAAAGCAAACTTCACACCACACAACAAGGTCATGACTTTAACCTTTCTTGTCTGACCTCTCCACTGTCGGCTTAGGATGGGGAAAGTACTGATGTATAAGATTGACTATCATTAGACAACTCGCTTGGATTTCTCTGTTGGTCCCCTGATTGGCAAAGCTGACTGTAGGATCACAGTTGAATTTTGGAGAGAAACATTCCTCAGTGGGAGAGAATGTTGATGAATCTAGCTGCCAGTCATCAGGAAAGTGACATTCTGAGGATAAACACAGGAGTGAGATGAGTCAGATTTCCAAGTTAATGCAGACCAATTAGGCAAAGAATTCCTAAGAGACACTGTCTAAAAACACAACCAAGTTACCAATTTCCCAGCAACTGATTCTGGAAAGAGAGTATGGTCAACCCAGGATGACCTGACACCCGGGATACCCAGGCAGCAATCCAATCAGAACAGAAGTAATTAGTGAACAGGAGAGGAAGGTGCATGGAGCTGGAGGGAATGACTAAGATTCTTGGGAACAGGGAGGTCCGAGCCCCTCTGCATGTTTCTCTGGAAGGTAGAGTTGGCATCTTTGTATAAATCGGAGTGGTGAGTAACCCATAAAAAATTGAGGGAAAAAGTACAGAAAAGAGGGAGAGGAAGAAAGAGATGAGGATAGACATAATGTAAATGCTTTTATACACCCAGACTGTATAAAAGAAGTATAAAAAGGAAGCCTTAATAAACATACTTAGCAAAGAGGAAGTTTGCCTGTTAGGGCTCCTGTAAGAATGTTAGGTAGGCTGATATAAAGGACTCCAGTTTAGCCCTAGCTGGTTTGGCTCAGTGCATAGAGCGTCAGCCTGTGGACTGGGAGGTTCAAGGTTTGATTCCAGTCAAGGGCACATGCCTGGGTTGTGTGGGCTTGATCCTTAGTGGGGGGCGTGCAGGAGGTGGCCATCAGTGATTCTCTCTCATTATTGATGTTTCTATCTCTCTCTCCCTCTCCCTTCCTCTCTGAAATCAATCAATATTTTTTTTTAAAATGACTCTAGTTTAGTCAAGTACCAGGTAAGTCTGAATAGCAAGGGATTCCTTTCATTGTCCTGACGGTAATGCCATGATGTACCTTCTCAGAGTCTGAAAATCGTCCACACCAGATATGCCTATTAATGTCAGACAAGTACCAGAGCAGGTGGTGAGAACCAGGGGATTGTTCTCTGTGCCCAAATGGTTAAGTTTCCAGAAATAACAAAAGATTTTTCATGGAGGAAAAAAGGAAGAAACTTGTTTAAGGATGTCAATGGAAAATACGACAATTTTCGAAAGGCTGGTGAGTTGAAGATTATGGCAAGTCAAAACAGAACTGGAAGGCACTCTCTTCTCATGGAAGGAGAAAATAGCTCAGAGGGAGGATGCACAGCCATCTCACAGGACAGGTGTGAAACAGCAATGGTCAAGCTCAAACAAGAGGCAGGGACCTACTCTGGTGCCTGGAGACTTCTTGCTGAGGTCCACAGGCATCCATGGACCCCTACCATTTGGATAACCAGAGGTCTGAGTCTCTTCTTGGAGCAAGCATCAGAGATGAGAGGGAGATCCTCACTCACCACACAATCGACACACACAACCAGCTTTCAGCTCAGGTAGAGCAATGATAAAAGCAGAGAAACATGCAGTGAGATCTCAAGTGGCTTTGAAATGCTGCACAGAAAACTAAAGAATGTGAGAGCCTAATTAGGCATACCCAGTTCAAGAAGGGCTAGAGGAGTGAGGAGGATAATTTGGGAGTAAACAGCTGAATGTTTAGAAAAAGTCAAAAGGATTTGGTTGTCTCAGTCAATATTCGTTAAGCAGAGCTACAAATATAGATTCAGAGATTTCCTCAGTATACAAAGTCATATTTTTATGGATCCACAAAATCTCAATAAAAACCTTTAAACTTTGTATCTCATTTCAGTGGTATAAAAAGGATGAATATTAACTTTACCCTGAATGTATTAATATACAACTTCTGAACAAATACTGTCATGTTGCCCAGTGTCTTCTTTGTACTTTTGATCACAATGTTCTTGTTAAAAGCTAATAAAGAGAGAACAGAGGTAGAATTAATGAAAACATGGCACATCCCTGCCACAAGTAAAGGCAAAGAGGATACACTCACACAATAAATAATAAACACTGGGTAGCTCCAAGGGTGAAAATTGAGTCATCATCCATTACAAGACCACAGGGCAACCAAACTCAAAGGAACCCACTACTGCCTTGGTCGGGTGGCTCAGTTGGCTGGAGTGTTGTCCCATGCACAAGTGGGTTGCAGGTTCGATTCCCAGTCAGGGCACTACCAGGGTTGTGGATTTGTCAGGCTCATATGGGAGGCAACCAAATAATAATTTCTTTCTCTCTCTCAAATCAATAAAAACATTATCTGTAAGTGAGGATTAAAAACAAAAGCCTACTACTACTAGAAAAAAAAACTACATTCAAATTGCAAGTCTAGCAAATGTTAAAAAACAGCTATCATATTAAATTTATGTTATATATTTTAATTTTATAGTTTTCAATTTGTAAATATATTTTGACTCTGTTTATAAGAGAACTAGAGGCCCGGTGCATGAAAATTCATGCACTGGAGTGGGGAGTCCCTCAGCAGGGCCTTCCCCCTCTCACAGTCCAGGAGCCCTCAAGGGGGGAGGCAACCCGGCCATCAGGGGAAGGCAATGCCCCCATCACACCTCTATTGCTGCCACTGCCAGCAGTGCAAGCCTTGGCTAGCCCTGGTTACCTGAGCCTCAGGCGGCCCTGGGCGGCTGGGCAGCCACCATCCAAGACTTGCCTGCGCCTCGGGCCAGCCCTGAGTGGCTGGGAGGCTGAGAGGACTGGGGATCTCTGGAGGCAGGCACGTGGCAAGGCCAGGCCTGCCTGGGGGTGGGGCTGAGGGGACTGGGCACCGCCATCTTGTGGCCGTGGGTGCCACCATCTTTGAGGGTGGGGCAGTCAATTAGCATATTCCCTCCTTATTGGCTGAGGGTGCCACCATCTTTGAGGGTGGGGCAGTCAATTAGCATATTCCCTCCTTATTGGCTATGACCACCGCCATCTTTGTGGGTGGGGCAGCCAATTAGCATAGTCTCTCCTTATTGGTTGAGGGTGCCACCATCTTTGTGGGTGGAGCAGTCAATTAGCATATTCCCTCCTTATTGGCTGTGGGTGCCGCTATCTTTGAGGGCGGGAAGTCAATTAGCATATTCCCTCCTATTGGCTGTGGGTGCCGCTATCTTTGAGGGCGGGAAGTCAATTAGCATATTCCCTCCTTATTGGCTGTGGGTGCTGCTATCTTTGAGGGCGGGGAAGTCAATTAGCATATTCCCTCCTATTGGCTGTGGGTGCCGTCATCTTTGCGATGGTGTGAGGGTCAATTAACATATTCCCTCTTTATTAGATAGGATAGTATGCATTGGCATGTGTGGAAGAAAGGACATATAATCAAAGAAAAAAGAGAAATGTCTGTAAAAATGGGTCACATGGCTTACAAAACCTGAAGAGACGTACAAAGAGTATTGAGGTAAGACTTTCCTGAGAGTCAGATGAGAACAAGGATGGGATTGACTTACTGCTTGGTTGGTGCAGATGCTGTGATGCTAATAGAAGCAGAATCATCAATGTCACTTCCACCCTTGCTATCCAGGCATATATTCTCCAAGTTGAAAAGAAGAGGAAAAGATGAAGTCCAAGGTAAGTAAAGAGACCCAAGGGAGATCAGCCAGCTGCTTTGCATAAATTCAAGTCTCAGCTTTAGATTACACTCAGCAAATAAAGGGACCTAAGGAGATAATGTGAAAGTACTGTTGATAATCTTGGGGAGTTGAGATGAGTCAGAGAGGCAATTTATTTATTTATCTATCTACCTATTTATTTATTTGATATTTTTATGTTTTTATTGATTTCAGAGAGAGGGAGGGCTCCAGAGGGAGAGAGAAACATCAATGATTAGAGAGAATCATCAGTTGGCTGCCTCCTGCATGCCCCATATTAGGGATCTAGGCCTCAACCTGGGTATTCACCCTGACCAGGAATTGAACTGTGACTTCTTGCTTAATTGGTTGATGCTCAATCACTGAGCCACACTGGCGAGACCAATGTATTTATTTAAAAAATTTTTTTCAGAATTTCTTTTTTTAATTTTCAAAATCAAAGATAAAAGGTTTTAGACTGATAATCACACACCACAAAAAATCCTCAAAACATTTCTAGACTGTACTATTTTAAAAGACCATATTAAAAATAAAAGGCTTCTATACAGCCAAAGAAACCATCAACAAAATGAAAAGGAAGCCCACTGTATGGGAGAACATATTTGGCAGTGATACACCTGATAAAGGGTTAATATTCAAAATACTGGTATATAGGGAATTCATACAACTTTACAAAAGGAAGATAAACAATCTAATTTAAAAATGGGCAAAGGACCTAAATAGATACTTCTCCAAAGTGGACATACAGATGGCCAATAGACATATGAAATAATGCTCAAACTGATCATTAGAAAGATGCAAATTAAAATGACCATGAGGTATCACCTCAAACCTGTCAGAATGGCTACCATCAACAAATAACAAGTGCTGGCAAGGATCTGGAGAAAAGGGAACCCTAGTACACTGCTGGTGGGAATGCACATTGGTGCAGCCATTATGAAAATCAGTATGGATTTTTCTCAAAAAATTAAGTACAGAACTGCCATTTTACCATGATCCCACTTCTAGATATATATTCTAAGAAACCCAAAACACTAACCAGAAAGAATGCATGTACCCATATGTTCATAGCAGTGAATGCATGTACCCATACGTTCATAGCAGTGCAATTTACAATAGCTAAGATCTGGAAGCAGCCTAAGTGCCTATCAATAGATGAGTGGATAAAAATGCTGTGGTACATTTGCACAATGGAATACTATGCAGCTTTAAAAACGAATCTCTTGTCTTTTGAGACAACATGAAGGGGCCTGGAGAAAATTATGCTAAGCAAAATAAGCCAGTCAGAGAAAGACAGGTATCACATGATCTCACTCATGTGGAATCTAATGAACAAAATAAACTGATGAACAAAATATATCCAGAGACATAGAAGCATAGAACAGACTGCGGAATCTCAGAGGGGAAGCAAGGGAGGGAGGGTGGGTGGAAAGAGATCAACCAAAGAACTTGTATGCATATATTCATAATCCATGGACACTGAAAAGATTGTGGTGAAGGCCTGGGTGGGGGGGTCGGGGGAGGGCTGGAAGTGGTCGATGGGTGAATAAAGGGGATATATATATATATATATATATATATATATATATATATATATATAATACTTTCAACAATACATTTACAAAAAGACCATATGACAATTAGAAAAGAAAGCAATGGTCACTAGGAGTTATAGAGGCTACCTGAAAAAAACGCTTAATATCTTTTGGAAAAAGTAACAAGACTGAGAGGCGAAGTGAATCTGGATTTCTGCTGAGGCTTTAATAAAATATTCCTTAATTCTCAGGAAGCAGGATACAGAAACAGAGAACCCATGATCATTTTCGTTAAGTGAAACTGCACAGGTGGACTGTAGTATTCTCTGCCTAACGACAAGCTGAAAGGAGGCCACGGAGAGTCATGACACGCCCGCACTTAGCCAGACGTCTCGAGTTGAGGAGCTGCTGTGCGCTGACTGGTTCAGGGTCCACAAGTCCAGCTCACTGCTTGGTTTTGTAAGTGAGGTTTTATCGGTGCAGTCACACACTACCCTCTAGGGCTGCTTCCGTGACAAAGACCATATGGCCCACAGAGCGAAGACATTTACTACTGGGCCCTTTACCGAGAAAGTCTGTCACCCCTTACTAGTCATGTAAGCTAGGATGTATCACCACCTCTCTGGCACTCATTTTCATCACCTCATTAATAGGAATTGATCACTGCAACAAATGCTTCAAAAGGTATGTAATGCAATGACGTACAGGAAAGCTCTTTCTGGATTGTAATGTGCTATACACATAGAAGGCATAGCTTATGATCGTTCTGCCTGTTCAAGATGAACAGTAGTGCTTTTCACAATAAACACATGCTAATCTCCAGTACACAGGAGACCCTCAAAAATACCTGGTAGACTTTTAGATGGATGGGTATATAGATACATGGATGGGTAGGTGGATGAGAGGAGTAACTACACCTTAGTTAGCAGTGACTCTGTGTGGGACACATAGTGTTTAAATACAATAGCTCATTTCATCCTTGTGACAGACCTGGACATTCCTTACACTTTCCTGTTGAGTAAAGGAAAAGAAATGTAAATAATAATAATATCATTATTATTATACCGTAAAAACTAATATTTATGGTATAAAGCATTTACTACGTTCTAGCCCAGCCATGGGCAAACTACGGCCCGCGGGCCGGATCCAGCCCGTTTGAAATGAATAAAACTAAAAAAAAAAAAAAAGACCGTACCCTTTTATGTAATGATGTTTACTTTGAATTTATATTAGTTCACACAAACACTCCATCCATGCTTTTGTTCCGGCCCTCCGGTACAGTTTAAGAACCCATTGTGGCCCTCGAGTCAAAAAGTTTGCCCACCCCTGTTCTAGCCACTGTGCTAAGTACTTATAAATGTTATTTCATTTTATATTCTCATCTATTTCATGAAGTGCTGGTATTATCATCATCATCATCATCACTATCATCATCCCATATTTTTAGATGATAATATTAGGCCCAGAGACGCTAAGTAACATCCCCAGAAGTAACACACATGATAACTGGCAGAGCAGGAATCAAAACGTTGTCTTCCTACTCTGTCTGTTCTACCTATCATATTCTGGGGCAATCGGTTTACATTAACAAGCCTAAGTTTATTAAAGGTAAATGTAAACTCTTATAGGAAAATTTCAAAATAAACTGTTTGAAGTATCTGAAGGAAGTTAATGGCAGTTCCTATGAAAAATGTTTCTTGAAAACTTTATTTTCAACTTTTAGACTTAAAATTGGAAGATACCACAGAATGCTATTGCATTCCTCATCCAGCTTCCCCTAACGATACATGAAAACACAGCACAGTGGTGAGAAGCAGGAGATTCACACTAGCACAATACTAAACAACAGATACTGCTGAATTTCACCAGGTTTTCCACCTGTGTTCCTCTTCTGCACCAGGATCCTTTTGAGGACCCCACCTTGCGTGCAGTTGTTATCTGTCTTTAGTTGCCAGTCAGTAACAGTTTCTCAGTCTTACTCTGTCTGTAATGTTCTTGGAACTTTAGAAAAATATTGATCAGTTATTTTGTTGAATGCCTCTCAGTTGGGTTTGTCTGATTGTTTCCTCATGATTGGACTTAAGCTGTGTTCCAGCAAAAACAACACAGATATGATGCTGTGTCCTCCATGCATCGTGCCAGGGTTCACAATGTCAATGTCTTATTTGTTGTAACAAACTACATTCTCAACAAATTGACAAATTGCTAAGTTATTAACATATTCATGTGTGTGTGCGTGAACACACAAAATCTCTTGATAGTTCCAATTAAGAAATTGTTGAGAGCCTCTAGCAACAGTAATATCAGTTCTACCGTTCTCAACAATGGCTAGATTATTGGAACAAGCACTGAGCTATGAGCACCCAGGTTTACTTCTTATTCTTCATGGTAGCCCTGCTACTAGGTGTTGTATCCCATCTGCATGCTGACTGACAGAAATAGATCTAAATGTGTGTGTACCCGAACTCCAAAAGACAAGGCCAGCTTGGGTCATGCTCCAAATACTCCTTCAGCACCTAGTACGTGCCAGGATTCCAGGATAGCCCGACGACCTGTGGTACCTATGGACCAGGCTGACTGGATGATGAGCACTAGGAGGAGAATATTTCCAGAATCCCACCACATAGAAAAATAATTTTCCAGAATCCCACCACATAGAAAAATATGTTTTTCAGAATCCCACCACACATAAAAAATAAATAAAAATAAATACAGGGCATCTCAAAAAATGTATACGTACTGATACAGCTGATAGCTCCATTTTGAAAATAAAATATATTTTAATAAACACTGCCTTTATAGTTATTCAAAGTGTATGTATACATTTTGGGGAATATATATATATATGCCTTGATTCATATATATAAGGCAACAGAGAATATCTATATAAGGCAATAGAGAATATCTGTATCTATATCTACATGCTGCATATTTAGATTGAAAGGCATAAGTTTCATGAAGGCAAGGGAGTTAATTTTCTAACATCTTGTTCAGCACATAGTCAACTTCAGAACTGCAACCTCATATAAGAGCTTGCTGTGAATGCTCTGAAGACCCATCCCTACTCACACAGGCATCTTATGGAGGCCATAAAGAGGCTCTCTTTTTATTTATTGATCTGATTTCTATAAGTTTCCTGGGTTTCAACATTTTTCTTGTTAGATTTATGCCATCTGAAAACTATAGCTTCATTAAATTTGAAATGTGTTCACTATACGATTTCAGTCACTGTGAGGGGGAAAGGCCTTTAATAATTAAAGTAGCAGAGGTGTTTCCTGCTGGCACTAAGATGCTCTTGTAAGATGTTAGTCATCAGTATTTCTACAGAAAACGCCTACTCAACAATATGCTCTCATTATTTCAGTTATAGACACTTTCCTGATGGCATGCATTTAAAACATAATAAATCAATGGAGGCAACATGATTGGTTCATCTTACGAACAAAATCCTGCAGAAGTGGGAAAAGTAGTTTAATGGATAAGTTGTTTTTGATAATTTAGTTTTGCAATTTTTGATAACCATTTTAAGCAACAATTTCCTTTCTGAGAATCTTTCTTGATAAATCTCATCAAGAGTAAAATAGTAGAGAAGATAAAGTTAGAAATTTATTAGAGACTTTTAAAAAATATTGGTAATTTACATCTAAGTAAAGATTTTTTATTATTATTAATCCTCACCCGAGGATATATTTCCATTGGTTTTTAGGGAGAGTGCAAGGGAGAGGGAGAGACAGAGAGAAACATCCATGTGAGAGAAACACATAGATTGGTTGCCTCATGTACACTAGGGCCAGGGAACCTGCAACCGAGTTACGTACCCTTAACCAGAATAGAAATCAGGACCCTTCGTACACAGGCCTACGCTCTATGCACTGAGCCAAACTGGCTAGGGTCATCTAAGAAAAGATTTTAAATACCTCAACTAAAGAAACATCTGTTTTGATGAAACCTCCTTTTATAGTGTTTCTTAAATTCATATGACACTTAAAAATTACAATGTGTTGGAAACTGAAAAACATTAAGAAACCATATTTAAACACTTCTTATTGATCTAATGTCTCTTAAAGTCATGATTTGCAGTATAAATTGGTATGATCTTTATGGAGAACAGTCTGATACTATGTACAAAATTTCAAAGTGCATATATAACACATCTATGCCCAAAATTTATCATGAGAACATGGCAATATGAATAGATAATAATGTAAGTGCATTTATGTTCACCAAGGCCTTGTTTATCATATTGATATAAATGCCCAAATAGGGATTGGCTCATACATCTGTGGTCAAGTGGTCCTCAACTCTATTATGTTCAACCTTGAAATAACCTGGCTTCCATGCAGCCTTCTTACCATTCTTCCTGTATGCTGAATGTAAGCTAATGTTCATCTGAGCAATCCAGAAAATCAGGACAAAACAACAGAAACATCCACCACCAAACCCTTCCATCCATTGGGAAGACTGCACTCCCTGCCTGGCCAGGGTTCCAGGTCACTGCAGCCCTGGCGGCAGCCCTGCACTCCTTGGTCCCCGGGTCTGAGGAATTGTGGGCTTTCCCTCCATCTTTTTTCACCAGATCAGAGCAGAAGGGACTAGGGTGGTGGAGGAGGGACCCAGGGGATCCCAGAGCTGGGCTTCCCTCCAGGGTGAGAGTCCTGACCTTCATCTTCCCTTTGTTGAGATTTCATTTGAAGATATTTTCTGAAGCCCAAAAAGAAAATACAATGCTCAATTGTATAATGCTCAATGCTCTTTCTTTTTTTTTTTTTTTAAAATGCAAACCAGACAATGAAGTGTTAATTTTAATTACAGGGATTGTAGATCTCAAATTTAAGACAGGGCTACATCTCCTACTCAAAAGCCTTTGTACCACATGCATTTTGAAAATCATAATAGTTGCATTTATTAGATAATAGAGAACATATATTCTATATTTTGTGTCACTCCCAGCAAGGACTTGGGGCAGCACCTCATAATATTTGCATTAATATTTGTGAAGTAAAAGATATAAATGTGTACACCAAATGAATTAAACACAAACTATAAGTTGCCTCACACCAAATGACATTATATTTTTATGTCAACTGAGTTGGGCCAAACCTTTAAAAAACCAAACAGAAGAAAACAGTTGACTTTTGGAGCTTTCGGATGCTGGGATGGCATCTAAGGGACTGTGTACCTGAGTGATGGGGCAGAGCTAGGGTTCATGAGGAGCTGAAGGTGGAGACTTCAGCCCAGACACCCACTGAACGGGACCCAGCAAACAAATGTTCAGTGAGGAAGGCAAAGAGCAAAAGGACAGGCTCTGTATAGAGGGAGAAATATCTCATCAAGGATGACAAACTGGAGATTATAGTAAGCCCTTTCTGCAGCCCATATGTATGTCTATCCTATATCATTCTCTATAAGGGACTATATGTTCTTTAATATCCATACAGCACCATAATAATTTGGTGAAGTGAAAATGTGGTCACCTTGTATTGTTAAGAGGGAAAAGCTGCAAAGAAACAAGCATTTTTCCTCATTATCAAGTAGATAGATGGATAGATAGGTAGATAGAGAGATCTCTTACCATTCAATGCACATGGATAAAAAAATCTACGTGAAATGGTAAATACCAAAATATTAAAAGTGTTTATCTCATAAATTCAGCTTATTTTAAATTCCTTCTTAAGTGATTCTCTATTATTTGATGGTTTTTAGAATGATAAAGTATTATTTTCATGAACAGGACCAAAGCTCTTTTCCTTTGGTGAAAAATGTAATTATTAGCAATTTTTAGATAATTTAGTCCCTCCAGGTTCAAGGAATTCACCTAAAGTCACATTGTTAATTTACAGCAAAATTATATTTGGACTCAAGTCCTTTGGCTCCTAGCCCTGTGTCCTCTCCTTTTTCTCATGCTACATTTCAAAATGAAGCACGAGGTATGTATGATCCCTGTCTTGAAAGAGCTAATTACTAAGTATAAGCGATAAGAAATATAGGGAGGAAGCAACGATCAGACATTACGAGATGCTATCTATGTAAGTAACACTGCAAATCCTTTTGGAAGCTTTGAGGAGCATATATAAATCTGAAATGAAAGAGAATGAAGTATGACATGGCAGCACACCTATCACAAGTCCCTATGAATTCAGAGGAGCAGAAGATAAGGGTTAGATGGACCAGGGAAGACTTCGTGGGTAAAGCTGGATATGCTTTGAACAGGCTGAAGTCAGGGAAGACATTTCCCCAAGGACATATCCAGGCGGCATGACCAATGCTTGGCAGTGGAGATTAGGTGTTGTATGTGCTGGGGAGTAGGGGGCTGAGACTGGTGAAGTGGGACCAGAGTATGAAAGCCTTCTGTAGCCAAGGACGGAGTGGTTTAGATTTGATGTGGGGCAGCTTTCATAAAGCTATCCTGTGACAGAAGCCTCTGAGCTGGCACGTATCGTCCAGAGTGCACAGGGTGGATGGACAGGGGGATCCTGGAGTCAAGAGGCCAGGCACAGAGCTATGGAGGTGAGGACGGGCCACAGAAATTGACAAAGGATCAGAAGTAGGGGTGGAAGCGGAAATGTGAGTAGCAAAGATCCCGAGGTTTGAGTGAGTGTCTCTGAAAATAATGATCTCCTGACAGGCAGATCCTTTAAGGGGCATTCACTGACTCAGAGGGGAGGCCAAGAATACAGGAAGCAACTATACCATGACTATTTTAGACTTGAGCACTGAGGCTACAGGGCCAGGTTCAAACTTTCAATGTGCAATTCAGTTTGATTCTGTTCTGAAGCTGAAACCATGCTCCTCTTATCTTGTGCCGCTATCATAAACACAGGGCTAGGCTGACAATGCCAATGACAGGGAAACAACAATTAAAAAAAAAACAAGCAAAAATTCTCAAAATCTGAACACTACATCAATAGCACTTCTTCGCATGTTGGAATGGGATCTTACATAGCTTATTTAGCTTTTAAATGTTTTCTTCTGATTTATTTGGAAAAGGGAAAGAAGTGACTATTAAGATAGAGGATGGACTAAAATTCCAGTAGTCTTCCCTATATTTGCTTAGGTATTCTGTTTTGTTTGAAGTGGCTTTAAAGAAATGCTTGGTTATCTTCATCCAGTCTGCCCCATCCGGGACTCCTCCACTGAGTCAGAGGGGCCTCTCTGGCGGGGACCCACTGCCTCTGAACCTTTACATAGACAGTGCTTTGAATTTCATCTTGGAGATCAGGTGACATCCAAATCCACTTAGCGTTTCACCGATAGGGTTTTTGATGTCATCAGAGACCTTGCTGAAATTACAATCCTATTAGTCATGATGGGGGAAGACAGAGACCTTAGCTGGCTAATGTTCCATTCATAACAAGAAAGAGACATTTAGCATTTGTAAAGGGCATTGAGTTCTGCTAGTTCCCCAAAGAACAAGGCTCAAGTGAAGAAATATGACCAGAAAAGGTTTGGGAAAGAAATGATAGAAAAGGCAAGATTACATTTATTCAAACGGCTTAACTCCGTATACTTTTTACAACTTCGCCTGAATAAAATACTTTCGAATCATGTCAATGTGGGTAGGAGGAAGGGCAGTGCAGGAAAGGGAGGATGTGTCTAACATAGAGATTCTGTTACTGAAAAAACTGGAAAATCACACCAAGCCTTTGATGGATGCCAAGGAGGTGCCTCTAAAAATAAAGGGTAACTGGAGGTTACATGGGAAGGGCTTTTAATCTGGGTGATAAATGGCCAGATTCCATTATGCTTAATGAGTCTCATCAATGCATCGCTAGGCTCAAGAAAATAATAAGACAGACCCCTTTCAGAGCCTAGTATAAACAAATTGGAAGAATTAATAATAAAAATCCTATTAATGTGTATGCAATTTCAAAGAGTTAATGAAGTCAATTTAAAAAGTGTGGCTAATGTATTTTTAGCATTAAAAAAAAAAAAGCCTGATCATCAAAATGGATTCGTTCTTTAGCTTTGTTCTTTTTCCTTTTTTTTTTTTTTGACTCAGTATGTCCTATGTAAGACTTAAAGGATTACGTTTCTCTTGGTTAACTCTTCTCTGGGGAAGCCTTGCTTAGAAGTTATGGCATACGACAAAGAGTGCAGCAGGCCCCAGGATGCTTAAGATGCTTACTGACCTGAAAGTAACAAGTGAGATTCATTCAAGTGGATTTGCCAAGTCTCATTATATGCCTCCCAGCCCAATGGAGACGACAGGAAGACACGCTTCTCAGTTGCCAGACTGGGACGGCATCAATCTCTTGCTTCTCAATATAGTCTCAGGTAGCAAACAAGAAGCGGGATCTAAAAACTTCTCTGTGTGGTTCAAAATAGAGGGGGTTGTCACTCATCAGCCAAGACCCCTGGGCCTGCACAAGAGAAAATCTGCTGGTTTTGTATTAACAAATATGTGTGCGATATACCATCAGTCATAGATTAGAAAGCAGACTCGCACTTCTTGCCATTAGGATTCTTTTAAACCATCATTTTAAAAAGAACTTAAATATGCAAGCGTATAATCATAGCATGTGGGAGATGGGGGAAAAAAGTTGTCCTTGTTTTGTGGTTAAATCCCTAGGCGAGAAGGCACAATCAGACATCTGTGCTTAGTTAGATTTCCATGAAAACGAATGCCATGTGCTCCTTAATGCAACGTGAAATAACGTAACTCATGGCTTTCAAATGGCACCGAGGGCATGGAGGGTGCCTGGAAGGATGTCTGCTTAGGGGTTAGGCACAAGCCTGGGTATAATATTAGTAGATAACACGCAGTGTCTGGCACACAGTAAGCACTCAATAGATATTTCTTCAGAGTTGAATGAGTGAGTTCTTTTATATAGAATCTGCTACATAAAGTCAGTACACCCTCTATGTTACTATAAAAACAGTGTATGTTCTCATGCACATCTGCTTCCACCTCTGAAGCAATGAAGACTGAGAGCCAATCTGTCAAACATCTTCCTTCCCCCAGGCTGCGAATGTGCTGCCCTCTTCTGGTCCTGCCTCCAAATCTGAGTATTCCTTTATTGCAGCGGTTCTCAACCTGTGGGTCGAGACCCTTTTTGGGGTCAAACAACCCTTTCACAGGGGTCGCCTAAGACCATCGGAAAACACATATATAATTACATATTGTTTTTGTGATTAATCACTATGCTTTAATTATGTTCAATTTGTAACAATGAAATTGGGGGTCACCACAACATGAGGAATTGTATTAAAGGGTCGCGGCATTAGGAAGGTTGAGAACCTCTGCTTTATTAGGTTTTCTCCTCCTATCACTTGTTGCTGCTGTCCCAGTCCTGTTCATTGTCTTTTACATTTACTCACAAATTCATTGAGTTTGGGGGCTTCAACAAATGCTTCTATGCAATCCTGTCCTTAAATATTTACAAACATATTATTGTACTCGATTGTGTAAGGGACGAAGAGTGGAATTAATGTGAGGTCTCTCTCCTCAGTGTTTACAATAGAGCAGTGATGGTGAACCTATGACACGTGTGTCAGAGGTGACACGCGAACTCATTTTTTTGGTTGATTTTTCTTTGTTAAATGGCATTTACATATATAAAATAAATATCAAAAATATAAATCTTTGTTTTACTATGGTTGCAAATATCAAAAAATTTCTATATGTGACACGGCACCAGAGTTAAGTTAGGGTTTTTCAAAATGCTGACATGCCGAGCTCAAAAGGTTCGCCATCACTGCAATAGAGCTTAGTAAGAAATGAATGCATACATTCAAGGTTAAACAATTATTCCAAGGCCAAATGAGTGAGCAGACCCAGTAGAATCATAATCAGAGAGGACAGAGAGTTGTGTTGGTGCTAGCCATGGGGATGAGATTTGAGTTGGCCCTTAAAGGAAGAAGAGGATTCATGTATGGACAACTCAGGGAGAGAGAGTACCAGGAGGGTCAACTACTATGAGCAAGGATGGTGGGAATGGGAAAGTACATGGCTGCTTGGAGTCAGGAAGGAGACTGCTGTGTCCGCCATGAGGGTTTCATTATAGGAATAATGGAGGATATGATGAGTAAGCAGGTGGACCTATTTTGGAGACAAAGGGGGGGGGGAACTGTGGGATTTTAAGCATGGAAGAGACTTATTTAAATGGTCTGCTCCCTATTTTCTCTTGACTTATGGGCTGCTTTCTCAATATTTCATCACTACATGCTTATTCCAAAACCAATGATTATTTTCCCCATGTTCAATAGCTTAGCCATTTCCATCCGTGGCAATAACATTCTTCTTGGATTCAAAGGTTGGAAGTATCTTTGATGTCTGTCTCCAACTTCAACACGAGTTGAAGATTCACTGACCAAAATCTCCTTGGGGATGCTTTCCATAGTACATATTTCTAGACCTTGGTCTAGAATAGGTCTAGGAATAGAGGGCCCATATTACTACCTTTGTATAGGATGAGTACAATTTTCAACCTTGCTACTCCTTCCTTCCAAATATCCTTCAATTTTTTTATTTACTTTAAGTCCACTGCAATCACTGTAGCTCATAACTTCTTTATCCTTGAGTAGTTAGTACCACAGGCACCTTCTGAGTTGCATCTTTCCCTCCAATACTAGAATCTTATTTTTTTAAATATATTTATTAATTTCAGAGAGGAAGGAAGAGGGAGCGAGAGATAGAAACATCAATGATGAGAGAAAATCACTGGTTAGCTGCCTCCTGCATGTCCCCTACTGAGGATCGAGCCTGCAACCCAGACATATGCCCTGACTGGGAATCAAATCAAGACCTCCTGGTTTATAGGTCCACACTCAACCACTGAGCCATACCAGCCAGGGCCAGCATCTTCTTTTTATAACTTACTTGGCCTCTGAGAAACCAAATATAATTGTAGTTCAGATCAGTGGTACTCAGATGTCTTGGTGGTAGTGATTCTGATGATGCAAACATTTCCCCAATAGGATGGGAAGATAGTTGAAGAAACCTTTTGGGGAACTCAAATCAGGCTCCAGGAACTCAGCCACACCATATAGATCCAGGCCAGTCTATAAGTCCTTGGAAGCAATTCTTGGTCCCTTAGACAAGCCTCTCTCCAAGCAACTCCTCAATGAAGATACCTCCTGAGACAGTCCTCTTTGTAGTCACTTTCAGAGTCTAGTTCCAGGATGATACAAATTTGCAAGTGAGTAGTAGCCATGTTATGATTTCAAAAGCATTCTCCTTACCCAGCCCAATGCACTGTACCCCATGGGCATCTAAAATGTCTCTAGCATGACTGGTTTCAGCTCAAAGCTCCAAAATAGAATATTCATCCAACTGACTTAAGATTTGCTGCCTTAAAAATGTTTCGTTTGCCAGAACTCTTTTAAGACTTATCTGTTACTTATAATACAGTGTAAGTTGAAAGAAAATTTTCTGGAATTATATTTTCTTGGGTGCCAGTCCTAATTTTTCTCCTTAATTCATGTGATTTGGGTTGTGTTATGTAACCTGTTCAAGTCTCGATTTCCTTATCTATAAAATGGGATTGATAAAATACTACCTAGAACAGTGATGGCGAACCTTTTGAGCTCGGCGTGTCAGCATTTTGAAAAACCCTAACTTAACTCTGGTGCCATGTCACATATAGAAATTTTTTTTTATATTTGCAACCATAGTAAAACAAAGACTTATATTTTTGATATTTATTTTATATATTTAAATGACACTTAACAAAGAAAAATCAACCAAAAAAAATGAGTTCGCGTGTCATAGGTTCGCCACCATTGACCTAGAATATAGTACTGTTGAGGTGATTTAATACACATATTTGTTGAAGGGCCTGATGCGTGTTACTCAATCATGTTAGATATCATTAGAATTCCATTGTATTTTTATGCTTATATATTAGTATAAAGGCATGTACCCAGCCTTATATTTTTGGAAACAAATGGCAAAAAGGAACTACAGGTGCGGACATCAGAGGTTGGATAAAAGAATATTGTCAACCATCAAACGATGTACAGAAAAGATAGGCTAAGGGTGAATGGACCGCAGACCTGGCCTGTGTCACAATTTGGGCAGGACTGGCCCTGCCTTGGGCAGAGCCTTGTGTTAGCCAGATTAGCTTTCTAAGCAAAACAGGATTTTATCTAATAAAGACGAGTGCAGACAGGCTGAGAGGACGCAGATGACAAAGTGAGGGCCCCTTCAGACTCCACCTGGACTTCATAGGAAATTTCTTCATTTCCTTGGAAGGAATATATGTTTTTAATTTCCCCCCCAAAATTTTTATTTCCAACAAAATTATTTCAGCAGTCTCAAAATGCAGCAGTATAGTTAGCAGTACCAGCAACACTCATAATGCAGGGATTAAATCATATGGAGCACTAAATATAGATGCCTACACACATGCACAGATATACAAACACCATGCGAGCACCAGCGCATGATATTTCGGTTTGAAGGCTACATAGAAAATTACTGTATTTACTTTGTAAAAAAATAAACAACTGAGAAGCAGCTTATAATAAAAGATGCACATTGATTATTAAATAGCTTCCTCCCTTTTAATCATAACAGTCTCTAGAAAATGAGGCAAATAAAGAAATGTAATAGTAAAAAATAATTAAGCAAACTTTCTTGTTTCCAGACAAAAATACACTCAAATTTACTAATAGAAATGTTCTTGGATTTCCATTTATGTCTCTCTTCTTTCTCCCCAAAATACCACAAAGGCACCCACAGTGTATTCCTCCACACTTCACATGCCAATCTCAGTGATTAGCACATGCCATGCCATTAAAAGCAAAACGAAAGATGTGTTTATAAAGAAAAGTGCTGAACATGACAAACTATTACTATAAACCAGTTACTACAACTCACTTGGCCTTAGTTTCCTGAATAAAAGTGAAAATTCACTTCTTCCCATAAGCAGCCTGAGGTGACCTCTGAAAGTTGTTTGCTATTTACTTGACCCGGAAAAAACCACAAAATCATGCAAACCAAGAGGTAAAAACTTTCATGTTTATTTGTGTGTGTGTGTGATTTCTTTTTTTTCTCTTTTTAATTTAATTAAAATTTTTTCCATTACCATTTATCTCCTCTCTACCCTCTTCCACCCCTCCCACCTGCAATCACTACACTATTGTCCATGCCCATGAGTTCTCTCTTTTTGTGTGTGTTCACTTTAAGAAGACTTGTGAAACTGCCCAAGCCATCAAGGGTACGCATATCTGAAAAGCCACCAAGTACCTGAAGGATGTCACTTTATAGAAGCAATTTGTGTTATTCCATTGTTACAATGGCGGAGTTGGTAGGTGTGCAAAGGCCAAACAGTGGGACTCGATGCAAGGGACTCCAAAACAAGTATTAAACTTTTGCTGCACGTGCTTAAAAATGCAAAGACTCATCCTGAGCTTTAGGGTTTAGATGTAGCTTCTCTGGCCACTGAGCACATCTAGGTGAACAAAGCTTCCAAAATGTGGCGTAGAATTCACAGAGCTTGGGCAGATTAACCCCTGCACCAGCTCTCCCTGCTGCATGTAGGTGACCCCTACTAAAAAAAACAACACAGATTGTTCCTAAACCAGAAGGGGAGGGTGCACTAAAGAAAATATATCCCAGAAGAAACCGAAGAAACAAAAGCTTATGGCCCAGGAGTAAATTCAGCATAAAATAAATACTAATAAAAGTAAAAGCAGAATATTGGTCATCTTTACTAGTAGATATGTTTAGAGTATCCTTAAAGATGGATCAAACAAGTTTTCTTCTGATTAGAATTAGAAACATGGATTATTCTGATAAAGACAAAAGGAAGCAAAAGTTCAGGGCTCCCTGAGCAGTCCCTGTGCCCATCATGTCCTTGGGTTTATCCTCCCTGCAGAGAATTCTGGATGCCACACAGGGTGAGTCCTCCACGTGGCCCTGATGGCTAGCCTCGATCTCACAAGGTCTGGCTTGTGCAAGAGGCTGACTAATCTCTCTCACAATCATCCTCTGACCCATTTCACCAGCCACAGACCCCAGAAGGTGATGCAGAGCCTTTGTTAGGAGCAAGTGCAGCACCAACTTCTCAACAGTGTTGACTGAACTTTTTCCTCCTTCTTTCAGAAACCCCAGTCTTCCCATTCCCACCCCTCCCCTTTAAAAATCTCACTGAGCAGCATATGTGGGATTCTGCCCACAGATCTGGAATAAAGACAATTTGTCTTTGAGGCAGGTTTTGCTCCTTCTCTGTTGCATCTTGTGAGAGGTTAGGGAAGAGATTCCCTGGTGTCCGTCACTGTTCCTTCCTTTCCCAAGATAAGGGAATATTCCTCCTAGACTTCAACCTTAATATCCATTCTTCCCTTCTCTTGTGAAATCCTCCTCCTTTAGCAAGCCCTTCCTCCAAACAATACTGAGGACTGCCTCAGGGCATAATAACCTAACCCAGGCTGATAGAGTAGCTGGGATATTCTATCCAGTTGGGCACACTGTTGTGAGGAAGGACCAGAAAGTTGTTGCCTTTGATTAGACCCTCCAGGATGGTGCTCCCTCTTCTCCCGAGATCCAGGGAGGACAAGTCTCTTCTGCTTGGATGCAGCTATGTTGCCATATCTATTCCAGGGAGGAATTTTCTTCTTAACAATACACTTCTCTTCTAGATTGATGTATTCATCTAAGGTTGATCCTACAATTCTTGCACCAACCCATCTTTCGTAGGTCCCTTCTACCTCCATAAATTCTCCTCATTAGCTTTTCCGTGCTTCCAAACCTTTCTTAACTGAGCATACCTTACTTGCATTCCAATGGCTGAGAATTTGTTTCTTCTCTTCTTTTCTATCCCTGGTCTTTCCACCACCACCCATCTCCATCCAATCTCCAGCTAACAGCAGGTGGCAAACCAGTCACAAGACAGGCATGGCACCTGCTTTTCTCTGTGCTGTGGGACTGTAGGGAAGAAACCTCTCCAGAGTCCACTACAACAAGAGCCACAGAACTGAAGAAGTAACCAGCCTCAGGAAAACACGCACAGGCTTCCTGCTTCAGACCAAACTCACTACATTTCCCTGCTCAGAAATACTCCAAGGGCGCCTGGAATCTATGAAGGATAGACCCCAAAGTCAAGGCACTCCAACCACTGGAGTTCAAACCCTCCTAAGTGGGAAAACCCCATCCACATAAATACAGTCATTCTCCAGCCCTATGCTCTTCTTTTTATCTTTTGTTTTTAGGATTAAAGAATAACTTTTTCCAATTACAATTTACATTCAATAATATTCTGTATTAGTTTCAGAGGTACAGCAAAGTCATTATAAAATCATGCACGTTAGAGAGTAGTGTCACTGCTGCTTCAAGTACCAGGCTTAGCCCTGTACGTAGTTATCTCAATATTATTGACTATATTCCTTATTCTACCAATACAGAGTGAGTCTATTTCCATTTTGTTTGTTTGTTTTGTTCATTAGGTTCCATATCTAAGTGAAATCATATGGTTTTGTCTTTCTCTGACTGGCTTATTTTGGTCACCTACGCCCTTCCTAAAATTAGGGGGAGGAGTGGGTGTACTGCCACAGTCATTCAGGAGGCAGAGGCTAGTATAGCTTATCTGATAATGGGATGAATCCCTGAAAGGAACTCTATTCCAATTGTACTGTCATTTGAAGTGGTGGAAACTCATTCAGAAACATACTGCATCTATAATCTTATGCTGTCTTTGGTATTTTAGATCTTACCCATCATAATTTTTCATGTTCTAACATAATGTTATATTGGTATTCTTCTAGGGTTTTAGCAATGCTGTAAGAAGACAACAGTAGGAGTAGCCAGAACTGTGAAATGAGCCAAATGAAATTAACCTAGCAAATATTTAAATATCGGAGAGAGAAATGGATAATAACCTGAAAACCAGTATTTTAAAGAGTAGGCAAGTACATGAATACAGGAAGTTTAAGAAAGGAAATGGGCCTAATGTCTGAAAGACTAACACAAATAGGAAAGGCAGCATTTCCGAATGTGGTCCATTAAGACCGACTCAGGCAGTGGGCTCTCCAGGACTAAAGGCCTGGCTAGGCATCCAGGCGAGTGTGGTGATCCCGGCAAAGAAGGGCTGGGCAGGGTAATCAGGTACAGGTACAACAGGGGTGACCTGAGGGGTCAGAACTTTGCTATCAGCACAAGTCTGGCACATACTACCAATAAATATCCAATGAACATTTGATACGTGAATGAATGAATGAATGAATTTACAACGAGGCAGGTATCAGAAGTGATGAATTATCTTTGATACATGATAGCTGATATCTCAAATTAAGCACACAAACTTAAACCTAATAAAAATAAATTACTTAGAAATTACTTAGAAATTGGGAGCAAATTCCAATAAATGGTAACTGACATCTGAAACTCAGTGTGTTCACACCTGACGTAAACGATTGGAGGTGTGGTATCACTGTTCACCCATTCACACAAACCAGGAATCGGGGCGTCATCTTCACCTCCTTCTACTCCCCCATTGCCAGAGTACTATGCCACCAAGTTCTCCTGCATCTACATTCTAAATACACTTGAAATATATCACCTTCTTTCCATGCTCATGGCCACTATCATTACACTTCTCTCTTAACCAAGCCTCACCGAGACCTTGCAAAGACTTAACCAGTTCACCTGTCTCTTCCCTCCATTCGCCACCCTCCAGCTTGAAGTGATCTTTCTAAAGCACAAATTCCATCGCTGCACTTTCCTGCTTAACTCCCCATGGCTTCCACTGGACACTGAATGGAGTCCAGGGCATGTAGGCTTTACATATCGTTCCAGTCTTATCTCTTATCATTTCCCATCTCTATCCATTGAGGCCACAAATATGAAAGGCAGAAGAACACAAGCGCTAAGAGCTGGTCTGCAGCAGCACAAGGTATTGCTGGGAATACCCGTGTGAAGTAAAGGCAAGATTGTCACTGGTACGCCCATTCCTGGAGAAACCTCTGATTCCCTTTTGGACAAGCAGGCACACCTCTGCAGAGGGACCTGAAATCGATTTGGGGACTGTTTTCAAGGAAAGCATGGGCATTAATAACTGAGATGCCCAACATAATGTTTAGGAGTTCCCTGAATAAAAGGCATCAGGGAAATCTAATAAATTTTATTTAAATAGGTCCTTCAGGTGAGTTCCTTGTCCTGTTTTTCTGAGCCATCAAAATATGCTGTTATACATTCAACTACGGCCACCCACCAGAAACCCACACATCTCTAACAACCCTTATTTCAGCCTAATGCTGCCCATATAATACATAATATATAACCAAAATAGAAAACCTGCCACAAAACCCAACATTACTATAAATTCCAAAGCCAAATATCAATGATTAGGATTAGCCAAAGTTTCAAATTATTAAGTGTATCAATGGATTCTGAAAAGCATGCAAGTTGAAATACATGCAGGAAAAGTGTTGCAACAACCTTATTAAATTCTGGGTGAAAGCTGCTGCCAAGAACTTTGCCACCAACTATACTATTTAAAATTCACTGAGCAAGTAAAACGGAATAAATTATTCCCATTACCATCCCTCATCTGGATCAAAAATGGGAGAAAATCGAAGAGAAAAGACTCAACAAAAAGCATTTCACATAAAAAGCTCTGAGGTAGAGCAAAGAGAAGTTAGAACATGGGTTTAATGAGCAGCCTTGATTTCTGCCTGGCTAGGCATCCAGTGCCCCTCTTATTCACAGACCACCCACCATGTGCAAAGCAGGGTGAGGTTTACAAGAAAGGCAACCGTCTTGGTTCTAAAGAGCAGGGGACATGGAAGACAGATGCAGAGTACAGGCAGGGTACTGAGAAGGGGAGGGGAGAGCTGGATCAGGTTCTGATGGAGCCAGTCTGGTGTGGGCCTCGAGTTGGCCTTGGTGTCATGAATCAAGTGAAAGCCCTGACCCCGGCAGAGAGCAGGACAACCAGCCAGTGCTAGGGCTGCTCTCACAGCCAGCCCCAAACATCAGCAGGCACAGGAGGGTTGCCCACGGAGAGGTGTAGGTCCCGGGGGGGGGGGGGGGGGTTATGGAATGACTACTTGCAGTTCACAGAAATATATACTTTTGCCTTAATCTATATATATAAAAGGCTAATATGCAAAGTGTCCCTGCAGGAGTTCAACCAGGAGACTGGGAGTTCTATCACTCACTATGATATGCTCTGACCATGGGGCTGCGTGGAAAGAAGGAAGGCCCTGTCCGGCAGCCAGCAGATGGGGAAGGGAGGCCCCGGTCAACAGCCAGAAGACCCCGATCAGCCCTGATTGCCGGCCAGGCCTAGGGAACCTACCCGTGCATGCATTTTGTACATTGGACCTCTAGTAGCTATATATTTGTTTTTGTACATATTAAAAAAAAAAAACTAGGCTATTATAATTGTTTTATAATATAACTAACCTCATAATCTGAATATTATTGCTTATCATTATGCTAAGTTAAAATTAATATGAAGAAAAAATATAAGTAAAGAAAATTATAGCACAGGTCTTACTAGGACATGGAAAATCATGAAACTTATGCCCAAGTGGCTAAAATTTGGAAAAATCTGAACTTAACCAGAGAGATAAGAGAAGACATGACAGTAGATTGAAAAAATCTAGTTCTAACATTAAAATGATATTCTCAGATTGTTTTTCACTGTTTAGATAAATTATAAATATAATCTATGAAATATGAATATAATATATAAATATAACATAAATATATTTTACATACAATATGTTTAATATATAAATATAATGTAATATATAATAAGCATAACATAACAAAATTATATAAATACTAGAGGCCTGGTGCATGAAATTTGTGCACTTGGGGGGGGGTCCCCCAGCCTGGCCTGTGCCCTGTCACAGTGCGGAAGCCGTGTGATCGATTGCCCCAAAGAGGTATGTCCCACCCACCCATCCAGGGCTCCTCGATGAATTGCCCCAAAGAAGTAGGCCAGAGCCGGGGGTCCCACCTCCGTGCTGCGTGGAGTTGGGAGGCGGGACCCCCAGGACCCTCAGGCAGGCCTCGCGGGGCAGAGCCTGGAGGAGGCGGGACTACCAGGCAGGCTTCATGCTGTGCACGCAGCGTCAAGCCCAGCCCCACCTACCTGCGTGCACCCACTGTGCATGCAGCCATCTTGTGATGGCATGAGGGCATCACAGCATGACGACCACTTAGGGTTTTATTAGTAAGAATGCATATAATTTATAAAATTAAAAATATAATTTACAAATATATCTTATAAAATATAATTTGAATTCTTACGTAAACTCTCAAATTTTGACAGAATAACCAGTTTGGAGAATCTGAATCCAACTTCTTGGCTCCCATCTGCCAGTTTTTGCATCCAATTTGCCTGAAGCCAGGTTGGAAAAAATGACTTCCCTCCAAAGCACACAAATCGTAGGTACAGGGCACGGGACTGAAGAGCAGCAGGTATTACTAACCTGTCTGACCTCCCTTCCCAGGCCCATGGTCCCAGCACAGGGCACAGCCCACAGGCAGGAGAGGTTATCAGAGAGAAAGCGGATAGGCGGGCTAGGAAATTAATTGAAAAGAATAAATCTCCCTCCATTCCTTCTCACCACAATTCTGAACATCCTAATTGCAGAGAGGCTAAGCTCATTAAGTGCTGCTCAACTGTTGTCAGAAGATTATCAAGTATTAAATTTAAAACCTATATAGTCTTCACGCTTCCTGATAAAAGTTTGTAAGGGCATTTTTCCAGAAGCCCAATTTGGATGATTGTGGAGTGGTGATTTGTTAAGGAGCTTATCCTACCAATGCGGATGTGAGCAATTGGTTTCTAATTATTTCAATAAATGAGCTTTATAAGAAATCCTGATAATAAAGTAACTTATGCCACAGAAGAATAAATCCTGGTCCTCTCAATATCCAGATAATGTAGGCATGCTATTAAGAGCTGCCTCGTCAATAATGGTGGTCTTTGTATAATGATAAAGCTCTATTTACACAATACACCGATGGTGCCTAATGCAAAATAGGGCTTACATATAACATCAGTGAATTTGCAGCATGAATTCATTATTCCATGTTTGCATTGGTCAACAAAAATAAAACCACACAACATTATTTCACACTCCATTGCCCTAACAAATAAGTTAATAAAGCTCACCATTTTTCCTATAAATCCAATGTGCACATGTATCACTCCTGGTTCAAAATAATATCAGCTTCTTAGTCTTGCCCTTGCATGTCCTTTGAAGCATCATGAGGAGAGATTATTTTCTGCATGGCCCCACCTTGCATCTGACCTCCAGATGTTTTTCACCAACTGGATTCTGGCCAAAGCTGGGGAAGAAATCTCAAGGCTAGTGATGGTTTCATCTTTTCATGTCAAATGAAGAGAGAAACGTTACGAGGGGTTTCTTGTTCTCTTTTAAAACCAACAAAATACCAAGTCTCATTATTCTAGAGTAAAATTGCAGTAAAATAGCTCAGGTTCTTTCTCTTTATTTGGACTGTCAGCTGGGTGTGGGCAGCAACCATGGCCTTCTCATTTACTCACTGCTGTAGCCTCAGTATCCGGTACAGGTAGATGCTCAGTGCCTGGCGCATAGTAGCTGTTCAATAAACACTTACTAACTAAATCAGTGATGGCGAACCTTTTGAGCTTGGCGTGTCAGCATTTTGAAAAACCCTAACTTAACTCTGATGCTGGGTCCCATATAGAAATTTTTTGATATTTGCAACCATAGTAAAACAAAGACTTATATTTATGACATTTATTTTATATATTTAAATGCCATTTAACAAAGAAAAATCAACCAAAAAAATGAGTTCGCATGTCATCTCTGGCACGCGTGTCATAGGTTTGCCATCACTGAACTAGGTGAATAAGCATTATGAATATTACAACCCAGATCTGAGAACAACAACCCTGTGATGTCAGGATACTTCAAAGTGCAGTGAAATGTATTTTACCCACCAGGGATCTCATACCCGTCCCTACATAAGATATTTTGTGAGATGTCGAAGAATTAAAATTGGGATTTATAGTCAGATGAAAAGAAGCAGTTCATCACATTTAAAACACTGGTAAGCAAATAAATGCATATATTTATTTGGAAATATGTTTAAAATATTCTAAGTATCAAAAAGCAAACTGCAGGCTTTTCATTACCATGAATACTTCATGACATTTCCTTCTGGCCTGTAGAGTATCTTATGGGAGCTCCTTTGTAGGTAACAAGTTGCTTTTCTCTTGCTGCCTATAAGATTCCCTCTTGCCTGGCTGGCGAGGCTCAGCCGTTGAGCACTGACCTATCAACTAGGAGGGCACAGTTCAATTCCCGGTCAGGGCACATGCCCGGGTTATGGGCTCGATACCCAGTAGAGGGGCTGCAGGAGGCGGTCGATCGATGATTCTCTCTCATCATTGATGTTTCTATCTGTCTCTCCTTCTCCCTTCCTCTCTAAAACCAATAAAAATATAATTTTTAAAAAAAGCAACCTTCAGAAATATGAGAGGAAAAAATCTTTACTTTTGGTCCCTGTGAATTTCACCCTGTGGGATCTAAAATCAACTCGCCCTGTTTAGAAAGGGAAAAGGACATTTATTGCGCCCCCCCCCAAAAAAAAAACCACACACCTATTTATTTGTTTATGTATATGAATACACAGACAGACAATATTTACACAAGCACCGGAAAACTCCAAATGGTTACACCAAACTGTTCAAACTATTTAATGCTGTTATTAAATCTACGGGGTAGGGTTTGGGAGAAGATAGGACTTCACTTTCTATTTTATGCATTTCAGCATTGTCTGAGTTTCTAACAGTGAGCAAGTATCACTTACGTAGTTAAACAAAGCAATTAAAATGTAAAAAAGAAAGTTACACTTAAGTAACTACATTTTGTGGTTTATATTGAGTGTTCTAGAAGCTCCATAAAACTTTAATAGCCTGGAATGCAATTAACCGAAGAACTTAATCAACTAGTATATCCCCACTCCTTGCATTCTACTCTTAGGGAAAACAAGAAAATCATAAAAAAATAATCCATGCAGAGAATTTAGGAAGCAGTATTGTTTGTCAAAAGTAAACAGTTTTAGGGTGTGGCTATCAAACATTCAACTCTTCTTATTCTTTACACCCATCCTTGCTTGTTTACAATTGTTAGTGCTGTTTAGACATTTGCTCTTCTATGTGTGGTCCCAGACAGGCAGCTGGTCAGAATCTCAGGACTCACCTAGATCAGTGGTCGGCAAACTGCGGCTCGGCAAACCGTGGCTCGCGAGCCACATGCAGCTCTTTGGCCCCTTCAGTGTGGCTCTTCCACAAAATACCGGCTCTTCCACAAAATACTGACTTCTATGCATGGGCCACGAAGTTTCAATCGCACTGTACATGTGCGCCCACACGTGGTATTTTGTGGAAGAGCCACACTCACGGGGCCAAAGAGCCGCATGTGGCTCGCGAGCCGCGGTTTGCCGACCACTGACCTAGACCTACTGAACCCAAGGTCTAGGACTAGAATCTCAGAATCTGGATTTTAACAGGAGCCCCAGCTGATATGATGGCACATTGAAGTTGAGAAGCACTGGTTTAGAGGACTTGTCATGAGTTCCTGCGTGATTCTCAACTTACACAGAATGGTATATTCTAATTAGACTAGAGGCCCGGTGCACGACAGTTGTGCACTGGGGGTGGGGGTGTCCCTCAGACCGGCCTGCACCCTCTTGCAGTCCAGGACTTCTTGAGGGGTGTCTGCTAGCCGCCGGCAGTCGGACACCCTCTAGCAGTCCAGGGTTCTCGCAATCCAGGACCCTTTGCTCCTTACTGCCCTCCTGCAGCGGAGGCAGGAGAGGCTCCCGCCACCACCACTGCACTTGCCAGCCACGAGCCCAGCTTCTGGCTGTGCAGCGCTCCCCCTGTGGGAGCACACTGACCACCAGGGGGCAGCTCCTGCATTGAGCATCTGCCTCTGCCCCCTGGTGGTCAGTGTGCATCATAGTGACCAGTCGTTCTGCTGTTTGGTTGATATGCATATTAGGCTTTTTTAAAATATAGGATTGTCCTTTTAAAAACAGAAAAGTAGACACTTTATATTTTCTGCAGGAAGTGCCAAACGGTGCTAACCAGTAAACAAAATTATCTAGACATATAGTCATCTTTCTCCTATTCTCCCACCAAATTGTTGAAATTACATTAGAACTCCACATAATAAACAATAATGGAAAAGTTCAGCTCTAGCACAAGTCTGGGAAGGTATAATAATCCTGCAATTACTTGCTTTAAACACTAAGTAGTGCTCACACATCGGCAGGGCAAGCACAGACCCCAGATCTCAGAACTGGGATGCAAGGCATGCACTTATGGTGCCACCACTCCCCATGAGGAACATCACCGATTGCTCAGGACTTTCTCCTCCCAACCAAGATGCAGCACCAGCATCTATCTCAACAGAGCACCACGGGTAGCCATGCCCATGGACCAGAGTCAGCATCTGAATAGAAACACTCCTCCATCTCTATCTAAACATGGCTAAAAATGATAACTAACCTGATCAATAAATGATAAACATAAAATGGGGAGCGAACCAAATGTGAGCGATTCTGAAATGGCCAAAGATTACTCCCTATATCTAGAAACATATTAATCTCATTCCCCAAACTATTTGCTTAGTGGAGATTACAATTAGAAATTAGCATCACTGAACATTAAAGACAGAAAATCTCTTATAGATGAGCTAGATCTAGTTCAACTGCTTCTCTCACACAGGAAAGAATATTGATCTAGAGAAATCAGAATGGCCGAAGCACATAGCTAGTTATTACAGAGCCCAACTGGGCATCACTCTAACCAGGGTGTCTCCCACTGTACCAAATGGCTGCTAAAGCCACAGTAGCCACTGGTGGGATAAAGTGAGTACAGATATGCATATACATTTGGAGACAGAGAACCACACCCATCCCCTAGTTCTAGGGAAGAAAAACAAACTCATGTCATGGTGGACTGTGTTCCTTGGTACAAGGCTATATAACCAGGCATCAGAGAGGGAGAGGAGCTACAAAGTGGAAAGTTCCTCTAGGGGGCACCACAAGCTATTTCTGGAACCCTTGTATGTGAGGGTGTCGGGAAGGAATTTCACAGGTCAGCTTTGAGGCTGTGCTTGTAGAACATCTTTTCTTGAGTCTTCCAAACATACTCAAACTTAACACATTAAAAACTGAATTCATGACTTGCACTGCAGACCCATTCCAAAGCAACACCATTAAACATCACCCCCTGTTCTAGTGGCTCTCTGTCAGCAAAACCACTATTCACACAGTTATGCAAGACTAAGACTAAGAGTCATCCCTGACTCTCCCCTCTCCCTCATCACAAATTCAGTCAACATCACCATCCATTTTATCCCTCAATATCTTGGGAATTACCTTCCCTTAAATACTGTCATCTCTTGCCTAGACTTCTGCAATAATTTATAATCTGGGTTTTCACATTTATTACATCCTTCTCCCCAATCTGTTCACTACACAGTGGCAAGAGTGATTTTTTCAAATCAGAATTCTGACAATGTCACTCACCTCTGATTAAAAACATGCAATACCTTCTCATAGGTTTAACAAGACCTTTAAGTCCCTACTCGATCTGACCCCATCCACCTCTCCTGCCTCACCCTTAAGTCTCCTCATGTCAGCACACTGGTGTTCTTGTAGTTCCCTGCTCTTCAGAAGCTTTTTCGGATTCCCAGGGCACTGCTCTGCCATATACTCTCATGGATAAGTATTTGTTTTGTTAAGAGGACTTGCATGAGTTTATAGTTATACATTTATTAGGGCATTATTGGATCAATGTCTTTCTCTTCACCCACCACCTTGATCTCACTAGTCTGCAGATTCCATGAGAACATGCCTGGGTCCTTTGAAAACTCACCATTTTATCCTCAGTGGCTACACCTAGTAAATATTGTATGAATAAGTGAATGAATAAAACATGAAGGCTCCGTGTTTAAGCTTATGCCACTGCTTATGAAGCAACTATGTAATAATCATTCACAGCTTCCAGGCATATGTGAGAGTGATGCATGCCAGGATTTTTGAGGGAAAGTAGTTCCTTAGTTATAACAGTATTCATAAAGGTCCCCAAGTATATTTCTGCAAAATGGCCTAACCTTGGGAGCTGTGAATGTCCTAAGATCCAAGCCAAGCCATTCCGCTGTCTTCAGACAGGGCAGCTGTGATGTCTTATGTATTGTCATCTTCTCAGACTGATACTCCCACCCAGGTGTCAGCCTTGTAATTTGAGGCAGAGCTGCCAAGTACATAGTCGCCTAAGTTAGTCCCAGGCATGGGACAATGATTAACCGGGGAACCGGCAACAACAGAACACACCAGAGGGCAGTTCCTAATGCCCTGATATTTATCAGAGACTCGGCATGAAGGACAGCAGAGAACACAAGGCTCTCTTGCTCTATATCATAGTCTCGAAGCAGTTTCAAACACCCGAAGCTGATAATTAACCATCCTAAATGATCCACATATTTCTGAGGTATGCCCCAGCCAGCGAGATCAAAGTGTTTTCAAGAGAGTTAAAGCAATTAGAATGTATGGTCCAGTGCTTGCTGCTCATATATGCATGTGGGTGCAGGCTCTCTCTCTCCCACCCGCCATGTGCACATTCATATTCATTCATTCATTCATTCTCTCTCTCTCTCTCTCTCTCTCTCTCTCTCTCTCTCTCTCTCTCTCCCCTCATTTACCAGAGAACTCCAATGTTGAGTCATAAACTAAACCCTTTTCACACAAAACTCCCTTGCTTTTTCAGTGACTAACTAGTGGCTTGTTTCTTCAACAACATAATTCTGAAACTTGCAATCCAACAATATGGCTTCCAGGTCACCTAAGTAATGTCTTGACTCAAACAGTTCCCCTCCTTGGAAAATACTTGAAGCATCTCAGTCAAATCCTCAGCACCAAAGCAGCCTTCAACCTTACCCCTAACATACACCCACACTAAGAATGGGAGGTAACGCACATAGGATGACACCTGCCTATCAGTAAAAATATGCAAAGAAATCAGGCTGTGTTTGGAGGGCAATTCCTGGCCACTAGGGCCACTATTGTCCATACCTGCGCACACATACCTCTGTCGAAGGACAAGTCCATGCTCGGTGCCCTCCAGGCCCCAAGAGAGGGAAGACTGCTTCCAGTAGCTTCTGTTTTACAAATGGAGACTATTTAGCCCCTGGGAATGACCTGAGCACCAGTCAGTGATGACTAGCTCCCTGACTTTCCAGTTGAAAGCACCTATTATGTGCACACCATAGAAGATCTGAAGCTACATACATATGGCCTGATGCCTAAAGACATAGACCCATTTCCATACTAGCTCCTTCTTCTAATCCAGCTCCCTAGATCTAATTCTTTCTTAGGCCAAGATCTTTGTCTGGTTTCTTACACAATGCTCTCTCTAACTTCAATTTTCCCTTTTTCCTGAAACCACAACATTTCTTGTTTTCTCGAGGCTCCCTTCCCATTTCCCCAGCCAGGACTTCCTCCTCCCAATTATCCTTCTCATATAACTCTTATTTCCTCTAGAATAGTTCTTAACCTTGGCTGAACATTGGAATCACTTTTAGACCTAGAACATACACACATGTGCATGTGTCTGTGTCTAAATCCCACCCCACAACAATGAAGTCAGCTCTCTGGAGCGTGGCACTTGGTAACCAATCATTTTTTAAGTACTCTTCAGTGACTCCATGTATACCCAGGGTGAGAACTACTACCTCAATACTTGTTTACTTAATTGTAAACTTTTCACTTTTATTCACACATTCAAAATTTATTTATGGATAATTTATGAAATTTTATTTATTGAAAATTTCACATGCATCAAGAATTGTGCTGAGTCCTGAAAATGTCTGGATATATAGGTATATCCTGTTATGTTGATGCTCTGAATACTTCTATCCTCGGTCCTTCTCACCTGTACTCCCTCCTCTCTCCCCCAGAGAGCTCTCTGCCTCTATCATAGTGCCAACTGCCAGCTGCTTCCTGAGAGCTCCCAAGTCTAAATATTTAGTCCAGACATCATCCTGATATTCAGACTAGGCTATCAACAGAAATGTTGATTCACATGACCCATGGACAAGTCAAACTCCACAGATTAAAGACATGTTTTGAACTCCCACTGAACCTATCCTCCTTCTGCATCCTCTTGACCCCATCATCACCTGGTCACTCAGGTGTCAAACCTGGGAGTCCTGCTTCCCATCCCCCTCTCCTGCACTCCTGCCCGCATAATCAAAATTAGTTGTTGCCGTCTCTCAAACATTGTGTCCATCCACACGGTGCCTAATTCAGCCCTCTTCAGTTCTCACTAAGGCTGCTGATAGGTCTCTCTCTATTTTGCCAATTACAGTCCATGTTCAGCAGAATTACCCAAGTAAACTGTCTAAATGGAAAATGGACTCACTGGCTTTCCTATGCTCACAAGTGAAATGCCATGTCCTTAAACCAACACACAATGCTCTCCAAGATCTGAGCCTGTGCAACTCTCCAGCCTCTATGAGGATGAACTGCTAACCCACGATCAAGGCTACAGCAACAGAAAATGTCTTACAACTTCCACTTGTCAGGCGGGGTCTTTCTCGCCCCCACCACTATGACTCTGCTCAGTCATCTCTGCAAAACTCACCCATACACACCCTCTGATTAATTGTACTGCCGTTATACTAACAGCATATCTCATGTATTACACCACTATTTCTGTTTTCCTCATTAGATGGTGAACTCCCTAAAGACACTGACTATGACTGTGTTATTACTGTTCCTTTTTCCTTTACATTTTCTGAACCTAGCACAATTGCTGGTACATCTCAAGTATTCATTATTGAATGAATAAAATACTATCTCCACTTAAGGAGGTTAACATCTAATAAATTTAGTTTAGCTTTGCTATTCATTTATCAAAATCCAGAAATAGTTTCTTTTCTTCCAAACTCTTAACATGTATCCCAAAGACCCATGACACTCAAATACAAATAAGATAATTTAATTCATCATCAGGAGGATATAGCTGACTATAAATTCCAAGAATATAGAGAGATCTTGTATATTATTAAATCATACCACTGATGTAAAATAGCACCCTTAGAAGCAACAGCCTAAATCTCACCCTGTAATTTCTGATCATTTGATTTCTTTGCAGAAAAGTTCTCAGCAGAGACCTGAGTCTAGAGTCATCTCAGCACAGAAATGAAGTCATACAATCAGATGAATAGTGAGGCTGATCTGCTGATTCAAACTCTATTGACTGACTGAAAGTCCCACCTTCGAGTCAATCAGCTCTTTTTGGAAACTAGACATTTGGATGGCATACCAAAGACATGAATGAGTGTACAAAGCTTTCTAAGGGAGGAACCATATATTATGGTTATTTTATTAGAAATTCGAGTGGAAACCACTAAGCCATTGAGAAATAAACTCAATTTGACCTCATCAAAAACCTATATGCAAGAGCATTTTTAGGACTTGTTGGTTCTGCCTCTTCCCATCCAAGTTGTTTGAAATTTAGTTGAGCTCATGAAAGCTTTTGGTCGTTGTAAATGTGCTTATACGTGCACATTATTTCACGTTCATCTGCACTTGCCTAGCAGTCATCACCAGAGGCCCTAGAAATATTCAGAGAACCACTGAAGTGTAAGCAGCAGTTAATAAAAAAAATTCTTGCAGTTTTAATTACAAACAAAAAACAAGCATGCTTAAACTCTATAAAATGGATCTTGAATATCCAGGGAACTGGTGCTGTTTATAAGCGCACATAAATTATATTCATCTTTCATGTTGAATTAGTGCAGCATCTTATATATACAGCCAGCACACTTTTCAATATTTATAAAAAATATTAGTTCTACCAACTGTTTCAGGAACCCTGTGTGCCCCAGCTTCTAAAACAAATAGAAATCAATAAACAGCAACCTTACTCACCCTTCCCACCATGGGAATCTTTTCTTCTCTAAGTCATCTTCCTATCTATGAAGCAAAACAAAAGACTACTAAGAACCTTGGTGCTGTACATACCGAGGAGGAAATTTGCTACGCTTTGTCCAAAGCCATTAGAGGTAAGAAGGAATCAAGAAGCAAACCAAGCATCTGAGCTTCTCCTTCCTTTGAGCATTTGCTTCCAAGAAACAGGATGGAAGATGACATCTTGGTCCCCGTTTGCTAATTCCTTCATCTCCACCTATTTGTCCTTAGGCCGTGTACTAGACACTCGGAACACAAAGGTCCTGCCTTCTTTTCAGAGTTGTTAGCAAGAGTCCCGCCTTCTTTTCAGAGGTGTTCTCTGTATAATGAGGATTTTCATAAGCAATTACACAATTAGGTAAATGTGAGGATAGAGATAATCATTCTTCATTCACTCTTGCAACAAAAATTCTGGATTTATTTTTAGAGGTCAGATACTATATTGGGTGATAGTCAACTAAATCCAGTCCTTGCCTTTGAATTGTTTGTAGGAGGTATTCAGAGAGTAAATGCACAATTACAAAAGAGTGAGATCAGGCTATGATAGGCCAAGTGCATGGGAACATCTAGCAAGGTCCTCTGACTCAGACCTAAGGATCAAGGAAAACTCTTAGGAGATGGAGCATAGGCAAGAGCCAACCATGGAGATGCATCAGTCAGATGAAGCAGGCGGGCGTGGGGGTGGAGGCTGCAGGCTGAGGGAGGCATAGGCCAAGGAACCTGGAAACCAACAAGAATATATGCTGTGTAACAATTTAAAGACTAAAGTTTGGATCAGTGATTCCCAAAGTGGGCGCTACCGCCCCCTGGTGGGCACTGCAGCGATCCAGGGGGGCGGTGATGGCCACAGGTGCATTTGTTTTAACTTTTTTTGTATTACCTTTCTATTCTGAGTTCAATAAATAGTTTCATAATTTCAAACTTCAATGTTTCTAATTTACACCTTTCTTTACTATATTTTATGAAAAAGGTAGAAACATTAATACATATATCTTTCTGTTTAATTGCTATTAAAATTTAAAAAAAAATTAATTTCCAGGGGGCGCTGAGTAATATTTTTTCTGGAAAGGGGGCGGTAGGCCAAATAAGTTTGGGAACCACTGGTTTGGATTATAGTGTTGACCCCCAAAGTTTATGTTGGCAAAAGGAACATGAGACATTAGAACCCTTCAGTATGGGCTTGAAAATGATTAACATTATCCAAATGATTTCAATAAATAAGTAGTGAGGATTCTTCACAGAATTAGTTCATTTAAGGGGGAAAGGCAGCTCAATTCATTAAACAAGTCACCAGAAAGGCACGAGGAGAAAGCAGACCAAAGAAATTGCAAATCCTTTGCCTCAAGGCAGACCAAGGAAGATAGGATCAAAACTTTAAATCATGTGTGAAAATGCCTAAACCAGGGTCTGGCTAACCTCAGTGAACAGAAATAATTAAAAGACAGATTTATTTACTTGGTCTTGAAATAATACAAGAGATCATTTCCTCTATTCTCTTTGAAATATTAAATGAGATAAATGAAATACTAAGCAGTATGCCTGCCAAGAGTAAATACCCACTATGTTAGCTGTTGTTATTGTTACTGTTGTTATCATTGTCTATTAAGTGAAACCACTTAATAACTAATGTCACACATTAGCCTAGATAGGAAAGGCACTTCTTATTTAAGAAATACACAGTTCGGACCAGCACATGAAGAGGTTACTGCGAGAGCGCAGGCTGAGGTGTGTGAGGAGCATGCCTACCAGGGCATGCCTGCTTCTGTCCTCATGGCACTGTCCATCTAAGACAGACCGGTGAGCTGGAAGGGTTCTGTAAAAAACTCAAGGCTGCCAATAAACACCCATTCCAGGCACACTCCTCAATACTATGAGGAAGACTCTTCTCACATGTAACGGAAGGCCAACATGTGCTTGGAAACAAAATATCTGAGGCTTGTTTGGGTCCGAAAATTACCCTATTTTCACCTACAAACCTATTCTCCTCAAGACCCAGGTAGATATGCTACATACATAACAAGGATAATCTATCCCCCTACATTTTCATAAGTCTCTGTGTTCCCCCACCCCCTCACATTTTCTTTCTCTTTCAACTTCCCCATCTGCCGCCTGTAAGAATATTCCGAAGGAATGACTGAATCACCGAGGCATGTAAGATACAACAGATATGGCCAGCAAAGGTGGTAAGCTAAAGAATGTCATAAATTTCTGCTTGGAGTTTAATCAAGGTACATAAAGTTCAATGAACTTTGTCCACTCCAATAAAAGGTAGAAACAAAATTAGTAAGCATAAAGCAAAGCTCCAGCTAAATGAACACCGTGGTTGCAAGGGCTTCTTACATTTCCAGGGGCTCCCATTCATCCCAGCTCAGCTCTCCAAGCCAAGCTGTCCCCAATTTATCCCATACTGACCTTTGCTTTCTCAGAACCCATAGTGTCCCCCATGTGCTTCTCACAGCATATTAAGACGCCCAGCATGGGATTCAGGTACTTACACTTGGCTTCTCCCATCTGAGTTGCAACATACAGTTTATCCCTTTGCTAGGTCAGTAGTAACCAAGTACCTCAAACTAAATGGCTAAAACAACAGACATTTACTTTCTCCCAGTTCCTGAGGCTGGAAGTCCAAAGGCGCAGGTCTCAGCAGGATTAGTCCCTTCTGAGGGCTGTGAGAGAGTCTGCTCCAGACCTCCCCTCAAGCTTCTGGCAGTTGGCTGGCATCTTGGCATTCTTGGCTGGTAGACACAGCCATCACTCAATCTCTGTCAGGGCGACCTCCTTGTGTGTCTGTCCAATTTCCCCTTTTCAGAAGGACACCACTCATATTTGATTGGGCTTGTGACTTCATTTTAAATGAATTAGCTGTGTAAAGACCCTTTCTCCACAACAGAATCACATTCTGAAGTACTGGGAGTTAGAACTTCAATTTAATCATAGAAATGCTATTAAATAATGTGAATTTTTAGGGGATACACATCTATCCACAACACACAGCAGTACCTTTACCATTATTATTATTCAGCTGAGTCTGTGGAGCAGCAATCATAATGGGAAAGAGTTAGACGGACTTAGATTGAAATTCAGTTCCGCCGTACATGCTCTGGGCTTCCCCTCTATGTCAGATGGAGAGAAATCCCTGCCATGTGAGAATGGTGTGAAGACAAAATGCAGAAAGCAACCTCTGTAAGGAAAAAATGGAAGAACCTTGCATATGAGAGATCACCAGTAACTCTTTACACCCGACCAGAATAATCCATGTCAGCTCACGCCACTCGTGTAATAAAACAAACACAACAGAACAAAATCAAACTTGTTTCCTTATTTCTTTCTTCCAAAAAAAGGAAAACTCTTAAAAATAATTCAATAAGTCTCTCAAATATCTTTGTTTACCTCTAAGACTCTAAACACTTTCTTCCTATCATTTTAAAAAAGGTTTCTTGTTTATAGCTGTTTACCCAATTCTATAGAAAATCTAAAACAATTTTTGTCTTTTTCATCTGATCATTTGACTGCAAACTCTTGAAATGGAAGAATAGTATATTCAATGATATCTGAAAATACTTTCCAAAGACAGGCTTTTTGATAACTACCTTCTCTACGTAATTCAATTGGAATTTAGTGCATCTGGAAAGGGTAGCTTTGTTCCCAGTCTGTTCTTTCTATCTAACTTTGATATCCCCTGTCTATCTACTTAGTGAGTATTTTGTTGCCTCTTCTATCCTGACTCTCAAAAATCTGCTTATAGAATAAATACTGATGCATTTTTAGAGGTTAAGTAATAAAGTGCTCTGGGGCTACTGAGTAATATCAGGGTTGTAGACTGCACAAGAGGACCCCCATATAATGCTGAAGAGTTGTGTATTTGTTACAATTCTCTAGCAGATGATTATAAGTTTTCATATAAATCTGCACATCGCAAAAAATTTAAATCTGTGTAAGAAAGGATGTTTTTCCTAATTTTCATGAAGGCAATGCATGGGCTAACATTGTCCTTGCTGCTGGTAATTCTTATATGTGACTCTCTTCAGAGATTCTCAGGCAAGGAGATATAAGCCAAAGGAAGTGAAATCTGTGCAATTTCTAACATCAGTTATCAGAGGGGTTGATTTGGGAGAATCTTCTGAAATATCCTAGATCAGAGTCAACCTCCCTCTCAGTGTCAGCTCATGGAGATAAATTTTAGTAATGAGGAGGGGCTCCTGGGTGGGTGGAGGTCCTGCCAGCACTTGGTGCTGCTCACCAGAGAAACGGAGGAGTTAAAGTACTAATACCTTTCTGGCAAATGTTCAACCCTTTGTTGCCTACACAAGAACAGAGACCTGGTCCCCAGGGAACTGACAACTTTGTCTTCTTTATTCACATCACAGTTGACTCTTCTGGACAAGAGACTCAAACTCATCAAGAAGAAACTCTCAATACTGGAAACACGAATGTATGGTAATCTTTGGTACTGATCTGGGGCACTTATGTATGATAAAGATCTTGACTTGGTGCAATTTATTACTCAAAAGAAGAGCATTTTATTGAATTTTCCAAATTCTCTCAATACCAAAATAGCAATGGAATCAGTAAGTCCAGTCAGTGGAATTACTCTTAACCATATTTTGAAAAATTTAATGAGCAACGGAAGTAGAAAATGTGGCCACTTTAAATACATGCATATTCTAGTCGGAGAGTATGAAAACTAGGAAGAATCACTTTTCAGGGGTGGCAAGATTGTCTGATGCATCAACGATGACGTCCTTAGAGAAGAATGTATGGGATGATTGGGAGCAGAGCCCAGCGGATGCAGGTGTGTGAAAAGCAGAATCGAGAGAAGGAGGCAACCCAAATATAACAACCCCTGCAGCAGGAGGGGGCAGGGCGCCTTGTGGTGGATGTGATTAAACAAGTCTTGTAAACCTGACTCAAAGTCAGCCCATCAAAAGCATCAGGAAGCAGAGTGTATGAGAATATGGGTGGAAGTTTATAACAAGCTGTTGGGCTGCAAAATGGCATACTGAATGGCGTTGAAAGTCACGTAAACTAGGATTCTGCTGCAGAGGCTAGTTCTCAGAGTACTGGAGAAAGAAGCAGCCAGGCAGAGATACAGAAACAGACACAGAAAATCAGAGAAACATCAACACAAAGCCCGCCTCCCAGCTCACTGGGGCGACGTGGGTCCCGGGTTCAGTGCCTGCCAGGTGAGCTTCCTTTTAGAGAGCACCTTGGAGCCATGCAACACAGCATCTTCACTCCATCTGAACTAGCCTCAGAGAGGTTCTTCTTACAATCCCAGGAACAAATATTCTTACAATCTTTGTAAGAAAAGCAACCACAATACCAACAGAGGAGTAGAAAAGCTAACCGGGCAGCAGGGGCAGCAGGGGAGGTGTCTGTGGGAAGAAGGAGGAAATCAGGCCATGGAGGGCCGGGTGTCCTACAGATCCCTGGTGTCCTGGTGTCTAGGGAGCAGGTGAAGAATGAGTCACTGACCTGAGCTTTAGAAAACCAGCCATCATTACAGAGCTGGGTGGAGGGCAGCTGTGGCAGAAAGGGAAGAGCTCTCCTGGGATTTGGTGCGTATGGATAGGCAAGATTTCCCTTTGGGAAATCCTACTTCAGGATTTTTTTTTCCAGCATTTTATATGATGTTTTTAATGCCCCCCCCACCTCCTATAATGTTTCCACTGAAGAGAAATCCCCATCAATAAGAACACTTTTTGCAGATTATTAAAAGGGACAGTGTGAAACCTTCAATAATATTTAGAAATACATGTAAGAGAACTAACTTGACTCATTCATCACATTTTCAAGTAATGGTATGGGCTCCATTTCTGCCAATGTGGCACAGTACAGATAGACTTTTGTGTATCAAAATTAATTTTAAAAGGGGGGATTTAGGGGTCTCAGCAGTTCTCCCAATTTAAATACGCTTAAGTAACTGTGAAAACTGGTCAGTTTACACATAAAGTCATGCCAATTTAAAACAGAAAAGTTCCATTGATATTGACCACACTTTTGGCTTCTATTAAATTGCTACATAAATATATAAAGCAGGTCTGTAATACTATATGTCTGCAAAAACATATTTTTGGCAAATAAAAGTCTTTCCATTTTTAATCTCAATCTTCCTTACCCAGCATTCTCAAATATTTTAAAATTACTTCAGGTTCCAAGTATCTCATCCACCCTCCACCCTCCACCCCACTTATTCATCCTTGCACTTATTCAGCTTTTTTCCTTCATAGATTCACACATAAAACAGTTTGGTATTAATGAAGATTGCAATTTTCAGTCTCTTAAAATCCAGCTTCTACTTGTCAGTGGAACAACATATGAAGTTCAATGTTATCAGGTAATGATTGTAGTTGGTTGAATTATGGTCCCCCTGAAAGATATGCCCATATCTTAATCCCTAGAACCTATGACTATGATCTATTCCGAAAAGGGGTCTTTGTGAGTTCATTTAAGCTAAGGATCTCCAGGTGAGAAGATCCTGTATTATCTGGTGGCCCTAAATCCAATGGCAAGTGTCTTTATAAGTGACACTTAGAAGAGGAGAAATAAAGAAAGAAGAGAAGGGTGGAAAAGACCACGTGAAGATGGAGGCAGAGATTGGAGTGACCCGGCCACAAGCCAACGAAGGCCTGGGAGCCAACAGAAGCTGGAAGAAGCAAGGAAGGATCTCCCTGGAGCCTTCCTAGAGAGCAGGGCCCTGCCTGATTTCAAATGTCTCGCCTCCAGAATTGGGAGAGAAAAATCTGTTGTTTTAAGCCATCACCTTTATGGGAATTTGTTACAGCATCCTAGGAAAGGAATACAATGATAAATGGTATCCATTTATTTTTATTTTATTTATTTTTTGCTTTTCAGTAAAGTTATGACTCATATAAAATGCTGATTTTTGGCCAATAGAATCTCTAACATGATTTAAAACAAGTAGATTGTAGTAAATCATTATTAATAAAATCAGAAGCCAAAGTAAAGCTAATGCTAAATGAAAAACGATCACAAAACAGTTTTACATGGTGGTAGTGTTTAAACAGTTTTCTACTTTATATTTTAATATTGCTAGTTACCACAATAATTGGATGAAATCTATAACCCATACAAGATCACAACACTAGTTCAATATTCAACAAGATATATTCTGTAAGGTAAGAACTGAATGAAGCCAATAAAAAGCATAACAAATAATGATGTCCATGCTTTGGTAACAGTTCAATCCCAAAAGACCTACTGAGTTGCTGGTATGTGTTAGGCATTGTGCTGGGCACAGAGAAATCATACCTTCTATCAAGGTGCATTTACTCTACTATGGGGATAGGTACGCAAAGGAATTGCCTAATTTCTAAACTAACTATAAGTTCAGAGTACAATGCCTGGCGATATCTTAATATTAGTGTATCACCTGGTGATTCTGACTCATAATTCATAATATATGTTGTAACTAAAAAATTAAACTCAAAATATCTAGTATAAACTTAATATGCATTGCTAAAACCTACAAAACATGTTCCCAGATTTAAAATCTGGCTAATGAAATTTGAGAAACCTTGGTAGAATGCTGCATATATATTTAAAATATATATATATATATATATGAAATTAGTTTTGGGTTGCTGGACAATTATCAAACCTATTACTTATTTTAGGTTTATGAATATATCCTTTGGCAATGCAATCAGCAGCTGTAGATAAAAAGCAGCCCTGTTCAAATTTAGAAGAGATTTAAATGTCCATGGAGAACAATTGGCTACATATGTTACATCATATTCTGCAGTTGTAAAAATAATGTGTCTGAATACAGGGATGGCCAGAAGAAGGTTTACAGTCGTGAGTATGTGAAACACAGTTTATTCCTGTATTATATATTCTTCCACACGAACAACTATAAAGCCACTTTTGCCCAACCCTGTATATTTTAATCACATGAAATAATTATGAAATAAGGTGAAGTGATAGAAGCAGGATACCTAGCTGCAGTATAATCTCAACTATGTAAAAATATGCATAATGGTTCTCTCTGGGAATTACATCACGCGTGTTCCTGGTAGTAGCAATGCTGGACAGATTATTACATAATATTATATAATCAATTGTTGAATGTCTACTCATCCTTTCCACAATAAGACTTTTTTAAATAAGGAAAATGATAGGGCTAATTTTAATTTATAGGGCCATGTTCTCCAGGGAACCTTAAAAAACTAGAATTTACAGATATATTCCCCAAATAATCTGTACCCCAAATAGGGCAAAAACCAAACAATAAAACCCAGCACTGCCCATCCTATCATGTTCACTAATTCACAATCTGTCACTATTAGAGTTGAATTCCTTTGCCCCCATGAAATGCAAATGTCCCAGAGGAACTGGGACCTGGAAGATCTGCAAGGTGACCGGCTTGGCATGCTGTGCCTCAGAACACTCCCTGCCTGGTTGGTGACACGTCCTACCTGTTGGCACACTGTGAATTAACACTGGAGTCTTGCGACAGGGTTGCCTAACCAAGGATAGGCATTCAGTGTGGGTGTGCAAACGGGTACTTAGCAGGATAAACTATGGTACACCAAAGGAATCCGGGATTTGAGCTGAGTGCAGGTTTAGGTCAGAAATAACTTCCAGACTCTTTACTGGAGGACACAGGCCAGAATGAGGAGAACTTCGAAGTGGAGACAGACAGGTCGATAGGCGAAGAGGCAACGTTTATTGGTAAGGCACCTCTGAGGTTGGGGAGGCTCACTGAGTGCTGAGGCATCAGCCAGGCCAAGACATGAGGTCTCAGTGAGCATTTCTCTCAATGAGGAGACAGGGCCGTTCCGAGGTCCCGGTTAGCAGTGCTTTGGGCGTACAGAACTATAGTTAATGGTGTGTTCCCTCCATCCTGGTTTTTATGTCAGGGTTCACATGGGCTCTTTTAAGAACTCCCTCCTTCCCTTTCACTCCATTAGCTTCCTGTAGCTCTCAGCTCCTCAGCCAGGCCAGGGGGGCCTCGCTCTTACCCACCTCCCCAAGCTTCTCCCTCCTGCAGCCTTGGGTGGACCAACTGTACACGTGAGGCCAATCTCAGTGATTTTCAAACCTGCCTTCCCTGCCTCTCAGGAGTCAGCTCAAGGAAGGAGACGCGCATCCTTTATGCCCTTCAGGGGTGCGTCCTGCCAGCTCCACTGCAGGCCCTGCACCTGCACCAGAAATACGTTGCACCTTAGTCTTTCAAGTTAATAATCTGTGAGCATGAGTTAGGATTCAGTCCCGAAGGTTACTTTTGATGGACAGACGGTGAAAGGAGCAGGGACCTGGGCTGTTAGGAGGCCCCGGGCCCTAAAGAAGGTCGACTGCACCTGGATGTCAAAGACGGGCACTGGGGGCGCTCAAGCCAGGTGAGGACACGGAAGGCAGACCCATCAAGAAAGGCCTCCTGGAATTCGACTCCAAGTGCCTGCCATCCGGAGGTGGGGCGAGATGAGACAAAAGCTGAGATGGGAAGTGGGGACTTGGGTTGGGATGCAGGGTTTGGTAACCGATGGAGAAAACTCATTTCCCTTTAGGCTGTAGAGATAGGGCAGTTGCAAGACGAGAGAGGTCACCCATAACGATGATGTAATTGCAATCTAAAATGTAAGACCAAGCACTTCGGTGGCACTACATCCTTATTTACACACCTGGTCACATTTCTCTAGGAATTTCCAGTGAATTTTAAGGAACAGAAAAATTCTTTTCGTTGTGGAAGTCACTGACCAGAATTTCAGCCCAATGTGACACACCACTGTCTGAATAACTTTGAAAAAAAAAGAAAGAAAGAAACCACAAAAATCAGGTGGTAATGTGATTTGTTGATTCTACTTCAGACATCTAAGAAGGTCCTAGGTCATTATTAATAAAGCGGGTCTGTAAAAATTCATTTCTAAAACAAATAATGTAAAACTAAATTCATTAAGATTAAGGCATTTGTTTTAGAAAGGAAATAATTAATGGATAATTAAAATGCCATGAGTCACCGATTATTAGTGACAATTGGTATTTCCACATTATTAAAAAAATACAGAGATTAATTAAGTTTACTTTAGTCAGCACCTCATAAGAGTAAGTAAATGGCCTTTTGCAGATACGTATGACCACATGGTGTGGTAAGTTATTTCTTGTATGTGTTCTGAAAGTATTTAGTCTAGCCACCAATGTTTTACTGAGTTTTTAAAAACCTGAATGTCTAGCATTTAACACAAGACTCTTGGTTCAAAATGACGGCATTTCACCTCCAGGTGAAATGGATTAGGTGTTCAGGAAAGCCCATGTACTGAGGTCATTGTAAGAACTCTTGGCTGACATTAGTCACAGTGGATGATGCAGACTGCTCTTGTCTTTGTGGTCCTGCCTGCTACCCTATTTGCAAAATGCTGCCCTGTACAAGGTCTCCTCTCTGGACACGTTCCCTCACATCCACCAGCTCCAAATCCCCCTTTGAGTAAAAGAGAACAAAGAAGGCCTGCATCATTTCGGTTCGCCCTTATGCCACCTTTCAAAGGGTACAGAAAACAAAACCGCGTAACTGACCTCAATCACCGGGGCTCCCACAGCTGCCTGCAGCCAGGCCAGGCAGGGTGTGTGACAAGGTGAGTGTCCCCAGTCAGGCCTGCGCCTGGGGACTGCCCTGTGATGCTCAGGGCCATGGCCTCTGGTGCTTGCTGTGCACCCAGGTGGCCTGCAGCTTGCTTTCTCCAGGGTCAGCTACCACAGCTTTACCTCAGCTGCCCTCACTTGCCCGCAAATATTCTGAAGTGAATGAATTGAGAGTTTGGCTTCCAGTTGTCAACATACTTAACTGAAACTAATACCCTTGAAATGTCTGGGTAACTTACAACTTCCCTTTTTCTGGACCCCTAGGGGCACAACCTAATGTACTGGGCGCCAGGACAGATATCACAAATTCCATCATTGTTATCACGTTAACTGTTCCTGCACCCACCTAAGTATGTGTCTATCATTTTACTTTTTATCCAATCCCATGGGTTTTCCCGCTTTACTTTCTCCCGCCTCTCTAGTGTATCACCAATGGATTTCATGTAACCCACCTACGTCCCTTCCTTTGATTGCAAATGTATAAAAACAGAAGTAACCCGCCATTCTCCAAAGTATTATCTCAATTGGTTGAGGTTCTGCTTCCCAGCAATTGTTGACAGTTTGGCTCAAATAAACGCACAAAAATTCTTTACAGGTTTGAATGTTTTTATGTTAACAACACACACAAGAAAGAATTGATGAGTCTTGCGGAGAGCTTCTGGAGAAAAGGTATGCAGACGTGGGTGAGTGGGGGAAGAGTCACTTTGGAAAAGTGGAATTCAGCATGAAGGGACTGGACCCTGAAGATGAGAAGGGCCACAGAATAAACACAGGAGGAAAGGAAGGGAGGTGGGAGGGCTTAAAACACAACCTCCTCATTTCCCAGTGTTGCTCCAAGTTGGGCTTGCCTCATTCCCTCTGGGTATGTTACAAATATGTTTAAAAAAATAAAACTCAATGAAAATGGAAAGAAGAAAGGGAGGGAGGGGAAAGAGAGAGGAAACTGAAAAACTGTTAGGAAAGAGAATTTAATGAAAACAAGTTTAATGATTAATTAAGTTAATAAAAGATCAAAGTCAGGAATCCATTTGTGGTAGGAATGCAGATATGGCTTTCTATTGAGTAAACTCAATTCACTCAGGGACCTGGGCAGACACTGACTGCATTGCCTCATTCCGGAGACACCGACCCAGACCAGTTCAACTCCTTAACCTCAAGCAAAGAAGCAAAGTCCACATCCCGCTGCACCTGGCCCTGCCTTGCAGGGCCTTTGCATTGTTCTTCTCACACCCAAACTCCTCTCCATGGCGGGTGGGGTAGGCTTCGGGCCTTGGCACTGTTTGTATGAATCCAACCTTTCTCACAAGTCCTGAGCTTCTCAGGTCCAACATGAAGAGGACTTAGGGAACATTCCTCAGATGGGAAACAGCATTTCTGTGCCAGGAGTTCCTACTTGACTCTAGCCATGCCTGTTTTGCCCAAGAGGTGACCTTCCACAGAAGGGTCTGAGAGCACAGGAGGCTGAGCTCAGCGACAAGGAATGCTTATCTGCCAGGTACTGAAGATGAAATGAGGGCTCCAGGCATTTCGCCTTCACATGCAAGGAAGGAGATTCTATTGTTCAGGTGTTGATCAGTGTTGATTTTCAAGTTTTCTTAGAAAACAAGTGTTTGCTCTCAGGATAAGTGTTGTTTTCCTTTAGGCTTGTCTGCGCTCCAGGAAAACAGAAAACAAAGGGATCCTAGTCCCTCCCCACGGCTTCTTTTAAACCCTTGAGTGGTTTCCAGTCCAAACCAGATTTGCCCAGACTTCCATTTAAGAATAATCCATTTACCATAGCATTCAAAACAACTTAGCAAGCCTGGGAAGGAAGCTGCCATGGGGTAGGGCTGGGCTAGGAGGGATGGGGGGTAGGGGTGAGGGAAGGCGATGAACCACATTTCCTGTGTCCCTTCACCGTGCAGTGAGGTGATCGGGCCCTCCACTGCACAAGCTGAGGCCGTGTTTAGAAGAGTCCAATGTCATGAATGAGCATCCCTCAAGCTCCCGAGCCGGCTGTCTTGAAATCTGAGTCTCGCTGTGACTCCTAAGCAAAGACAGAAATCAGTGCCATCCCTGATGGTGCAGGGCACAAAACCCATTGCAACTAACATGTCCTAAACTTCAAATCGTATAGCAATGGAGAAAAAGTCTGGGGTTGGACTGTAAATAAAAACAAACCTGTGCACATACACAAGTGAGACTGATTTTACAGTTCACATTTGAGAAGGGGAAGTATTCAGGGCTCAAGATCAGCCAGCATTAGACCCTGGGAACAGTTTCATAACCCTTAGGCGCCCTAATGGGAGGGGACCCCGGCCAAAGGTAACCCGTAGACACATCAGACCTCTCTTTGGGGTCACAGACTTCCTGAGCTCGTCTACAGGACCCATTTCATCAGTGAAAAATCCGAGGAAACTGAAAGCTTAAGCGGTTTGCCTAGAGCTGTGCAGCCCATTGAATAACAAGGCCCAGGTCTGGCCTTCTAGTATATTTTCTATTTTCTCCCCACTGCTGAGTGGAGGTGTGTCTCTCATTCTCTCCTCATTCCTGCTGGTGGGGATGCATAAAGCACCTCCCACCTCCACGGACTGGGATTTGCCGTGGAACTGACTTTAACCACTGAAACCTGAAGAGGCCACACGTGACAGTTCCAAGCAGAGCCTCTCTGTCTGCCCCTCTTGTGCTTCTGAGCCAACACTGAGAACAACGTGCCCTTGAAGAGCAGGTATGGCTGCTACTTGAGTCTGGACTCTGGGGTGGAGAGCAGACCCAACCCCACCCTGCAGCCTGGGGTCAAGCCACAGCCGACCCAGAGAGCCAGACTGAGCAATACATGCTGGCACTGCAGCCACTGCATTTTTTTCTGGGCTGCTACCACAGTAGAAGGTAATATATGGAATCTCTCTGGGAAGCAAATTCTCCATAGCACTGTGCACCGTCCTCGGCCAATTTGGCCACACAAAACACGGAGGTTTCTTTTGGTAGGTAATGACATACACCGAAGCAGTGTGACCTTGCTTCTGACTTATAGGAGCAAACCTCAGGTCAGATATTCCTACCCACATGTGAACATTCGTTCAATAAACACGCATTAGCAAGCAGGCATGGAAACCGTCCCAGAACCTGCTGTGCAAGCTCCAGGAAGCCCCCCTCCCTGCCCTCGCGGTGCTCCCTCACCTGTCACAGAAGGTTCCTAGAGGCAGACGCACACCCCCCAAGGAGGATGCTGCCCTTTCAGCAGGCACCAGGCAGCTGGACCTGCGACAAGGCATGGGCAGAAGACTGCAGAGCCACCCCTGGGGGAGCAAGCTACAGGCCTTGCCTCAGTGGTGAATTCTCCACATCTATATGCAATTAACCCATCCGCACCAAATAGCTAATTCCCTGAACATCACCGACGAGACCATTTCTAACACTCATTAAGCTAATCAGCAATGCACTAATTTCACAAATAAAAAACAATCTCTGACATTCACAGAACCTCAGGTATTAACGGGCACATAGCTGGCTGAAATCTTGTAGCAGCTGCCCCGGAGGGTGACTGCCCACTCCTGAGGTGGAAACTTAAGCCAGCCAGCCCATGCTTAAAATTGCACTGACCTAAAGTATTTTGAAATACTACAGATATCATAATATGGAGCTTACTCTCCCTGTTCCACCCCTGAAATATCCAGCCTTCCTTACCCAGGGTTAGGGCCTTCCCTGCCTCCGCACTTTGACTGTGGAAAACAGCTTAGGGATTGACACCTCAAGCTACAACAATAGCAATAATCATGAAAGAAAAAGAAGATATAGTAGAAGGCGGTTTTGATGGCCCAAGCCAGACAGCGAGGGTTCATGGCCACAAGTCAAGCACAGGAAATGCTCTGTATTCCCCCTGCTGGGCAGCCAGCCCAGGTCTGGGTATCTCCTCACACCTGTGATGTCCTCCCTAACCTGCTGCCGCAAACACAACACCTGCGTCCCAATGACTACACAGGCTCAGACACATTTCCTACCCCATCGGTCTTTAGGAATTGTTCATTTTCTGACACTGGTTATCACCCCAGCCAGGCAGTGAACTAGACACCAAAGATGCAACTTTAGACAAGACACGGACCTTGTCGTAGAGAAGCTTACAGCGCTGGGCAGGGTTCTCTGTCTGGGGCCCTGGCCTGGAGCCATGGAGGGAGAGGTCTGTGAAAGCCCTGGAAAGCAAGGCCCCGTGTGCATATGTGTAAGTGTGTGTGTGTGGGGGGGGGGGGGGTGTACTGTTCTAGAAAAATTCTATATTTTTCATCAGATTCATAAAGAAGTCCATGACTCCAAAAGGGTAAAAAAAAATGCATGTCTGTGAGAAAACCTATAATAAATCCATTTACTGAAACTTTGCTATGGAAGATCAAAGTGTAGAACAGATAAAAATAGACTTTTATCAAAATGATCAAAAAACCTTTAGACACAAAAACTAAAATAAGGTAAGAGCTTATTTAATAAATGTCCTAGATTTTCAGTCCCTAAATAATTTAGTTCCTAAACAACAGGACTCATGACTAATAAAAATGGTACTAGAGATGTTATAATAAAGGAAGCTCCTTTTGTTTTCCATGATAAAAGTCAATCACGGGTCCAGGAAAGCAAGGATCAAGGTTGCTTTGATGTGTGACAATGTCCATGAAGCAATAGTAACGACTCCCATGCCTCATTTTCATCTTCATTTGCCTCTTCGTGTCAAGTATAAAGTAGAAGAGGCAGAATATATAGCCATGATATTATATTTACTGCTGCTTGTTGGCTCCATTGGGCTAGAATATGCATCAAAGTAAAGATAATCAATGCACAGGTAATAGGGAAATTTCCCCCTTGAACTGTTTAAGCCCGTTCAGCAAGGAGTGTAGTTGAAACCAATGAAATTCATGGCCCAAGAAGTTAAATGCTATTCACTGTGTGGTTTTCATAATCACGGTTACTCCCCCATATATCACAGTTTGAAAGCACAGATTTAACCTCTCTCAGGTTCAGTTTCCTCCATATGTCAAGTGGTAATTGTTCATAATGGTCACCATGTGCTCCTGTGGGCACGAGGCTCTGCCCTCCTTTTCTTCCCTGACACATCCTCCTGATCTGAACCCCTTATTCTGCCTTGGCACTGAGAAAGTTCCAGGCTCCAGTTAGCATCCTTTCTTCCCCAGCAACACCGTTTCCCTCCTTCCGCCAGGATGAGCAAGAAGGACTACACTGAGTCATGGGAATTATTCCTACACTAAGGTTGGAAAAGGTACCAAGGTCACTGAGAACAATCAGAAAACTCAGTTAACTGCATAAAAGTAAAGACTATTTTTCCTTCACTTATTATAAAATAGAAGGTTTAGAATCATATTTCTACCCCCAAGACTCTCAGACCTTATTGACATTTTTTCCACTATCACAGAGATCTTAAAGCCATTTACAGAAGAAAACTGGCTTTTTATGATAGATGCTATAGAAACAAAACAACCCCATAACTATCACCCCCAAATTATGACTCACTTTATTTAAATAAATATTTGAGATTTCAAAATTCCAGCACAAACAAATAAATACTTTGGATAGCCACCATCTTGAAGTGTTTGCCTTCAGTGGGGAGAGAGAGAAGGAGGAGGTGGAAAGGAATTTGAAGAAAACAAATATGAGACGCCTGTGAGGCCAGAGGGCATGTCTGAGGCCAGAGCCTGCAGGGACAGGCCTGCCTGAAGGACACAGGCAGAGCTGACCAAGTTTAAGTGGAAGCGGAGGCCAGCCTGTGGACATGCACAGTGGGGACAGATGGTGCAAGCGTAGGAGTGTAGGAGCACAACCCAGCGGGGAACACACTACCAGGCAGGGAGGGTGTGGTATCCCGACTGGAAGCCTAGAAAAGCATTTAGGAAGGAAGGTTGGGAGAGATCTATCTTCTAACAGGGTCTAGACAGCTTTTCTAGATTCAGTGATGGGGAGCAGATGCATGGGCTAGTCCCCCGAATCTAGCAAGACTGGAATATTCAGAGGCTGTCAACAGAAGTAGCAAGACAGGTTCGCTCTGTCCCTCAAACGGGCTTTGATTAAGCACAGTTTAAAAGTTCAGTGAGTTGTCAATTTCCTGGCTGTGACACACTGCGGTTATAGGAGGTGCTACCATTAGGGGGACAGGGAGCAGGGTGGCTGGGCTCATTCTCTCTGGACTTATTTCTCACAACTCCACGCAAATCTATAATTATCTCAAAACAAAAAGTCTTAGAAAATGAGCTGACCTTTATAAATCACACGATTTCATGTAAAAATCCTCTTTTCCAGCTGTTCTTGAAAAGTTAGAAGACCTGGCGACATGTTCTCACAATAACCATGTTCCCACAATAGCAATCAAAGTGTTACTGGTGGAAGTGGGGTCCTTGAGGTACCACTGGAAGAAGCATTTCCGGAGGCCCCCACAGGAGGATAAGATATGACAGAAAGCTTTATTTCTGTGAAATTATACCCCTGGGTTTCCAAAGTCCCATTTCCCTTAGTCCAGTCATAGAAGAATTATAGCAGGGGTTTCATAAAGCTAAAAGCAAAGCCAATTCAGAGTTTCATCATCAGGCGCAGCTCATCATCAGGCTAGTTGCAACCCATCAGTCCAGTGCCTGCAGGCCATGTGGGCAAATACAGGGAAGCGGGAGCAAAGGGGCCCCACAAGCCCAGAGTCACATGAGAACCAAGAGAGCAAACGTCTTTGTTTAGGGGGTTATGTATCACAAATCTCCTCCACATGCAATGGCCACACCCATTCTGGCCAAAGACTTCTGTTCCCAGGTGTGACTGACCGGAAACACCTTCCCTGTCACCCCAACTTCACTGGGCATGCATCTATCTCCCCTTTGTCCAGTCTCCTTACCCTAATGTTTTGCAGGGAACACACCTATGATGTCCGGCCTTCCCTTTGCTCCTTTTATGTTATTAATACCTAGTTAATTACAATGGTATCAGGAGTAATTAGAATACTGTTTGATTCCTCAAGACAGGTATTAAAGTCTTCGCTTTGCCTCATTCTCCCCCAAGCCTGCTTTGTTTATTTATGTTACTTGTCTGGTCCCAATGGACACTAGATTTGCCCACTCTACCACAGAGTGATGGAGTTAAAGGCTGGGCCATCCCGGAGGTCATCTGAGTTTGGAGTTTAAGACTGCAGCATGAATGGGAACACAAAGATGCCTCACTGTCCTGGTTCCCTTGGGGCTGTGCACATAATAGGTATCATTATAGTATTCTTTTATAGTCACAGAACCACTTAGGGTGGGTTCCAAGAAAAATCAATGACATACTAAATGCCGTGCTATAGCAATTTCTGTCATAACTCAGAAGGCATATAAAATCTAGTGAGTTCTTAAAGTCACAAATGCTTTGGAATTATTTATGAAATGGGAATTAGGTAAGGACCAATTTACCAAAACGGAAACTATCTAGACACATGGCTTAATTGGAACTCTCCATATATGTGCACTCTATGATTCAAAGACACAGTGTCGCTCTACATTGAGTCTCTTTAGTTTTCTGAGGTTAAAGCATTTTCCACATAAGAAATATGTCCTCTTTGGTTTCCACATGGTAAATTGCTGAAGTGGAATTATTTTCCCCAAAGGCAATGCAATGCCCCCACTAAGCAGCAAAGGGCAAAAGAGCCAATGGGGTAAAGACAGGGAGGATGAATTGAGGTCATTCCTTGCTGCACCAAAAAAGCATGCAACTGACTCACAAACTGAGGTCCATCTTTGTGTTTAATAAAAGAAACTTCATATAATCCTTAGTGTGTTCAATATATGGTCCCTCCTGGGAGCACCATCTCCTCACTGCACACACCACACTCAGAGGTTGCAGTTTTTCCTGTTTTGCACGTTCTAATAGGAATGTGCTCTCACAGTTTTAGCTACGAAAACCAGATCTCCCCTACAGGAGTCTCTTAGGGGTGGAATATTACAGCACACACACGAACAACAGGCAGAGAGCATATTTTTACATTTTCTTTAACACATCAGTGAACTTATCAAGAGAGTTCAATTGCATTTAAAAATCAGGGGCAGATGTAGGTCCTGGCTAATGGTCCCTCAAGTGGCCTGCTGTGTCAAGCATTCACTGATAGGATTCTCTCATTCCTCCCTGGTGCTGAACTTTAACCCCCCAGTATGCTCCCTTTATGCTTAGCCATTTTCCAAGTGGGTAAACACAGACCAAGCTGCTCCGTCCTTATGTCCTCAAATTTATTCAGTTTGGTTATAAAGGTTAATTCAACCCTAGAGTCCCCACTGGTGCTGCCTCAGTTCATACTGGCAGAAGTGGGCCGTTAATGTTGCCATTTGTTCGACTAGTAAGTCACACACAGCCAGAGAGATTGTATACCTGAAATTCCTTGCAATATACCTACAGTCTGTGATTTGGCTGTTGCCAGTGGCTGTGGATCTGACATAGCGCAAGCATTTGGACACTAAACTATAAATGCGAGGTGCTCACTGTACTGGATGGAAAGTGTCGGCTGTGACATGCAAACGAAGACATTTTCTATGAAATATGGAACTGGTTTGAGCTGTGTGGGGCATCAGCTGGACCCTGCTATGAGGCATCTGGCGAGGCCATGAGTCTCTCCAAGTTTTCTGCTGTGTCTGTGTGACAGCCAGCTGGCAGAGCAGCTGCAGGCCCACTCACTGTGGGAGCCAGCTGACCATCACTCCCTCAGACAATGCACCAAAGGTCAAAGGGCCTTTGGCTCTCACTTTGAACAAGTGTGTTTGGTCACCAGGGTTCCATTGACCACTGGGCAGCAGAACATGCAAATAATTCACAGCTTCCTTAATTAAGATAAATTCTAATTCCCAAAATAGAGCTCCATCTCAAAATGGTATTTTTATTTCTTATTCAAATATTTTTTGCAAGTACACGTCCTTTCTCTGTATACAAAGGTTCTCTTTTTGAGGCTTTTGAAAAAAACAAAAAACAAAAATGTTTCCTCTTACCATTTTTGAAATTAAGCATTTATTCTGAATAGGTATGTAGACATACTAGTAGCTAGATATTGATCAAATAGGTTAGATATTGATCAAATATGGTTTTGATTTCCAAAGAAGTTTATCTGAGCAAAAGTAAAACATCATTGTGAATTGTAAGCTGCAAGCAACTTGGTTTGATTTTGAGAATAAGTGAGTTAGACCAACAGTCACACTGAGTAAAATATTTCTATTTGTCACTAGTGTCAGTTCTCTCTGCAACTGAGAGATTTCAGGTTTCTGTTTAACTCTGATAAACCTCAAGTCTCCCCTACCTCTTTGTAATGCGGCATGTTATTACCCATTAGACAAGTATCTACGGGACACGCTCCTCTGGGCCAGGCTTTGCTGGGGGCCCTGAGTCCATTGGGGAACAAGACAGATGAGGCCCCTTCTTTCACAGGAAGAAACTAGTCGAAATGTCCTTCTAGTCACCCTTTCCCAGCAAGCATATGTGGTCTGTTTTCTAAATTCTAAGACATGGGAAATTTCCGACATAGGCTCAACCGAGATGACTTTTGGATTTATCAGAAATCACCTACCAGACGACAGAGAAAGAAACATTCTCTGCAACATTTTTCACATTTGCAAAAAGCCTCAGGATTTCTGAGATTGTGGCATCTTGAGAAGAGAACAGAAGCCATGCTCTGTGCTGTGTTGATGAGAAGGATCCCAGCAAATGGAAACCACAGGCTTCGTGAGAATGCCCCGACTGCCTGGAAGATGCGGGTCCCTCCACTGCTGAACTGGCGCTAAGGCAAAAGGGGCTAACGTTGAAGTTGCCATTGAAAGTAATCTGCTTTGGCATTGTCCAAAAGAGTGAGTTTGGTATTATACTGAAATAGCCACATCGAACAGGATTTTTACAGGCTGACTTTCTGTTTTGATCACTCAGTAGAATTTTGAGTCAACCCAGACCCACCATTCTAAGCTTAGTGTGAGAAACACGCCCTGGATCCAATGAGTTTATCCTGGCGATGGCTCTAGTTCTAAAGCAACATGCAACTTCTCAAGTTTAAGAAAAAGAGGCCTCCAAGTGCAGCATCTTTTTGTTTTGCAAAACTCCTTTCCTTGCCAAACATTTGGTTTTACATGCATCTAAGTAAGGGTGGGGCACTGTTGAGAATTAGAGTGAGAAATACAAGTTTCAGTAAAAGGGTTGCAAGATGCCCTGCTTTAAAATTATAGCTTAATACTCTCCAGGTCGATCCATGCTGTTGCAAATGGTAAGGCCAGACAGAGAAAGACAAGTATCACATGATCTCACTCATATGCAGAATCTAATGAACCAAATAAACTGATGATCAAAAATAGACCCAGAGACATAGAAGCATGAAGAAACTGTTGAACCTCAGAGGAAATGCAGGGGAGGGTGGGTGGGAAGAGATCAACCAATGAACTTGTATGCATATATGCATAGCCCATGGACATAGACAATGGGGTGGTGAGGGGCTGGGGTGGGGAGCAGAATGGGAGAAGTTAATGGGAGGAAAAGGAGGACCTATGTAATACTTTCAACAATAAAGATTAAAAAAAGAAAGAAAAGTATAGCTTAAAATGAAAAACATCTTTTTTCTTATGCTTATGTGTGAATAATAAAAGTATCTTTTTGCCTCAGAGACTATAAATTAAAGTAAAAAAAAGACATAGTGTTTTGTTTTGGTTTTTGCTTCTTTTGAAGACCACATTCTCTTCCATTTGGCTCATCTGTTTTTTCCAATTATTGGTTCCCGACAGTTGGCACTTTGCTCAGAGAGCCCCAGCGGATCCAGAAGAGTCAGCTCTCCCAGCATCTCATGATTTGTGACGACCCCAAATGGCAATTTCCCATTAACCCCCATTGCCTTTCCCGCAAGGCATGGACTTCTCTCTCACAAGGTGAGCCCGCAACACTCCCAAAGACCTCACAGCATGTATCCAGCCTCTGACTCACTTCCCCAGGTTGACCTTGGGAGCCAGCAGGCTGCCTGAATGGTGACAGGTGTTCCCTCCAGCTGAGAGCAGAGGCTGCAGCACACAGTGTGGGAAATATGCTAATCCCAGGGGTTGGGTTGAGAGCCCCAGGCTTGTGACCTCTCATTTGAGAGGCCTCAGTGCACTTTTTACAAGGTGCAGCTATTGTCCTGCTGGGTCTCTGAGGAGGATCAGAAGAGAACCACAGTATAGATCAAAAGATGGTAAAATGGGACCTGGGAGCAAAGGCTAAAGGGCCCTGGTGTTATTTAGCCTGGAGAAGGGAAGGCTGGAGGTGGGGTGGCTCTGGGTGATGATGGTAGAGAGCTATTGTGTTGTCAGTGTGGCCAGCTGCTCAACATTTGGAGTGAGAAGAAAAGGAGTGGGAGAAAATGAATCTACACTACAAAGTGAGAAAATTTTGTTAAATTATAAAAAAAAGAAAAAGAAAAAAGCAAACATTGAGGGCTGCTAAACAGTAACACTGGTGATAGGGGAAAACAATTCTTACTTTAAAACTAAGATTTTTCAGTCAAGAGTTTTAAAGACAAATGTGCCTGAACACAGGGGCAGATAGGAAGAAACCTGAAGGCCCACTTCACTGACATAAATACAGACAACGTATGAGTTTGGCCTTCACCAACTGCTCTTGCAGCTCACATCTTCTCGGATGACAGTGTTAGAAGCTGCTGTGCAGGGCATTTTTGGACCCTGCTTTAAAGACTTCATTAGCCGAGATGAGAATTGTCTTCGTGGCCAAGGGACTGACAAGTATCTTGGGTGACGGGCTTCTGGTCTCTTGAGCTGCTAATGGTCTCTTGAGACTTCAAACAGTACTGAACCTCCGTGTCCTCAACTGTCCAAAGGGAAAACAGCTCTACTCTACCTCCCAGCAGCGCTCGGGGGGACACATTATAAAAGGAGTGAAAAGCACACTGAACCCAAGTCTGTCGCAATTAGACTGTTCAGACCTAAAGGCGTCTCTCAAATAGAAAAATGTACAGCTCTCTTAGTGCTGTTCTAATGAATTACTCCCATCCCCCCTGTGTGTGAGGGAAAGGAGGATCAGACGGACAGACCGAGAATTCAGCAGCACAGCCCCAGCTGGTAACTGGGCTGCTGCTTCACTCCTGCCCCCCCCGCCCCCCAGGTCTGCTGCCCAACATCAGGCACAGCCCGGCCTAAGCAGCGCAAGGCAAGCTCACCACACACAGCGCTCTCATTACAGGGCTGTGGTCTGCAATATGTGGGCAATACAACTGGAAATATTTCCCCACAAAATCCTCTACTATCAGAACTAGAGAACTCCATTGTCCTGTTACCTGCAATAGGTAAATTTTGAATAAATGAATAAGTAAATGTTTAGCATAGTCATAAAGTGACAGAATTTTTTACCCCTTGAGTGGGTTCAGGCTGAGCACATATTTGGTCACAACGAAAGAAAGAAAACACGAAAACTTGTCCACCTAGAATTCATCAACAGAGAAAACTTCCTTCAAAATGAAGGTAGAATAAAGGACTGTTTCAGCCCAAAGCAGAGAGATTTTGTCACAAGCAGACCCACACTGCAAGACATGTGGAGGGGGTCGTTTAGAGCACCCGCTGCCCTCCAGGCCCTCATCAATGGAATGCTGGGCTTCTGTCCACAAGGCCTTCCATTCCGCTGCTGTCAGAGCCAGACCCCGAACTGGGCAGTCCTTATGCAATTCCAGACATCAGAGGCAAGAAGGCCAACTGAGCACATTTCTCCAAACCCCCTTCTTTTCCAAAAAGAAAACAGAGGGTCCAAGAAACATGGACAGACCAAGAATAATGTGATTTGTACGGGACAACACTGGAACTGGCCTAAAAGGTTGTGGTTACCAGGTAATAGGATTTACTCCTCCTGAAAGGTTACAGGCGGATCTCCAGCAGGATAAATGTGGTTCACAGGCCTATTGCATTTGGTCCACAAAGTAGATTTTCAAAAAAATTAAAATTAATTGCCTTGAAAGAAGATATTGTCAAATGAGCTCATGTACCTACACAGCCATAATCAGCTAGAGCCCCAACATTTTCTGCCCCTTTTAGATTGGATCTGTACTGTCATATACCACATCATGACATTTTGGTCAATGATGGACTGCATATAAGATGGTAGTATACCATATAGCCTAGGTGTGTTGTAGGCTATACCATACAGGTTTGTGTAAGTGTACTCTATGATGTTCACACAAAGACAAAATTACCTAAAATGCATTTCCCAGAATGTATCCCTGTCATTAAGAAGTGTGTGACTATAATCTCTAGTTTGCCATAGTCATCATCATGCCCTAATGTCTCCATGACAACGGGCTATAGGTGACTTAGAATGAATCATCATGCTCAAAGAGTTGCTTAACCCAACCATCCATTTAATTCAGTTATCTCGTTTTCCTGAGCCATTTGAACATGTGACTTGGCATCTCCTTCCCTTCCATATGCTGCTTCTATTTTCCTAATCAGTAAAATCACTCATGATTATTTCTGTAAAGAACAAATAAAAACCATAATGTCTATACCCATGATGACACAGTTGATCCTACAGTGATTATGTGTATGGAAATCAAGACACACAAATTGCCCTGGCCCGATGGGTGGCTCAGTTGGTTGGAGTGTCAACCTGTACACCAAAAGGTTGCAGGTTTGATCTCCTATCAGGGCACATGTGGGAGGCAACAGATCTATGTTTCTCACACCGATGTTTCTCTCTCTCTCTCTCTCTCTCTCTCTCTCTCTCTCTCTCTCTCTCCCTTCCTCTCTCTCTAAAATCAATAAACATATCATTATTTAAGGATAAAAAAAGACATACATAAATTCACATAAGCTAGTACAGGAGGCCAGCTTATTTTATCTACTTTTGCATAAGACTTTACACGTTACCAAAGACCCACTTGCTGTATTGCAATGTTCTGAAGGAGAGTGCTGGCCATTTTGTCATCATCTTCCATTTCTGTGGGGTAAAACGTAGACGCCCCCATTTTCTAATGTGATTTCTCATAACTTCTCAGAAAGATGGGGTGAAAGAATATAGTTTTATAATTATATTAAAAATATAAGATAGACCCTAGACAGTTTTGCTCAGTGGATAGAGTGTCGGCCTGCGGACTGAAGGGTCCCAGGTTTGATTCTGGCCAAGGGTACGTGCCCGGGTTACGGGCTTGATCCCCAGTAGGGGCCGTGCAGGAGGCAGCAATCAATGATTCTCTCTTATCATTGATGTTTCTAGCTCTCTCTCCCTCTCCCTTCGTCTCTTAAATCAATAAAGAAATATATTTAAAAAAATAAGACAGACACATTTGTCCACATAAAAACCTGTATGTGAATATTATAGTAGTATTATTCATAGTAGTCCAAAAGTAGAAACAACGTAAATTTCCATCAACTAATAAATGGATAAATAAAATGTTTTGTATGCATGCAGTAGGATATTATTTGATAATTTTAAAATATGAAGCATTGATATATACTATAGCATGCACGACCCTTGAAAATATTAGAGTGAGAAGACAGTCACAAAAAGTAGCATATTGTACAATTCCATTTATATAAAATATCCAGAATAGGCAACATCTATAGAGACAGGGAGCAGATCAGTGTTGTTCAGGACTGAGACACTGAAAGGAAATGGGGAATGACCACCAGTACGTATGAGGTTTCTTTTTGTGATGATGAAAATGTTCCAAAATTGACTGTGGTGATGGTTGCACAACTATATGAATATCCTAAAAACTACTGAAAAGTACACTTTAAATAAGTTGGTATTATGGTTTGTGAACTATAGCTCAATAAATGTTATTTACATAATAAGCCTTTTGAAATTGGAAAAAAAAAAGGGAACAATTAAAGTATTTGGAGAGATCTGGTCTGGCCAGGCAGATTACAGTGTGTCATATATGTTATATATATATATATATATATATATATATATATATATATATATATATATATATATATAATTTTATTCAAGCCTTATGGCAACCTGACAGTAGGTTTTAATCTGCCCAATTCACAGATGAAGAAATAGAGGCTCTCAGGCTGCCTTAACTTAGTTACTTGCTAAGCTGAGATTTGAACCCATGTTGCTCACCCAGCATTTTCTCCTCTAAATCCTAGTAAAGGAACTTGAGACTACTTGCCTTGTCTATATCTTATTTTTGCATGGGCTATTTAATTTTGAGTAAGACACTAGTTTTCTTTTCTTAAAAGCTAACCTGAGACATGTCAGGTGATTAAACAGTCTTTCAAAAGTCAAATGGGGCCTTTTTTCCTCAAGGTGACATGTGTCCTTTTGTAAATGCAGACCTGTCTAAATCATTTCTCTGCCGTCTGATGGCAATATTCTCCTTGAACTCACCTCAGCGTGTTCCGTCATTCAATATTAGAGCTAAAAACACTGCCTAATGTATCTCTCCCTCCCCATCCCACCCCTGCATATATAAAGCCGCATCCAGGTAGCACTGAACATGTTCGCGCCATCCTAATTATATTGCTATGCATGTCCCTAATCGTTAGCATCAAAGAGTACTTACAAATGAATCATATGACAAATTCCTCAAGTAAGCATTCAGAACACATGCACCAGAATCCAACCCCAATCGCCTTAAGGGGCTATATTAAGCACAAATCATCTGGGAGTGTGGAAAGGCGGGGAGAGGGGAGACAGGTTCAAATAGAGCTCATGCTCCTTCCCCTCAATGAGGAGCAGCCCCAGCTAATATGAATGGGCAGCCAGCAGAGCGCCTGGGATGCCAGCCATCTCCAAGCCACAGGCTCAGTCTGCATTTACTCACATCACAACCCATTATCGTCCCAGCCAGGCTCCAATCTTACCTCCACTGAAGCAGAAGGCAAGTGGACCAGCGAATGACCTTGCAAGGTCGTCAGGACCACTGCAGCCACTCAGTTTGGCCCCTTACAGCCTCCGCTCTCTGATCTGACAGCCACGGTCAGACCTGCCTTTCCTCTTTCTGAACAGTGCCAGTATGCTTCCTCCTGCCTGTCAATATTTAACTACCCTGTCAAGTTACATTACATCACCTGCACTAAACCCACCCCATCGATAGCTAGAGGGTGTGCCTGCTCTAGTCAATTCAACTCAACTAACCTTTATCGAGTGCCTTCCACTCATTCATCTCTTTCAGCACGTGCTGAGTGCCTGCTGCACTTGGCACTGGGGACACAGGAATGAAATGCCTGACCCCCCTGAGTCGAGTTGGGGAGACAGGCACTGTGGTATGTGCTGCAGCACAACAGGTAGGAGAGAGGGAGTGAATAGGACAAGAGAATTCCCCAAGATGACAGTCAGTGACATTGCTAGGGGGCCAAGCCCAATCTGGGAAGACGCAGGAAGGACAAATACATGGACTCTGTCCTCAAGGAGCTTAGAGTCAACACAGGGGGTCTCTTGTTCTACAGACTAACAGGATTACTTATGTGTCACAGGTAAAGTACAGAATATTAAGCCAAAGAGGCAGCCATTTCTCATTTGCTTTCCTGAGGAGTTGCATCATCAGCTGTTTCTAAGACTGAATTTTGAACAGAGATGTCTCAAGAGGGGAAGCTGACTGCAGCTACAGATCCCTGGTGTTACAGACATGGATGACTCCTCAGACCTTTGAAGTAGCAGATACACCTGGGGAGTAAAGACAGTTACCTGGGACCCCTTTTCAAGGCCAGGGAAAGAATTCATGTTAAAAGAATTAACCTGGAGCATAATGGCTTGGCCGCAGGTAATCAAGGATCTGCTATATACCCTTCTAATCTTTCCATGACTCTCCCAACACAAAATGTCCTGACACTTAATGAACAGCTGATGGCTCTTGTAAATAATATGAACAGACTGGCAGAGCCCTTGAGCAACACTAAGCTGTAGTCTTTAACTCCATCTGTGATCAGAAGGCTCAAAAGCTACTCACGTTGGGATTTTTTTTCAAAGTCTGTTTACCACCAAGCAGCTCTCCAATATGCCCCGGCAATCCTCTTTCAGCAAAACGTACTTCAGCTTCACGCTCCAGAGAACGAAGTCCCCCATTTATGTGTGAACATTCAAAGAACCCCACCATAGGGGGGCCTAAGAGGCTGCTGGAGAAAGTGCCGGATTATTTGAATTGCAAAACGCAGCCTGGGGATCTCCATACATCTGATTTGGGATGTGTTCCAAGCTCCAGAGCACCTCTGCATGGAAGCAGCTCTATTAGTCAGCTTCTCGGGCAATTTTCCAGTTCCACATGGACACTCCCCAGTGTGTCCAAGGCGAACATTTACAGTCTGTTGCAATATTTTACTGCAAGGTATTTAGGGTTTTGACAAATACTAACGGGCACTGCCACCATTCCAATTGGAACCCATGACCCATATCTAATGCCTACTACGTGGTTGCGGCTGAAGATAGTTGCAGCCAGTCAGTGATTATAGGCAGCACAGGGCTCCAGCCCCTCTCGTGCATCCTGGAAGCTGGTTTGAGTCCCGTCTTTAATAAATCCACATGGCGTGTTGAGTCATCGCAAACTGGACTGCAGTTTTACCACACTCCAGCTTGCTCCTTTTTCACATTCAGACTTTTTCAGAACCTTTTGCTTAATGACACATAACGCATTTGGCATTAGGAATATTATACGTTATTGATGGAACAATTGTTACTGCTAATTGCTAAATGCCCAGGGATTTCTGGATTCAATTAGGATGCATTTGTGTTGTTTATCTTGCAATCCTGCTAGAAGGAAGTGGTGCTATATGACCTTCATTTGTTTTTAAAAGCAATTTTAGCAAATGTGAGGTAAGTTTTTTTTTAAAATAATATCATTAATATAATGAATGGCAAGAGAAATAACAACATTCCAGGAAAATAACAAGCAAACATGACTAATATTTCCAGATGTAAACCATAAAAAACTTCGGTTTTCAAAAGACAGAATATTTAAAATGTATCCTGTTTATCAATTGTGTACCTAGCTTTTCAGAATAGAGGAAAGATAATTTCTGTCTCTTTTAAAAACAAGTCTTCTTAAAGAGGTCCAAAGTCAAACTAATTGCCCAAAAAGCCAATTTCATAACTATTCTTCTAATTTAGAAAGCAAGGGATCCTGTGCACTCGTAGTGAAGGAAGAGTATAGAGAACCCGAAGCCTCAGTCCATAGCATGTGGCCCTGGACATGGCACTTCATCCATGATGAGGACTGAAGCTTGTCCCACCTACCAGTTACGAAGAATAATTAAGGAAGGGTGGTCGGAAGTTCAAGCTCCACTCCAAAACTCCTGTGTGACAAGGAGGATTGTGCCTCCTAAAACAGTCACTTTGGGAGCAAAGGCTGTGTTCAAGGTCACAGAAGAGCCCTTTTAACACTGTTAACTCTCCCAGTTTGCCAAGGGCTAGGGATGTCTTAAGCACAGTGTGTTTCAGTGCTAACCCCAGGATAGTCCCAGACTGACCACGAGTTGGTCGGCAACTTACTTGCTATTACACAGATCATGTTAGAACAATGTCCTGGGAGATGATTTCCTGTTACATGATAAATTATTTTACATCTTGTGTAGGCCAACAAATTCTGATTCTTAAGAATTCAGTTGATTTTTTGAACAAATATCATTTGTACACAGGCCTATTAAATATGTTTAAAGGTGGAGAAAAACTTTACTGTAAAAAATTAAATGTGTCCATCAATTATACAGATTGTTGTGGGTTTTTTTGTTTTTGTTTGTTTGTTTTTGAGGGGCTCAAAAACTAAATCTAAAAACAACATTAAAAAAAAAAAATCCAGGACTTGATAACCTTGCTACTCCAAGTGTAGTCCATGGAACTAGCCGCAATGGCAGCACTAGGGTGTGTCAGAAATGTGCAAACCTGACCCACTGCAGACCTGCTGGGTCAGAACCTGCATTTCTATAGTCTCTGTTGGTTCTAAGCAAGCGACAGTGTGAGCAGGCCTGTTTTAGAATTTGCTTAAGCCTGGGGTAAGAGGGAAACGGACCCTCATCAAAACATTTGCTAGAGTCATACAAATAAAAACATTCCTGCAATTCAAAGCATTTTGACAAAGAAATTGAAAGGCACTACTGTAACTTATGTTTTCTGGGCCTTGTGGGATCCACTTCAAAGAGCAGAGTGTAGTGTGCGGGTCTCCCTCATGCACAATTGGTTACCATCCTCACTCCTAGCAGGGCCCTGAGTGCGGGTCGGACCCGGGATGACTCATAGGTTATAGGTTTACCACTGAAACATCAATGGCAAGGAGAGCAAGTATCTTTGAAATGAGAGTTTTGAGAGGCCGAATAAAGACCTATGTGGAGATTAAGTGGGTGTTTGGATACACTAGTCTTGGGTGAAGCCAGTAATAAAACAGTATGTATTTGATTCCTTTTTGTAAAATAATTTTGAAAGCTGTCAGCATAGAGAGGTATCAGTTTATACGGGGATATGGGATTTTTATAGGAGAGAGATTTTCAAGGATTAAAGGGTAGTGGAAACTAATGCCCTGTGACATAAAGGGCAAAGCAAAAAAAAAAAAAGGCAAAGAATAACTAAAAAGTGAAATCTAAAGGGCTGACAATAATATATAGTGAATTCCAATAATATCGAGGTTTAAGAACTTTCTTTTTTAAACAGAAGGTGCACATTGTAATGGTGAATACCAGTCTCTCACCAATATTCTAAATATTTCCAGTGAGGAGCCAGAGGAGATTGAAAAAAAGTTTCTGTTTGTGTGTGGCTAAGTGGGTAATTTGTACGCCATGGACATAAAATGCATTAGACTTCTTTTAATGACCATGGATGTGAATTTACAGAAAATGATTATGTATGTGACCAGACGAAAAACACTAAAATTCCTTGAAGTGAATGAAGAAAGAACAAAAACGAAATTTAAAAAAAAAGAGAACCTCCCCCCCAAAAATCAAAGTGCCTTTATATTAAAAAATAGTCTTCTAATTGAACCAAGGATCAGAAATGTACTAAAATTACAAAGTACTAGTTATTTCGAACTAGAGGCCCAGTGCACGAATTCGTGCATGGGTGGGGTCCAGCCAGGCCCAGCCCCAATCAGGGCATATCAGGGCCAGGCCTATTGGGAGGAGGAGACAGCAGGACATTGGCCAGCGGGGCCCCCACCTCATCGGGGTGCGATTGGGCCAGGCTGGCTGGGGGAAGAGGCCATGGGTGATTGGCCAGCAGACCTGCCCCTGATTTGGGGGGGGGTCGATTGGGGGCGGGGCGGTGGGCCCGTCTGGCCCTGCTCCCAAATGGGGGGGGACAATCGGAGGTGAGCAGCCAGGGGAGGGGCTGTGGAAGGGAAATTGGCTGGCCAAACCCACTTCCGATTGGAGTGTGTGGGGGTGATTGGGGGCAGAGCTGGCTGGGAGGAGGTGCTGAGGGCCAAATGGGGTGGTGGGGCCTGATCGGGGGTGAGGCCAGCTGTGGGAGGGGCTGTGGGTGGTTGGCTGCTGGCCCTGTCCCTTATCGGAGTGGGGGGACCAATCGTGGGGCAGAGCTGGCTGGGGGAAGGGGCTGCTAGTAATATATAAAAACAATAATTATGCATGGAATCATTTATATTTAGAACATTCAGAAATGTAACAAAATCTTTTAAAAAATCAGAGACTATATTAAGGCAACTGAAAATAAGATAAACATAAAAACAATATACTTATTTATAACATAGTAACAGGAAAGAAAATTAAGATAAAAATCTCAAAACTATTTTAACTTTTTTTTTTTCCGGGGGATTGGGAATTGTTCTGCCTCGATGCCTAAGTGCCGCTGACAAGACACATATACAACTAATAATGCATTTGAGAGAACCTCAGAATATTGAAATAATTCCCCAGAAGGTAACTATCCGCAGAACCCGGCTTTGTGCCAACTCTCCATGCCACCACTTCCAGGATAGAATTAATCACTGTCTGTTGGTGTGACATTCGCCACCCCTGGCCTTTTAGCGCTGGCAGAGGAGGTGCAGACCCATTTCCAAGGTGCACAGTGTGGAGCCCTGGAGGCTTCTGCTTGATGGGGCTCTTTTGTCTCACTGACTCATTCTGGGAGAAACATTCTCAAGTTGTTGGGAAGATAGCTGGGATCTCTGCACTGGCAAACAATAACGCGCTGCTTCACGTGCCTGCAGACACAGGGGCACGGAGGACCAGGTGACCTGCTGGTGAGTGCGTTTTCTCATAGCAGACCACGTTTTGTCACTTGTGTGTGTTTGAGAGGGTTATTTTATTTTATGTAAGTAGCAATGATACCTAGACCTCAGAAACAAATGCTTCTTCATGACAGTGCTATCAAATGGGGAGGGGAGGGGTGAAGGTGATGCTAACAAAGAAGAAAGTGAGGGGGAAATACCAATTTCCTTTATCACTAAAACAAGAAACACGCAATGTGAATGAGAAGATCAAACCCACTTATGTGAAAATAAAATTGAGAAACACAAGCCAAGAACCCAAGGGCTGTTAGTGATTCATAACTCTGTAAAATCATCCATATGAGAAGGCTTCTGCTTTGAAGATATGAAAATTTGTTTCCCTCTGAAATATGGACATTTGCCAAACAAATCCCCAAATCATCATCATTATATCCTGCCTTAACTTGTGCTTCAATATCTGCAAATTCAGTTGAAAAGTGAATTTTCTCTAAGTCCCTAATGTTGTCCTTTGTCACAGCAAGAGCTCATTAAATTTTGAAGAGGGAACTTCAAAGTTTACAGTCAAACTGCAGGACTAATATGACCATATTATCTGTATCATGCAACAAGCTCAGCATCATTATAGTTCCATGAGATACAATAAAAATTACTCATTCATTATTCATATTCTGTTTCCAGTACACAGGATTTAAAAAAAAACATAGACAAGAGAAGCAGAAATGCTGAACATTTAGTAAGGTCAACTCAGCTTAACAACATCGGATTTCAGATCTCCTAATAGCACTGAACGCTTGAGTGCTCTGAGAGATCCACACTCCCTCCTACGTGCTGCTCACATGTTCCCAGGGATTATTGTTGCTATTAAGCCACAGACAGACACAACACCAAGGTTCTATCCTGCACACTGACTGAGTCAGCTCCATATACACATGTGTCAAGGAGCATGTTTAAGGCAAATCTTAAACCAAACTGGCCCCCTAAGTAGCTGGCCAGGAAGGTGGCATGTTAATTTCACTGACATCTAACACCCCTGCCAGACAATAGGCTTCGTGACCTTGGCAGGGAACGGTAATTACTTTGCTCATCAGAGTAGTCTCAGAATCTGGAACAGTGCCTGGCACACAGCAGACGAATATGTATGTTTAATAGATAATATGATAAAAGTCTCTCCACTTTATGCATCTGTAAAATGGGGATATTATAATTTCTGTAATCATTTTTACATTGCTAGGCATTCACATTCCTTTCTTATATTATAGAATGGTAAACACTGTTGTCATGAATATTTGTATTCACATGAGTTCTCTACATTTTGAATTTCCAAGGAGACTTAATGGATTAAAGAGTCAGAACATTAAAATATAGTGCCAAATACCCTATGGATGAATAATGTCACAAATAAAATATGGAAACATGTTTTACCACTTGCCCATGCAGATCAGCTATTAATTTTTTAAGCACGAATAACTTAAGGAAAAATTGGATTGACATCTCCTACTTTGTTGTAATTTAAATGTCATTCATTTGGCAAATCGAATATTTTTGTTTATTTAAGTAGTTGTATTTTCTCCTTTTTGCATCTACCAAGGAGTAGGCAGCAGGGCCATCCCTCTGTCCATGGGAGCCTTTCTCAGATACTTAGAGAAACCTTGGCACCACAACTTCTCTGCCAGGGTGCTTCCTTTACTCAGGACACGCCTTCTCCATAGTGTACCAGGAGCTCTGAAGGCTAGAGTTGGGCGACGCAGGTATTCCCTGCTTTTCTAAAGTTCATGTTACACTACTGTGCGTTTACGAAAGACCTAACTAGAACCTGCTTTTGCTAACCAAAAGAAATCCAAAGAGGATTTTTGCTTTTATGAAAAAACTTGAGGCCCGATGTAAGAAAATTCATGCAAGGGTAGGCCTTTCTTCCTCTGGCTGCCGGCACCGGCTTCCCTCCGGCACTCGGGACCCAGGTTTCCCTCCGGCCCTGCCAGCAGGCACCCCAGACCTGGGCTACTTCCCTTTGGCCCTAGCTTTCTCCAGAAGGACATCTGGGAGGATGTCCAGTCTAATTAGCATATTAACCTTTTATTATTATAGATGTGAAAAGAGAAAATAGCACTTAAAGTTTGTTTTGCACGAGCCCTTATAGTGGCAGCACGCACCCCCACACGGAGGTCCTTCCTTGGACCCACACCCAGCAGCTCAGACTCAATAGCCAGAGCTCATCGGTGTCTGTGAGCATCAGGCTTTATTTTCATACTAGAGGCCAGGTGCATGAAACTCATGCACTCGGGGTGGGGCGACAGCCTGGCCTGCACCCTCTCGCAGTCCAGGAGCCCTGCGATCAATCGCCCTGCAGAGGGAGGCCCCGCCCACCTGCCGTAGCAGTGCCAGCTGGGGGCCTGGGCCTCCCTCTTTGGGGCGATCATGGAGCCCCACAGATTGATTGCCCTGCCAACTGGTGGCCTTGACCTCCCTCTGTGGGGCAATCGTGGGGAGATGGCGGGGACCCCCCCCGACCAATCGCATCACACTTGCCTTGGCTGGCTTGGCACCAGTGCATGTCATAGCGTGGTCGTCCAGAGGGTCATCCCACTCTTCGGCTGTTTGGTCAATTTGCATATTATGCATTTATTCTTATAGCTATTCTGCATATCCATCAGCAAGATGTGTTTTCAAGTATCAGAAAAGCCTGAGCTCATAAAGGTGTTGAAAAACTTAGTGTAAAACTGGATGTAATTAAGTTTTTGATTGTAGTGAACAAAATAAAGACATATAAACTAGTGGCAATTACTTTTTCACTTTACCCATCTTGGCTTAGAAAAGGTTTCATAGAAATGCTCTACTTTCGCGTAGCGGGGCCCACCTGTACTTAATGGCCAGGGATCTCTTCATGACAGAGATTTACAGTGGACCCGGAGCTCGCAGATGGTATCTAGGTTATTTACATGAGCACCTTTAGACGTCTGCGCTCTGGAAGAATTAGTGAGTGACTTTGCAGTCAAGCCAGTTTTAGGGGCAATAAGTAAGAGCCTAAATAAGTCATAGCCAGGGCCCAGCCTACACAAAGAAATCCTATACCTACAACAGGCTCAGTGGTAATACAATTGAACGCTGTTACCAAATCCTGTTATCGGTCTGGGTGGAAAGGTGCTCAACAAAACACTGATAGCCCATAAGGTAGAGAATTGAATTAAGTACAACATGAACCTTTTCGTGAATGGAAGATTCAAGATAATAGCTGAGTGATAAAATGAAACTATACCAGAAACCCAAGTCTTAATAAAATTGCTCTGTAAGTGCTTTCTATGTAACGTCTTTATGTTCCTAGGGCTCAAGGATGTTTGGTGGGTAGCAGGGACATTTATGGATGTGTAGGTATTTGGGCAACTCCTAATAGAGCCCAAGGTGGAATATGGCTTGTGTAGCCCAGCAAAGGTGAATGTTATTATGTAAATATTTATATATGACTTCTAAAACAACACATTCTCTCATTGTTCTAGACACACTTAAACACTTGGAATGAAAAAAAGATTCCAAGAATACCTATTAAAATATTTTAGATTTAAGAGCTCAAAAATCCTCAAAGATAACCCAAGGTATGCCAGGTGAACTAAATGTTTACCTCTTTCTTCATTTCTATTTGGCTGAGCTCTGCTTAATAGGAAGAAAAAGCATTTGTATCTTAAAAATGTTCCTTTTCAAGTATCATTAATATATAGAGAGCTAGATGTAAACCACAGATAAACCAATAAATCACATTCTATAAATAAGCTAATTTCAAGGGGAGTTTTCCCTTAGTCTCCCACAGGAAATCACAGTTGAGTGGGGTAGAGGAAGTAAGCATAGTAGTTAATAATACAGACTAGAGTTAGCCTCGGTTGAATCTCAGTTCTGCCTTCCTTTAGTGTATGATTTGGGATGTGTCCTTAAACTCTATATTTTTCAGTTTCCTCATCTGCAAAATGGGGTTGATAATGACAACACCTACCTCATAGTGTTGGTGTGAAGATGAACTAAGTCAAATATGTAAACATATTCTAGAACAGTGCCCAACATATAGCATCATTTATTTCTCAATATGAGATTACGAACATCCCAAAGTATGCCTGATCTTAGCCCAAAGACTGAGAAGCGATACCAAAAATAGAGCTTATATAACTGTATTATCCAGCACCCAACATCACTCCAGCACACAGTAAGGGATCAGTAAATAATTGTTGAATGAATGGTAGATTCTAAAGGGTTTTCTGCCAGGATTTCTTTAAAGGACCACATTTCCTTTTATCTTCAAAGCATGACAATTTAATTAATACAGAACTAACAGGGACTTTCAGAAACCATTCCAGGCTGCAGCATACGTGGAATTGACCATTGTATATAATGAGTAATGAGGGAGCAATAAACAATATTAAAGGCACATAAGAGTCTTAACACAAATCCAAATCACTCTGTATTAATGCAAGTACTATTTCCTGAGTAACGTGGCCTGCCTTCTACACTTTACTGACAGAGCCAGGAGTCTGACACCCTCTGGGATAGGTCAGGATGACATGGACATTCTGAGCTCACCCTAATTACTCCTGTATTCAAGTGGGGCCTGAAGAGCAGGTGGGAAAGTTTCAGTGAAAGATATTCAAATGACACAGATTTACCAATAACAAAAATACCCAGGCCTATATAATCTTCAAGACATCTGAAACAACACAATATCTGTAAGCACTTCTTATCCTGGAAAATCCCAGAGTCATTTAAAAATTTTTTAATCCAACTATTTAGTAGTCACATCACTCACCACTGAAAGCCAGTTCTGGTTTCTGGAGTCAGAGAGAGCAATGTGTTTTTATAGATACCACAGATAAAAGATGACTAGACACACAGTTCACGTCACTGAAAATGGAGACAGACTGGCTTTACCAAGTTGGACCATAGCCAACCTCTACATGCTCACCTCTTCTGGGCGTGGCATCACCCCATTTCCTCTTTGGGCAGAAAGGGGGTGAGAGAGTGTGTAAGGAATGAGTGAGATAATGAGTGAATGACTAAATGAACAGATACAATGAAGCTAGAGAAGGCATTACCTACAAAAATTTAGTTGAAATAAGCAGGGCCTTTCCCATTAATCAAATCTGCCAAAGTATGAATTTCATTTTAAATGTCAGCATGTAGCTAGTGGCCACCATATTGAGCAGTGAGGACTAGAAGAGTCCCTTTGTCATCTCTATTCTTTTTCTCTCTCCTTCATGGTGTTCACCTTTCTCACCTGCTACTTAAATATGGGGGTTCCACACTAACCCCCCACTTTGGTGACTGCATGCTTTCCTCAAGACACCCCACATTCTATATTTCCAACACCTACCTCTGTCTTCCTGTGTGAAACAGCTACCCTTCAGGGATTTGTTACTTCGGGTCCAGGCACTATGATCCCCCCGGACCTCCAGTAGGGAACCATCCTCAACAGCTCACCTCCGTTCCTCCACCCTCATCCAATTCATCACCAGTTCTTGCTATAGTGACATTTACCTTCCAAATTCTTTCTAATCTATTCCCTTTACCCTAACGGCCATTGTATACCCCCAAATCATCCCCTCTTTTCTGTCTTCAACCAAAATTCTTCTAGCTCAGGGATTCTCGGTGCTCGCTTCCCAGTAGAATCCCAGGGAGAACCGAGAAGACAACCAGTGCCTGGATCCACCCCAGAAATGTGTTTTCCCAGCTGGGGTGGGGGCAGGCACTGGTATTTTTAAGCCTCTGCACGTTACTTCTTGTGCAGTCGGCCTGGAGAACCACTCTTCTTGCTCACCTCTCTGGTCTCCTTCTGCCTCCTATGGCCACACCTGGAGAAGCACTGGCTACTCTTTCTAAAGTGCCCATCAGTCCACGCTGCTTACACCCCTCCAGTGAAGGCCCAGCATCTAGAAAATGAAACCCAGATTCCTTACCTTTCCTAGCCTTTCTCCTCATGTCCTGACATTCTCTATCTCACATCTTTTGCTCTAGTCACTCGCTCCCCGCCTACAACCTGCCACTTCATAACTTCATTTATGCCCTCTTCTTTGCCCAGCATGCTCATGCCCACTCGTCACCTGGGAATGCTTACTCACCCTTAAAGACTCACCTTCAACATCTCCTTTCTAAGAAATCTGCTTTGTCCTGACTTTCTTGGGTAGCACTCCTCTGTGCATGGTACACCCTGTGCCTAGCTCTAAAGTACATTTATAAGACATCATAACTATATGGATCCTCCACTCATCTATGAGCCAATTTTCTCACAACACTCATGGCTTAGGCCTGTGGTCCCCTTTTAATTATTCATTGTGCCCCCTTTTATTTCCAAGGATATCCTAACATGGATAACAAATTGGTGGTCACCCTACCTGTGAGATCATTGAGCCAAAATCACTGTCAGGTTCTTTATTATAATTTTAATGACTAAGAAAGTTCTAAAAATTTGGTACACATTTATTTGCTCAAATATGAAGGAAGTATGTAGCTGACAAACTACATTATCTTCATAGGCAACCTTTAAGAAGGTCTATTTTAAAAATTAAACAAAATTGTACCTCAAAGAGATTATCTACACTCCCATGATCATTGAGGCATTATTCACAATAGCCAAGATATAGAATCAACCTAAGTGTCCCTCCATGGATGAATAAAGAAAATGTGCTATAAATACATATAATGGAATGTCATTCTGCCTTATAAAAAAGGAAATCCTGTCATTTGTGACAACATGGGTGATACTGGAGGACATTATGCTAAGTGAAATAAGCCAGACACAGAAAGATAAATACTGCATGATCTCACTTATAAGTGGAATCTAAAAAAATCACAGAAACAGAAAGTAGAATGGTGGTTGCCAGGGACTGAGGGTGGGGGAAATAGGAAGATGTTAATCAAAGGGAGAAAATTTTCAGTTATGCATCATAAGTTAGGACTGGATGGCTAATGTACAGCATGAAGACTATCTACACTAATAAAAGAGAAACATGGTAATTGGCGTACGACCGCTACCCTTCTGATTGGCTAATCAGCATATCCTTATGCAAATTAACTGTCAGCCAAGATGGCGGCCGGCAGCCATGCACTGAAGCGAGCAGGGAGGCTTCCTTGCTCCAGTGACTGCAGACTCCAACGTTCCTCGCCTGACTTGCCGGCCTCTGAGCTGGCAGTTTGAAACATTCTAACAAATATAGCCAGCTGGGATCTCAGAGCTGAAGTTATACATTGTTTCGATTATAGAACGGCAAACAAACCAGCAGCGGAAGCCTCAGAGCTAGAGCCAGAGCTAAAGCTGGCCCAGAAGAAAAAAAAAAAGAAAAAAAGGAGTGGTTGGGAGCTCCAGTCAACAACCGCCAGCCTGAAAGCAGCCCTCAGCCCCTCACCCAGACTGGCCAGGCACCCCAGTGGGGACCCCCACCCTGAAGGGTGTGTGACCAGCTGCAAACAGCCATCATCTCCTCATCCAGACTGGCCAGGCACCCCAGTGGGGACCCCCACCCTGATCCAGGACACCCTTCAGGGCAAACCAGCCGGCCCCCAGGCCTCTATCCTATATAGTAAAAGGGTAATATGCCTCCCAGCACCGGGATCAGCGGAGCCGCGAGGCCTCCTGGCACCAGATCAGCATGACAGGGTGCAGCGCCCAAACCCCCTGATCGCCCTGCGGCTCTGTGTGTGACAGGGTGTGGCATCCCAACCCCCTGATCGGCCCTGCTCTGTGTGTGACAGGGGGTGGCGCCCCAACCCCCCCCCCCACGGGCCCTGCTCTGTGTGTGACGGGGTAGAGCCATAACCTCCCCATCGGCCCTGCCCTGAGTGTGACAGTGGCGGCGCCCCAACCCCCTGATCGGCCCTGCTCTGTGGGTGATAGAGGGCGGCGCCCCAACCCCCTGATCCGCCCTGCTGTGTGTGTGACAGGGGGCGGTACCCTAACTCCCCTATCGGCCCTACTCTGTGCGTGACAGGGGGGAGCTCCCCAACCCCCTGATTGGCCCTGCTCTGTGCATCACAGGGGGCAGCGCCCCAACCCCCTGATTGGCCCTGCTCTGTGCATCACAGGGGGTGGCGCCGCAACCTCCCCATTGACCCTGCCTTGAGTGTGATAGGGGGTGGTGCCCCAACCCCCCAATCAGCCCTACCCTGAGCGTGACTGAGGGTGGCATCGCAACCTCCCAATCTGCCCTGCTCTGTGCATGACAGGGGGCGGCCCCCCAACTCCCCAATCAGCCCTGCTCTGAGCCCGACCAGGGGCTGCACCTAGGGATTGGGCCTGCCCTCTGCCACCCAGGAGCAGGCCTAAGCCAGCAGGTCGTTATCTCCCGAGGGGTCCTAGACTGTGAGAGGGCACAGGCCAGGCTGAGGGACCCCCCCTTCCCCCCGGAGTGCACAAATTTTTGTGCACCGGGCCTCTAGTAGATAATAACACACATTTATATCTGAAATTTGCTAAGAGAGAAGATCTTACATATTTTCACAACACACTCACACACACACACACACACACACACACACACACACATAGAAATGACAGCTATGGGAGGTGATGGATAAGTTAAATTAGTTTAATAGTGGTCATCTGTTACAATGCATACACATATCAAAGCACCATACTGTATACCATAAATATATACAAATTTTATTTGTCAATTACATCTCCATAGAGCTTGGAAAAAAAAGATTTGATTAAAATTTTTAAAAACTAAACAAAGAAACAAATAGGCATCTATCCGCTCCTTTAAAATATGATTTTAGAAAGTAAGCTTAAGTTTTTCTTTTCGCTTAATATCACTTGCTATACTTCCGTGTGTCCTGTGGGGCCCTAGGGATGTTGGAGAAGTTCCAAGTGGTTATCAGGTGGGGGAGGACCAGAGTTTACATAATTTCTGGGACAATCTCAGCACATGGCTGCTCTCACAGGGCAGGTCTGGTTTTCGTGGCCAAGAATCCAGGCTCTGGTGTGAGACTGACTGCCTGCCTGCATTTGAACAGTGTCTTCCACTAGGACACAGGAATTTGGAAAGTTATTAAACTCTCTAAGCCGGCTTAATAACAGAGAACCTTAATCTGCCTACCCCAGGTAGCCTCTATGAGAATTAAATGAGAAAAATTATGCAGGGTGTTGAGCACAGTGTCTGTCACAGAGAACGCCCTGAATAAGCAGGAGTCCTCATTATTTTATCTATTTTACCTGCTGGACTTACAGACGATATTTCATTTGAAGAAGGGATCTGCCTGCATTGAGAAATCCGTTGTGAGTGTACCATCCTAGACTGCTGTGGCTGCAGAGCCCTGAGCCACTCCTCCCTCGGGGTCTTGGTAACTCGAGTTGCTAATGGAGCCAGTGTTATTTCTCCTCCTGCAATGCAGAGACTGCGGTCCACACCTCGCGTGCTCGCTAGAACCCGTGAGTGGAAAAGAAAACACCACCCCAAGACTCAGATTTCGGTGTGAGCCACAGGTGCGGGTGGGTGCCAGCTCCTGGCAGCATGGCATGAACAGAAATGAGCGCTCCTGCCAATGCTGGGACTACGACTGCAGTGAGCCTATTACAAATATTTACCTTTTTAGCTGGAACGCCAGGGGACACTAGGGTTTCTGTTTGAACAGGGCTTTGAGGCAGAACTCATTGAAGCTACGTGGAAAGCTTTGCATAAATACTCTCTTTTATGATTGTACTTGTAGCACACCATACCATCAGACTGCAAAATGAAGCTTGGGAGGACAAAATAATCCCAGCTATTTACACATAACTCGCATTCCCAACGCGGATTTGTTGATAACTTTGAATAAAGCATAATAGGAGATACTTCATTCTTGGCAAAGCAGACCCATCATGGAGGGTGGGAAAAGCTGTGTAATATGGGGATTTCAGTCCAAGGCTCATAGCCAACGCCGTTGGAGTCAACGAGACATAGGTCTGAGAAAATAAAGCACTGAGAGTGTCTGAAACTTAGGATAGATACAATAAATCTTAACTCTCATAGCAATAATCATAGTAATTATTAATAATGTTATTCTCCAGGGGTATTTGAAACAATTCTTCCAAACAATGATGATTATGTTATATTTTATTAAATTTTATTTTGGTTTTTGCTTTTGCTGCTGTTTGTAATATCCACATAGACTTAAAACCTGGCTCCAATAGAGTAAATTTTCTCTAAGGAGTCAGAGCACCAACACGAAGCTGTGAAATGAGATTGAGGTGTCTGCATTTTCATGACCCGCAGGCATGATAACTTGGCCTAAAACTGTTTCATCTTGCTACCATCTCCACTGAGTACTTTGAATCATGCCAGGGTAGAGAATGCCTTTTATTCAAAAGCTTCCAAAAGAGAGATTGCATTGACAGACATTCAGAGCAAGCTGCCGAAAGGCTATATTAATCCCGATCCTGTGATATTACACTAAATATTTGACAGGAATCCAAATTTTCCTGTAACCTTCTACTAAGCAGATAATCTTTCATAATTTTAACTGTGCAAGGGGAGGACTTGATCTTTAGAAATGGAAAGGGTGAGAGTAATTGAATTTCCTTCTTTGGTTTCTTAGTAAAGATGGGATGGGATTGAATCATATTCAATTAATAATTGTACTTAGATATATTGCTCTTTGCAGAAGCTGCTCATACGATTAACAAAGCTACAAAAAGATGTAGGGGGCCACGGCGCCAATTCAACACTTAAAAGGCCAGGCATATGTGGAAACAAAGAGTGATTTCAGTGCCATTTATTTCTGTGATCCTGGAGCAGGCTGGGCCATGCTGTGGACCTACTCCAGGCTGGAGTGGCAAGTTGAGTGATACTGAGCATCACCTACAGAGGAAAATAAACTTACAAATGTTGCAAATAGTAATCCAGACATGCCACTCTGAGCTGCCCCTCCCCTGACTACCCACCAACTACACCGTGCCCTTGTCCTTGCTGATGCACAGTTGTCATGCACTACTTCCAGCCACCGCAGCGCAGGTTCAAAACACTCCTGCTCATGCGCCTGTGTGCAGTACTAGTAAGGAAAGCATGTTTTAGGGACTAATAACTGTGATGGGAGATCTGACAAGTAAATCAGCACAATTAGCCCAAATGTTTTAAAACTGGGGCTGTCCGGGAGTACAATTCCTATCATTATTGTCTCCATAAAACTCTTCCTTCGTAAGCTTTCCTAGAGGTATTTTTTTCTCGATTTTAGAGACTGGCATTTTAGCACAACAGAACTTCACATTTGTTGCTACCTGTCTCACACCTCTATTTGTATATTACCTGCATAGTGATGAGTTAAATTCAAGGGCAACTGACCAGCCCTTTTATTCTTCAGGGTTCACACAATGCAAACACATAGCAACAGCATAGTCAGTCTAGTCTGTGTCTAACTGCAGCTGGTGTGTGTGTGTGTGTGTGTGTGTGTGCATGCATAGAGGGTGATACAAGTCTGGGAGACAGAATCTGGAATTTTCATCCTAGCTCTGACGTGACATCTGTGTGAGCCTGAGTAAGTTCGCATTTGTAGGAAGGGCATCACACATAACTAACACACACACGGTGATGATATTACATGACACCTGCACATTGCACGCAGCAGAAACTAGTCCATACTCATTCCCTGTTGAACAGAAACACTAGCATGAGAAAGGGATCAGGGACTCCAGACCAGACTACCCAAGTTCAAACCCAAGCCTAAGCCTTCTGGCTGTGAGATCTGGGCCAACTGCCCCCTATCTCTGTGCTTCAGTTCCGCAGCTGTGAACTATGGATACGAATGGTCTTTACCTCCCGACTGTGAGGGATGAATGAGATAACACAGATACATCTGAGTACCTGACACACACAGGTGTTTGGCGTTAGTATTTTTAACAACGAGCCTGTTTAAGACGCACACATAAACTAGGTTAATTTTAAAGGACTTTGAAAACTCTGGGTCTACAGTTCTGTGACGAAAAAATATGCACTCTTGCCTTTTAAGTCCCATATAAGAGAATGTAACACTCTTACTAAGACAGCCTCCACCGCCTACACACACACACACACACACACACGCACCCGCACCCACCCACACACACATTCACACACACACACACATGCACACAGACCCACCCACACACACATTCACACACACACACACGCACACGCACACACACACACATTCACACACACATACACTCACACACACTCACGCACCCCCACATGCACACACTCACACATACACACGCACGCATCCCAGAGTTGTCTCTGTTTAATGTTTAACTTTTTTCCTTCCTCTTCACAACCTGCACATCTGCTCCCTGCAGTCTGAAGGTCCAACCAGTTTATGACCTGTCACCGTCAGCTCTGGATGGGAGAGTGAAGCCGCACCTGGTGCTGAGTTGGAAAGATCGCTTATCAGAATGCCCACCTGCTCCAGGGATGCTCTGAACGGAGAGCTGTAAGTGACTTGTCTAAAACAGATGCCTGAGGAGAGAGGCCTGGGCTGGGAGTCTGAGTTGAACTGGACTCTCAAGGAACCTTCCAATGGACCTCATCAATGTCTAAACATTCAAGCAACACAGAAGCCCACCCCTGAAACCTATAAGCTCATGTTGACCAATGTCAACCCAATAAAGTTAACTTAAAAAAAAAGTAAAACTAAACATTCAGGCTTCTCCAGCAGCCTGGCCAGTCAGCAGGAGGTGCATCACTTTGCCCAGAAAGACTAGGCACCAATTGCCCACACAGCCGCCTGCCAGTGAATTCACAGTCTGCAAAATAATTTAGGGATTTTTAAAGGAACAGGACAGAGTCAGCTCAGCGTCCACATGACCAATGAACTAAGATAAACTAGCTCTGTGACCGATTCAGTGCTTAAACTCTTTGAAACAGACCTCCTCTACAATCACCATCCACAAGGCTTCCGTGCCCCCGCCTCCTCGCCTCCCCTCACCAGGCCCCATTCCTTTTAAATGTAATCTTCAGAGGATATCCGGGTTGCCTTAGCTATTTCCCAAACAAACTCAGGGGAAATTAATACCATGTCCAAGATTTTTATTTATATGTTTATAGAGTCTTCTCTGTCTCAATCTTGTTCTCCGTCTGCACCTTAAAAACTGCCATTTCCCATTCTTCTTCTGATTCCCAAATATGATTCAAATGCACTTCAAACTTGGGGGAAATGAGAGCTGCTCCCCCAGTGCTTTCAGAAGGAAGCAAAATGTAATGACAACAAGGACCCACGGAAGAAAGAAGACAAGGCCATTTCACAGGAGACCCAAGCCGAGCGGAGGAAGGCGGCCCGCCTCGCTGGGGAGTTATCTGCGGCTCCGCAGGAGCCTCGGGTGTTGTCAGATGAAACAAGAGTCACTGCGAGAGGAACTGGACACAAAGGCAGCTATTCTGACATTTTGAAAGGGCAGGTATTGTCTCACACCTGAGCTCTGTTCAGTGAGAGAAAAGGAGTCCGTAGATAGTAAGGCAGGCAGGAAGAGAGGAGGCAGAGAGGAAATAAAATAAAGAATTACAGTAATTGGGCTGAATTAATGACCCTACACAGAGCTATACAAATGGAGGAGGTGGGCGGGTTACCCTCCCCTGGAAAGACTCCACCCACTCCCTCGTACCTATCAAAACCTTCCCCACCTTTGAGTCATCGCTGAGATCCTGTCACTATTAGAAGCCACCCAGCATTCCCCTCTGACATCTTCAGTACTTATGGTTTGCACTAGTGCTTCTCAAGAAGGGGGTGGGGGTTGGCCCTCACCCCAGGGACATTTGGCAATGTCTACAGACATTCTGGTTAAAACTGGGAGAACGCTACCGGCATGTAATGGGTGGAGAACGGGGTGTCACTGAGCATTCCACAAAGCACAGGAGAGCCCCACAGCACAGACGTCCATATGTTGTGGTTGAAAAATCTCATCTGCACCCCAAATCCTTATGGCTTTGAATGCTAGTTCTATTTTCTCGGTGTATATCTTGACTCTCTTTCCAATGTATAAGCATCTTTGGGGCACGGACCACACCTGATACCTCATGCCATCGCCCAGCATTCTGAGCACAGTGTCTTGCACACGGCAGGTAGAGGGTGTCAGACGTGTGTGGGAGAAGAGCAAAGACAGATGTGCTTGTTTTCCTGTGACCCAAGGCTGGAGGACGTCACCTCTTGGGGGATTATTGCCAAACATTGCTGGGCACAGAATGGCATCACACAAGCCTCATCCCCACCTGACCTACAGGCAAAGGGTACGCAGCTCAGGTGACATGGGCCAGGAGTAAGTCAGCTAGGAATGAAGAGGTGGGGGCTAGGCTGCCCATAGTCAGTGAGAGAAAACATTGAAAAATGGGCATTTTGACTTTTAAATGATGCTTTTAAACATAAGTTAGAGAAAAGGGCAAATGCTGTACAAACCAGATAAAAACAGATCTTTCTGCCTCACCCTGCTGTGGAGTCTCTGCTAGTCCTTCCAGGGAAGTTACTTCACATTCACTTGGACTTTTTGAGGCTTCCACTAAGCACAGATAGCCGCTCTCTGTCTCTCTTTCCCATCCCATCTTTCTATCCAGGAAAAGCACATTTGTGATTTCACTGGCCCCGGATGTTTTGCAGCATCAGCTCCACCATAAAGCCTCCCAAAGGCCCCTCCCACGGCCTGGCCCCTGGAGTGTGGGCCTCCTATCATCCTGCTGCATAAAGGATGGTTGCAGAGCTACGGCCCCACTGGGCTGTGGCAGCCGCTCGCTGGCGCTGTGACCATGCATGACCTACCTGTAGCCCACCAGCACCACGTGAAGTGATAGGCACATACTATATGCTTGCCAAGTGTTTTTGAGCTACTGAGAGGGAAGCCCATGCCCCTCAGAGACTAGCCAAAGCACGGTTCATAGGCTAATTCCAAGCCAGTGCAGCCCAGAAGCCAGACAGCCTCAGGTTGGGCGTCTCAGATCTCTGCTCCCACGGCACAGTCTGCAGGCTCAAAGGCACTTCCACATAAGAAAGAGGTGGCCACAAGCATCCCTTCATGCCAGTTTCTGAGCACTCATCTACACTAATAAAAGAGAAACATGCAAATTGGTGTCACTCCACTACGCTCATCAGCCAATCAGGATGAGCATGAAAATTAACCCAACAAAGATGGTGGTTAATTTGCATATGCAGGCACGGAGCGGAGACTGACGATGACTGAAGACTGAAGAGGCTTGGCTTCTCCGCTGCAGATGGACCAAAGGCCTGGGTGTCGGGTGCCAGAGGAAAACCGGTGCCAGCAGCCAGGGGAAGGAAGGCCTATTGCATGAATCTTCGTGCAACGGACCTCTAGTTTCTAATAAAGATGAAAGACACTTAGGCTGCCTCCAGATGTCAGGTTTTTAAGTGGTGTGAACCGCACAGTTCCAAACGCACACTTGCCAACATGTAGCTTTTCTTCCTCTGCCTATCCTGTCTGATGGCACAAAACAAAATCTTAAACTACTCACTCCAGTATTTTCTTAAGCCATTTCCTCAGGGATTCAGGTTTAGAGGGCTTGTGTTCAGCATGACGATGCTCGTTGTGTCTCCTTGCCTTGCCTGCCTGGCTGAGCTTCCCATGCCCTGACAGGAGAGGGGAGAGGAATGAGTCCACGGCCTGGCCCTGCTCTCTCCTGGTTCAGGGTTCAGGGCTGGCCTTCACTGTGGATGGCTCTCTCCTCATCCAGGCTTTAGCAAAAGCAAACAACTGTGCTCCCCAGTGAGGGCCCCTGGCTGGTCTGCAGAGTCCCCTAACTCCCACTCAGACTCTCTGGCATGAACAGCACTGAGGTGCAGCTCACCCCTGATGGACCCACGCTGTACTCTGACGTTCCGCTATGGGCCCGGCCTTCTTCCCGGACTCTCTCGCTTGGGAAGCTCACCTCTGGACTCTGCCTGCGGGAATTTCCTAAGACCTCTGAGCTGACTGCAGCCTTTCTTGCACGAATCACCCTGCTGCCCTTTCTGCTGTGCTGCACAGCCCAGAGTGTGTGCCGCGAGGTGGCTGCACCCCTGCCCGGCCACACCCCTGCACCATTACACTTGCCTCTGATCTCCAAACTCCAAGCATCTTCCATCAGCTGCTGCCCCAGCACATGCCTGAGTCTCCTGCTTCCACCTCAAACCCGTTCTTTCCTCTTCAAACCTCACAGTGGGTTTCTTCTGAAGGAGGGGAAGGGAAGGGAGGGTAAGGAAGGGCACCTGCTGGCCTATTTGCGTTCTCCTGGAGGTCTTTTCTGTCTTTGACCTGACATTGCCCTTTTGAACCTGGAAGTCAAGATTCTCGCCAGCTTATTCATTGATATGTTTCAGCCCATTTTCAAACCCCTGCCCAGGGCACCTGGGAGCTCCTAATTGCATGTAAGACTATTAATCAATGCACAGGGAAAGCTTAGCAAGTGTAGGATTTTGTGATATTCCAATTCATATTAAGTATTTTTTTAATGTTTCAAATAGCATTTTAAAGTGTCTAATATTGTTTCTAAAAATGGCCTGTGTGTTTTTAGTCTACTGCATTCTCCAAAATGTTCCCATTCTTAGCACCCTGTATACATGTCGCCTAGGCATGGAGAGCAGCAGGACGGCCATCAAATGCACAGGATGAGTAAACAGGACATCTTGCCTTTATGACAACATGGATGGAGCTTGAAAGTATTACACTCAGAGAAATAAGTCAGAGAGAAAGACAAATGCTGTCTGATCTCAGTTATATGTGGAAGCTAAACAAAAACAAGAAAGCCAAGCTTATAAACACAGATTGGCGATTGCCAGAGGCAGGGGTAGGGAGTGGGCAAAAAGGGTAAAGGGAGTAAAAAAGCACAAACTTCCAGTTATAAAATAGGCCAGTCCTGGGGAGGTAATGACAGCATGGTGACTATAGTTGACACTGTATTGTGTATTTGAAAGTTACCAATAGAACAGATCTTAAAAGTTCAAACTACAAGAAAAAAATTATAGCTCTGTATGGTGACAGAAGTTAAATAGACCTATTGTGGTGGTTATTTTGCAATATGTACAAATATTGAATCCTGTTGTATACCTAGAACTAATATAATGTCATATGTGACTTATATCTCAATTTAAAAACAAACAAAAAATACAGCCCACACGTGTTCCCATCTCCCTACTGACCTAAAACAGCCTTTAGGTAGAGCTGGCTGGCGGCCAGGACTGACAGTGTGGCCCATTCTGGAGAAGAGGAGAGAGGAGACCGGAAATAATGAAGGACTGGTGCCTGGAGGTTTGGTCATATGATCTAGAGAAGTAGTCACTGCATTTTAGGACTGTTTAAGTGCAATGAAACCGATCAATAAGGGCATGAGGGTCCCATAAACTTCACCAAGTTGTAAAAACTATTTAAATGAAAAGCAGGGAGGGATATCTTTTAGAATTCTCCATCTCCCGTGTTGCTTGAAAACACCTGCTCAATGTACCAGAGGGAAGTAGAGACCTCCGGTCCTTTTCTCTCTTTCCTGTCACAGAGGAGGTCCATGAGCCCTGCCCGCCCTATCCCGGCGGGTGTTAAGAGGATACGGTGAGCTAACAGATGTGAGGCACTAAACTAAAACCAGAGATTATCAGCAGCCCCCTAAGCCGCGGTGTTATCTGTGGGCTGTGCCCGGGTTCTGATGCCTCCCTTGCACTCTGATCTTTGCTTTCCTACTTTACTGACTCAAGCAGACAAGGCTCCGAGTTCTCCCCTCAGGCTGCCAGCACCTCTGAACCCAGGTCCTGACACCTGAGCCAGCAGCGGCCTCCTTGCTCCTCTGAATCCATCTGTTCTACAACGTTCCCTCCTCGGTGGCTTCTCGGGCTTTTGCTCACTATGAGGCCCCGTGGATGGCGTACTGCATGTGAAGGTGGTGTGACTAATGGTTTGCCCTTTAAAATGTCAAGAGGCCAGAATTGATGCTACGTGACAATAAAAAATGATTTCTCAGCTTATTTTGTTAATTTACATGAGGCCACTAGGCATTTTCCATGACCGACTGATGAATTTAGAAAAGGAAATAATTCATTAAAAGGCCATTCTCCTTACACAAGAAGGCAAGGCTGAAAAAGTGTTAGATATTTAACTTGTTCTCACATGTTTCACATATTCTAGGTAGGTCTCAACTAATAACAGAAATGAGTTTTTGAAAAGAAGGGACTCATGGAAGAATGTTTTGCAAGTTGAATCTCTGGATTTATCCACAAGCGATTATTCAACACCAATTCTGAAAAGCCAACATTGTGAGAGGTGTTGTGGAAGATATAAAGATGTTATAAATAAAATGCAAGGCAACTAGTTTTTAATTGAAACTAGTTTTTTAAAAGGCTAGTTTTAAAATACATATATTTGATTTAATTCTCATAAAAGTCTGTGATTTACATATTGATATTATCACCATTTTATAAATGAGAAAATGGAGGCTCATTTTGCCAGACCTTGGGTTAAAATCCCAGACCTAACTTCACATCCACAGTCCTTCTCACTGGACAACACTTGGATCTCTTGTCTGCGAGAAGGAAGTGCCCTCAGAGGAGCAACCAGGAGGTGCGACTTGGTTCTCCCTTTCAACTGCAATGATCCAAAGGTATAGGAGGGTGGGTTGCTACTCTCCTTGGTCCCAGAGGACAGACAGGGTTTTGACAGCACAGGAGAGTGAGGGAGGGAGGAAGAGTGAGTGAGGGATAGTTCAGGGAGAGGACAGGAAAGTAACTGAACAGAAGCACGGAGGCAAAAGAAAGTTAAACCATTTCAGGGAATAGCAACTGGTGCAGGGTGCTGCAAAACGGAGCCCCTGCGAACGCAACGGAGGAGCAATGAGTCAGAGGCAGCTGACAGCGCTATGACTAGGCTGAGGATTCAGACGCATTCAGTGTCCTGCGTGTGAGCGCTTGTGGCAGAGCGCTGTGGCGGTTTCAGCTGCAGGTGGCATTGCGTTTCAGGGAAACCAGCCTTGTCTTCATGCCAGACAGACCCGCAAAGAGAGGAGGTTAGGACCGAACGGTTGCAGAACACAAAGTAGGAAGCTCTCTCAGGGGTCCACGGAGGAATCAATGCAGTGATTGTGGGAAAGGGAGGGGGCAGGGGAATTAAGCATAATAACTAGAAAATCTAAAATGCCTAACAATTTATAGATGGTTGAAGGAGAGAGAAGAATGTACTAGTAAGCCCTACGGTTCACGTTGGGCAACTACGAGATAGATTGATTTCACACATGTAAATGATCCTAAAGAAGAAAAGCTTTCAGGAGCCTGGAGATTTCAAAGGATAAAGTACAATGAAGACAGTAAAAGCAGAGAACACATACTCATGCACCTACTGAGGAGCAGGCATGCCTAAGACCTTTATGTGTAATAACTAGTTTCATTCTCACCTAACTGTTTGAGCTAGGTCGCATTCTTATACCTATTTTAATGATGAAGATACTGAGACAAAGAAAGTTAAAACAACTTGCGCCAAGATCATCCCCCTGGTAACGAAGGGAGACAGAAAGGAGATGGACCCAGGCAGCCTGGATCCAAAGTCTATGCCATTGACCACCATGTGGCATCTGCCTCAGGTGACAGCTGGGCTTGTGGGAGGATGAGATGACCAAGGGAGAGAGGCAGGGGGCAGGGAGAGGCAGTGAAAAGTGAAGGGGAGGAGGGGGCCCAAGGCCGAGTGAAGACGAAGGAAAAGCAGAGACGGGAGAGACTCAGAGAACACAACGTGGAAGTGTAGCTACGGAATGGGTGAGAAAGAAGAGGAAACAGAGAAAGAGACACAAAGAGCACAGTCAAGGAAGGAAGAGCCCTGGGTGAGCTTCAAGCATAATCCCAATAACATGAAATGTGCAAGATCGGTTTTGGCAAGGAGGCAATGAAGGCCGCTGGTGAAGCTGAGCTGGTGGTTCTACATGGGGTGAGGGGAAAGTTCATGGCTTCATGGTCAGAAGCACCAAGGTGGGCACTCTCACAGTGTAACTTCAAACTCCAACGCCCTCTCCATCCACTCACTGCCCTCCCCGCAGCCGTGCCATGAATGGCATTGAAAGGACAGAACGGGACTGATAGCTGTGTTCCTAACTCCTCTTCCAGCAAAAGCCATAGAATGTATCAGTTACTCAGCCCGCCCTTATCTCAGCCAATAGGAACACAAGGAAACTAGCCCAAGGCCAAAAGCATGCTGAACATCCTCCTGTCTTTGTGTAACCAGACCCTAGCTGCACCCTACCCCTGCGTCACTAGCCCCCAGCCCTCACTCAACCAACCAGAATCGGCCAAATCAGTGGTCTGAGTGAGCCCTCACACCCCCCCCCCACCTCAAGCCCTATAAAGTCTTTGTTCTTCCAAGACTCCGGGCTCTCTCTCGCATCCAGTAATGGAGACAGAGGGGGACCAAGCTAGCTTGAATAAAAGACTCTATGCTTTTGCATCGGACTTAGTGCTCCCTGGTGGTGAGCTTTGGGGGATCTTGAAATCTGGGCATAACAGCATGCAAACATATTGTCACAGACCCAAGAGAAACACAATATGTAAGAGAAAACTCCATTTGCATTCTTGCTGAGATACATGTAAATTCAGAAATGGCAAGGTCACTGAACTCATTTTTTAGTAAAATAGTCTTCTTATGTAAATAATAAACCCAAAGTTAATTTGTTTAGTAACTTATTTTTGAAGTCTGCTTTTTTATTTTAAGTAGAGGAAAATGCACAGTCTCAAGGCAGTGGCATCTTACACCTCATCGTGGTGCCCCAAAGAGTAGCCAGTCTGTGTCCTGCCTGCTGACAGGGTCCACGGATGGTACATGCCTCCAGAAGCGTGCCAATGGTCCGTCCACGTGTGGCCCATTTGGCTTGTACAGCCCTCAGCTCACTGTTGAGAATATTCATCAGAATAAATCAAACCCACCTACTGAACATATTATAAATAGGCCAAGATAGAGCAACAGGCACAGCAATAGAATGAAGCAGAGATGGGTTGGCAGATCAGTGTGTAAGTCCATACACTTAAAATTTAAACTTCTAATGCATTCCTATAGTATCTTGATTGTATTAACTTCTGAAATGAAAACAAATATCTGTATCCTGTTGAATTTATTCTCCCCTTTGTCAGCATTCTCACCAAGAAGAGGTTTGCAATTTACTCTGGAAAAGAAAGGGGGGCACAATTGGTAAGCTTCCGGAAACTGCCACAAATCAAACCTCTGAACCACCCTGGCAGGGAGAAGCTCATGCATTTCATTGACTTGAGAGAAGAACAAGCCCAAATTTAACTAATCCATTCTGTATAGCATCCTGTCAAGTAATCCAATTGTTTATCCTGAGCAGTCAAGAGGAAAGACTTGCTAAATCTAAAACAAAAATAGCACATATAAGTGCTCAATTTGGTTTCCTTCAAGATTTCCCCAAAGGCTGCAAATTGAACTCGGCCTGGAGTGCCTGTTTAGACAGCTTTTTCTTAAAGAACTTTCCCCTTTTAAAAATGCCTATTGATAAGAGAGACACCCAAATTTCTATCGCTATTTTAGCCTTTTGGGCTACATGCATCTTAATCTCTCTAGCCATCTCTCTCCTTTCTGTAAAATAGCACAGGTAGACAAGAGGCTATGCTTACAGACATACACTAGACATACATGTAAACAAAGATGCAGACTGTTTTTCGTGGCCTTTTTTTCTTCCTGCTGTGGATTTGATGCTCCTTGATACTTCCTCCTACGTTGTATATGCCTCCAGAAGAGCACTTACTATCCTATGTAAAATGATTACTCCCTACTACACTGCAAGTGCAAGATCAAGGAGGGTTTCTGCTACATTTTACACTCCTGTTGTCTGGCACAGGGCAGCTGCCCTATAAGTCTTTGGGGATCCATGAATGAATTAATGAGTGAATGTTCCCTAAACTGCTGTCAACTCTAATGTGTATTAGAAACTGAGTTTCTGCCACTGGCTTTTGTTCTCTTTTTTTTCCAACTTCAGCCTGAAGATTTAACATTCTTGTGCCTTAGGCAAAAGTGATTGGAAATAATTTATATTCAGAATATTTCAAGAAGTTTTATGATATATTAGAAAAATGGGAAATTATCAAAGTATGTGAGTGGCATTTTATAGATCACAGGGAATATATGTTCACCAGAAGACAGACATAATCAACCTAGATACCTCTAAACTTTGGAATAGGTGGACTCTTAGGTTCCTTCCAATTTTAAGAATTCTCTGAACAGAAACCACAGTGGTTTCCCCTAAGCATAGCAGTTCCTTTTGATGATATGACTCCTCAACTTCCCGCACGCTCCCTCTCCAAGATCTATAGCAGTGATGGCGAACCTATGACAAGCGTGTCAGAGGTGACACGCAAACTCATTTTTTTGGTTGATTTTTCTTTGCTAAATGGCATTTAAATACATAAAATAAATATCAAAAATATAAGTCTTTGTTTTACTATGGTTGCAAATATCAAAAAATATCTATATGTGACACGGCACCAGAGTTAAGTTAGGGTTTTTCAAAATGCTGACACGCCGAGCTCAAAAGGTTCGCCATCACTGATCTATAGGCCATTCTGAAATGGATTTCATGTCAAGGTTGAGATCATATATTTTAACATCTTGACTTTATCATCTCTCTTTTGTATGCCATATCGATTTAAGCGATAGGAGGTTAAAATATATAATTAAGATCATTATGCCTCATCCAAATCTTGCAGAGTTTTAAAGCATTTTCCTTCTAAAGAAGTTATAAAACTCAGAGACATAAGGGCTATTAGAGGCCGTTGACTGGTTCAATTGCCATGACAACTCTGTCAAATGGCTGTGCACCTATCTGTGCTTAAGCACCTACAGTTCTCAGAACTCATCATCTCTCAGGCAACCCATGAATCTCCACTAAGGAGTCCTGTTACAATGTATCAAAGATATACTTCCCAGAAACGTCCATTGATTTGTCCAAACGTGGCCTCTTGGGGCAATTCAGGCTACAATTCAATCCTTCTTCCAAACACACACACAAACAACATTTGAAGATTTAAAAGAAAGCTTATTTGGTCCGTCTGATTCTTCCCATCTGTTCTCCAGGCGAACATTCCAAGTTCCATCCATCCCCCAAGCAATGTCATCTTGGACATTCTTCTCTGAATACATTCCAAAATGTCCATCAAATTTCTCTTAATATTTGGTAACCTCCACCGAACAGGATTAATTTCAGTATAATCTGACCAGCCCAAAGCAGAGGAAGACGATGCCCTCCCTCATTCCACTAAAGCAGGCTCGGCTTACACATCGCCTTCCTGGGAGCCATTCAGATTGAGATCCCTGTGACTATTGAAATACGTATTGTTACTGAGCCAACAGTCCTCTGATGCTCTAACTGTACACTTGATCAAGCTTTACATTTATTTCTATTAAATGTCCTTTTCGGTCTTTCTTTATTCTTTAACATCTCTCTTTGGCTAAAACTTGAAAAAGTTAAACTATGTGCTATCCTGAAATGGGCATGACATAGTTTCTCTTATCTTTATTCACATCACTGACCCAAACCTTGAACAGCCCGAGGCCATAAAAGAAGTGTGTAGCATGCCACGGAAATCTGGCTGACATCCATCTCCCTTTGGGGGCAATAATTCAACTAAGATCTAATCCACCACATAGTGTTTTAATGTCCAGACCACATTTCTCCACCTTTTCCACAAGGGAAAAATGAGAAACCTTGAGAAAGGCTTCCTTCCACATGCTAAAACCAAAAGAATGTTTTGCTAAAAAAATAAGATAAAGAAAAAAATGTATTACTGCATGACTACTCAACCTGTGTGTACTGGGTTCAATAGTGCCCCACCAAAATTCATGTCCACCTGGAACCTGGAATGTGTAATAGTATATGTTTTTCTTTTTTCATTTTTCCTGGTCTTTTGTGTTATCCTAGACTTAATTATGATATGTGAATGTCCTACCATAGGCCCTTTCTGTAGTATGAACACACTCTACATAGACTGTTGCATATCATGGGTTGCTCACTAAGCAGGACATCTTGCAATCTGCAGGGCCTAATCAGGAAAACTTAAGGAAGAGCCCAAAGCCATCCTTTACTCTGATGCTGTGGGCAAGGATCTCACTGTGCCCTTTTCAGCAGCAGCGCTCATTAAACGCAAAGCAAGTTCCCCAGCTCTTCCCTCACCCTCTCCGCACCTCACATTACAGAGAAACTAAAGGCCAAAATTTCAGTGAACTGGGCCAGGACCTATTCATGTGCAGATATCAGAAAGCTTATACCCCAGTGGCATATGAATATCCTTTCCAGTAATCGGCTTCATCAGTGAAAGCCAAGTCATTTTCTGCTGAAAAGTGAGTTGTGATATCTTGTCTGTCTTTTAATGGATCTTTTTCCTGGAATGCCACACACAGACATGTAACAATCACTCAAAGGCACAGCAGTTTTTCCCCCACTAAGGTAACATATCCACTTCCCTAAGAACACATTGATTTTTGTGTGAAGCCTTCCCTTTCCATCAGGGCAGAGAGAGTGACCACGTCAGCATCGATCAACCAGATGACCTGCGTTTCTGGCGAGGAGTGGTGCCAGGTGACCCCCCCGGGGTTAAAGAAACCTGGGCCTGAAAATGAATCATGGCTTTAGCTGCTGCTGTGCTAAAGCACCTAGATGACTTTGCCAGTTGGTGCTTGACTAATGGGTACCATTGAGGACAAGTTTCCTCAACCCAAATGAGTGTTGGGAACTTCAAACATTTCCCTTTTAAAACAGAATTGTGGGGTGGTCTCTCCTCACACGCCACTGAACAGCGAGGGCTACATGGGCGCCGCACAAACAAATGCAGAGAAGAAACTTTCTAGAAATGAAAGAATTCTATTTAACATTCTTTAGGACAGGTGTTATAGCAAGTGAGTCCCCTGAAACAGATACCCAGCTCACTCCACTGCATTAATATTTCAATTCTCTGAGATGAAGAAGAAATGAGCAACTGGCCAAAAACCATAATGCTCGGCACAAAAACATGTCAAAGGCACCATGTCAAATGCAACCTCCTCTCCTTGAGAAAACTGCTTCCCATTTATCCAAGTTCAGGACACATGAAGAGTCTTCCTGTTTCCAAGACCAGGGACCATTTGAAGAACCAAAGCGTGAAATGCAGCCTACTGGGAGAGACTGGGTGACTGGGGAAACAAGCCGTAGCCCTGGGGGCAGTCCCTGGGAAGGGAATCCTGGGGCAAGAGGAGCTCTGGCTAAAGGAGTACGTGCCCAAGAAGAAAATCCATTGATGGTGCTTAATACACACGCTATAAATTTAGACTTATGGCTGATAACAGGGAATAAGAAAACTGTCACGGAACCTCACTGGGAAATGTCACTCACAATCATGCTTCTAAGTGGCACAGAGATGGAGAGAAGGAGGTGGGGGTCAGCTGATGCATTTCCCGCCTGGATACAATCCCCACAAATGGCCCAGTTAACACTTTCTAAAGTGTAGGATGCTGACATGACAGTGAGGCAATCAGAGAAAGCAGCGTGAAGTCAACCTGTCAGTCCATTCAGAACAAGATTGAAGTATCAGGAGTTAGACTGTGGAACAAGCAGGAAAAGAAACTGAAGCCAGGCCCATTTTTAAGGGCCCTAATTGTAGTGTTCCAGCCCTAAGTCCTAGAGTTAGTAGCCAAAGATGGTGCCTTCCCACTGAGCTGCCATTCCCTTATATTAGAAGTCACTACTTTCCAATTTACCACAGTTTAGTAGAGTATTATTTCTTCATATCGCTAGATAATGACTTCCTTCAGGAATCCTCTCCATGTTTTTCATTCTGTTTCTAACATTTCTATATAATTATTCATTCTTGAATAATTTATATACAAAAGAAGAGGGATCTAAAATCTCCTAGTAAATAATAAAGTTTCCCTTTTATAGAAAAACTATAGAACTTGAAGTCTTCATTAGTTCCATTACCTAATGTTAAAGGTAGACCAGTAGTATGTTAAACAATCATGATGATTCTTCCCAGTCATCAGACCACCTCAATCAGAAAATGTCATGATATTTAGACAATCCTAAAAGTGAAGATTATCAAAATAAATTTAGCATCCATGTATTTCAAGATATTTATAGAACCACAGGATAAAGAACACTAAAATCCTCCATTTCCTGAAACCAACCAATAGTTTTAAACTGAATTGCAATAATCTCAACAAGGGAAAAACTCACCTAGTTTAAAGAAACTAGAGGAAATATTTTGTATAGCATTGATCAAATAACTACACTTCTAATAAAATTTCCAAACACATTAGTCATAGATGTGAACAAATCCTTATGAACAAAAGGTTCACTGCTTTTTATAATTACAAAAAAAGGGGAAAAAAAAGAAAGATAAAAAGTCAGTTGGAAATTGACAAAATAAGATCTATTTATTCAATGGACTACAAAGTAGCCAGTAAAAATAATATTTATCCAAATTTTATAACTCCATTTGAAAACATTGGCAAGATAGTGTTTATGAAAACAGGAAAATGAAGATTATATACCTGGTATGATCTCTAATAAATGAATGATTGGAGAGATTGACACATAGATGTCAGAAGGAAGGAAGGAAGGAAGGAAGGAAGGAAGGAAGGAAGGGAGGGAGGGAGGGAGGGAGGGAGGAAGGAAGGAAGGAAGGAAGGAAGGAAGGAAGGAAGGGCAGCCAAAATGCTGGCTGAGTTTTCTTTCTTTGAACTTTTATGGATATATTCCTTATGAGCAAATATAATTTTCATAATCAGAAATATATTTATGATAAATTGAAAAAAATAAAGTAGACCATAAGGAGGTGACATAGGGAAGAACAGGATTTGAGAACCACTTCTAATCATTTTCAAACCTGTCAATTACATGTTAAAATTTATCATACATTTTTAATTTACTTTAATAATTACCTGAAAAACTACACTAGTTTCTGTTAATTAAATTTCTTTTATGTCAGTATACAGTTGCAAATCAGTAATAAGGACAGTACATGTTCATTTTAATAATATGACTAGAAAATAAGAAACTAGATACCTGTGACTAGAAACTAAGAGATTGAGTGAATAATGTTCATATTTTTCTTATAAAACTGCATTAAAATAAAAAGAATTTGGCTTTGGGGGGCAGGGTATGCACACTGGAAATATAATTAAATAGCATTAGCCAACTCTGTTTCTGATTAGCAAATATAAAGCATTGCTGGCCTACTTAAAAATCAGAATTTGGTAAAGAATTATACCTCAGCATTCTGAAGATAGTGATAAGTACTGTGTTAGTCACCTGAATTAGGTCATCAGGGACAGACTTCAGAACATGGAGGAACACTTTGGAAACCTGTAATAGTGGTGCTCTAATTTCCACTGAATAGGACATCTTACTAATACTCATATACAACCACACAATATTTATTAAACATTCATTTGTGCAGCATCGGTTATCAATGCTGTAGATCAAACAGCGTACTTACAAACTTAAGGCCTTTTCTGCCCGAGTTAAGAGTCTGTCCAGCATTTCAGATCTCAGTTTCTGAAGGAACTCAAGGACTTTGGACATGGATTTTCAAAATAATCACCTGTCATGCCATGAAGCCCAGTTAAGTATCATTTCTACAGTCTATGGATGGTTCACAATTTCAGAGCTGTTGTGTGGGCCTACATACTTTCAGGGATTTTGTTCTTGTCTTTGACTTTTTAAAATAGGTTGAGTGTTTTACCTAGAATTATAAAGACTTTGCTCAACCCAACATAGTCTTTCACTTCTAATCAGTTAAATATGAAAACAATTGAGATGTTACCTATCACATAGACAAAACAGCTGGACAGATGGTCACCTATTATTACCCAAATGGTCTGAATTGAGCTAATATGTAGCATGATACTCACCTTTAGTGAGCTTGAATGGAACACTTTTTAAAATCTTCTAAACTGTATTTGGAGCTGACAAAACGTTTGGAACTGAAAAGAAGCTTCCTAGAGACAGGGCCCTGAGCACAAAGTCAATCCCCAACCATAATATTTTATATCAACTGTTCAGACAACACGAGCAACAAGTGACCTTTGGCACTACAATGGGTAATTCTTAGCTGTCCATACAATATCCAAACTGCACACCACATGACATTAGGTTACTGGCTAACAGTTTAATTTTACATTTAAATTACCTTAAAAAATTGGAAGTCCTAGCTAAGTTTTTCAGTATCAATATATGAACCATATCTAACACTTAGTGCCTGTAGTAGAGACTTCTGTAAGAGATTTAGGAAAGAAAACACAATCGAGGGTACAATAAAGAAAAAGATTTCCATTTTGAAAGCATATAGCCAAATCTCTTTGCTGGTTCAACAAGCCAACCCTGAAATACATGACGAGGGCAGATTCCTTCAGAATGTAAATGCAAGAATGTTTCCACTTGGAACTGATAGAGCAAATAGTAATTTTCAAAAGGGCCTTTCTTCGGGAGTTCATAGAGAAAGGCAAAAACATATTTTCTCTGAGAAATATGACTAACAAGATGTTTGCATCCACTGAACTGCGCTAGGTCAGAAGCTGACTATACTCAAGGCAATGGAAGAGGGTGCTACAGCTATGAGAACAACTCAGGCCTGGGACCACCTCACTCTCAGAGGACTAACAGTAGTTATTCACACCAAGACGTTTTTCAGATCACACGAACACAACTCTTCGTATCAGCTTTCAAAAGATAACTCCAGATGATTTGTGTCAGAATCTTTCTTAAAATATAGAATGAAACAAAATTTTAATCAAGGATGGATGTGTTTCAAGCAATAGAAAAAAGAACAGGGTATTCTTTACTGAGATAGTGCAAGGGAAAGGTTCCACAATTTTTCGTGGGATGATTATAGTATCTTAAAGTCTGGATAATTAAGATATTTTTTGTAAAGTCTAAAATGACACATGTGAATACAGTTCATGTCCATCTCATCCCTCTCTAAATTCAAGGTCAATTGTTGATATGCCTCTATGAATATTAAAGTTATGGCTTTTCCCCACTCCAGGCTTTATCATACATAGACAAGTGGCTTTAGTCATTTTCATGAGACAAATTTTCCAAATTTTCTTCATTATTACTCCAAATCCATCATCCCACACTTTCACCAATGGGCCCTGCAGAGAAATCCATTGCTCAGGTAGTTCTACCTAATGGTGTTGTTATATCTAGAATGTCCTTTCTGATCATAAATCTCTATTTGGGCCAATGAACAATGGGTTTCTCCTTTTTCTTTCTTTTATGTAATTGATTTCTTGCTCCAATTCTGATCAGAAGAAAAGATGCCTTCATATCCCATGCTTTTTCTACCACTTGTACTACCACACCCCTCTCTGACCAAAAGGCTCCTCCATGAAAAAGTCCTAGCACTTTGAGAAACCAGGTCAATTTTGCCCTTCCAGAAAAACAGAACATAAACCTCTTTTTTATGTTTATGCTTCACTAACAAAACCCCAATATTGCAAGGGTAGTAATGTACCCAACCAAGAAAGAATACTTCCTGGGCTCACTTGAGGACAGGGTAACAGCTGAGATGCGAGCTGAAGGCATTACCTTTATGGAAGGACTCCCATGAAAATGCTCTAAATGTGTCTGAGTGGACAGTTGTCCTACTGTCCTCCCCTCACCCTCTTCCTCCTGCTTAGACTTCCCGTCAACCACACTGTGCCTGGAGGTGGCCTTGAAGGACCATGGGAATAGAATCTACATGATAAGATCAGTGGAACAGAAGATAAAAGGAGTAGAGAGGTCCCTGATAACATCCATGAGACACCAACACCAACTCTGGATCGCCCCTTCCAGAACTCAGGTGGCACAGGAGAAGAATAAATCCAGATTAAGTCATGGTATTTAAGATTTCTTACTTGGAGATGTACACAACTCCTAATTAATGTAATAGCATTATGATTAGTGAGTTTGAAGAAGATGCTGACACAAAGTCAATAATACATTAGAGTTAAGTTGTTTTTCTATTAGGGAGAACAGGTTGGATAACATAAACACTTTTTCAATCAGCCCTTATTGTTTATTTCTTAGATATTTTTAACTAAAGGAGAGGAACATTTTTCAGCCCATGTAGGTGTCAACCCCACAAATTTAAGCACATTTCTATCAGCAGCCACATAAATGCTAACTAGATTCACTGGGATAGTTGGCCGTGTCATTGGTGCCAGGAGATCTTTCTATTTTAATTCCTGCACGTCCAACCAGCTCCTTTAATAGCTATTCCACAGCCATGAGCTTTACCTCTGATGAGCAACACGGGTGGCAAAGGAGCCCCAGGTAAGAGTGGGTGCTGGGTCAGGACACAGATGCATCATATTTCATACAAAAAAGGGACTCGACTTCCTCCGAGAGCTATGAGGAGGAGAGATTCCATCTGACAAAGTGGTTCCTATGTGGCCTGCCTGGAGCCAGGGAAATTGGATTAAATAATTTCTGATGGCCTCATCCAGGCTAAGATTTCAATGATATTTATTAACCTCCATTAATCATGTAATCATCTTTCCATTTTGTAACTGAATTTATATCATTTTAAGATAATGGCTTCTACAGTCTTCAGAGCCAAAGCTAACATATGACCCCAAAGAGCCACTCCTTCCCTTGGTCCGATATCAAATGCTGCCACTGAGAATTCCATCCCATTAGATGTGAAGGGAAAGATGTTCACAGAGACACCATGCCACGTCCAGGGCAGAAAGGCAATGCGGTCTGAATCTTCTTATTAAAAATCAGGATGCTTTTTAAGGATCCTATAGCTGGCTCAGGGACAAGTGTAAAATATTTAAGATGGGAAGATAAATTTTAAAGTAATTATTTTTAGATACCCTGAAGGAACAAAATGTTATGGAAACTATTTCATTCAGAACAATCAATAATACACATCACATATAACATTCATGAGTTGCCAAGTGGGAAGAGGTGTAAGGCAACTCAATAAGTCCACTTAATAGCATCCATTTGGGTAATTTAAAAAAGGAATGTAAAAGCCCATTCTTAAAGGGCCAGTTTCTCCCCTCCTATGTGTTTGTGTGTGTGTGTGTGTGTGTGTGTAAATCTGAATTCTTTTTTATTCCAATTTTTTCATGCTCTATAAAACAATCAGTTATAGAAAGAAAATGATATTGCTTGACATTTCTGACAAGTCTGCTAGGACAAAAATTAAATAGGATTTTCTCCCTTTTGCTTTGCTTTAATGAGTGGAAGCATGCACACCCTTTATTCACCACTGCCTGGGCTCCATCTTAATGCCAGGCCTCTGTTCCCCCGTCCTGAGCCTATAAATCTATCATAAACTTAACTGGCGTGCGCAACGTGCCTGGTACCTCCATTAACATTCTGAGTCCATGAGCATCAGCACAGATTTCTTTACTAGTAGTTTAAGCCAAACAAATAATGTTAAAAAAGAACTTAGTTGAGTTTGGGATGGCCCACCCTTTGCCACTGGACTAGTACTGACGAGTACTATCTGGAGTCACATTTATTGAGTTAGTAAAAATCTACTAGTTGCCAGAGCAGAGGAGTGGAAGGGCTGGCCACTATAACATCCTGGCTGCCATTGGATCAAAACAGATGAGATATGCAATGGGAGGAAGGTTATTCCCTACCCCCACACCACACACGCCTTCTAGGTCCATAATCTGACACCAAGTCCTTTGGATTCTGCATGTCACCTTTGATAAACCATCACAGAAGAAAGTAAGGCTGGCCTACCGAGAATTTCATTTGCAACACAGCTGTCAAAATAGAAATTCCTTAAAATGGCTTCCTACAACTAATGCAGACTTTCCTGTCACTTCGTGCCTGGTGAAATGTAAACATACATGTAGTCCACCTCTGGTTTGTTACGGACAGGGACTGCCCAGCTGGGCTGGGCCTGTGTTCTCCCCTCTCCAGGGCTAAGCACATGAGAAGAACTAACCAAAAGACCTGCTCAGAGGCGGCTGAGACCAGGTAGACCAGGTATCTGACAGCTGGGATCTCTCAGCGTTTTCCTCACAAGACCCGACTCCACACACGCGTACATTTCTCCATATGAGATGTGAGCTCCGGCAAAGCCCAAACCTCCAGGACCTAAATCTGTCTCTGGCTTGTGTGAGAACATCTTTGTGGGGTTCCTGGGGCCTGTCACAGGAGGAGCCGTGGGCCGCTGAGCCCAGGCCTCCTCTTCACCAGGAGTTCACATGTAGACTTCTGGTGTACTCTCTAAATAAAATCATACCCACGGATGGTGAGACACACTGCAAGGACTGAAAAACTACCACATAAATAATTTAACCGTAGTTGCTCAATGGGAAATGTTAAATGTATCACATAAATAATTTAACTGTAGTTGTTAAACGGAAATTTTTAATGCATTGGCATATCTACATTCTTTAATATACCGTACCGGCATCCTCAAACACTGAATGGTCCAGTTGACCTCTGTCATTGACCTTGCAAAGGCCTATAGAGGTATACAAGTACATAATAATAAGTAACTAATATATATCACCAGAAATGTGAAGCTTAAATTTCATTAAGAAGCACTTTTACATGAAATATTACTTAAATGTATATAGGTCCATATAAAGTAAATGTTTTTTGGGGTTTTTTTGCTTCAAATATCAAGTTCAAAATTACATGTTTGATCATTTAAAACACTTAGAACATAAAAAAATAAGACACATAGAAATGGAGAAAACGTAAATCTCAATACTCACATCAGTTCATTTTCTCTTTATTAATCAACCAGTAGTCAGGAAAAAGTGCTATTTTTGGCTAATGCTTAGTTTTATGATGTTACATTGTGCTCTGCCCCCATTGGATGGATAAATAAGAGCCCACTAACTACATGTTCCTGTTTTTACTTTTCCAAAACTAACAGGAAAATTAGCACACCCAATATGGCTCCCTTCTGCTTTGATATTCAGCAGAAGTTCTAAATTGCTCACTTACTGTGCTGAATCACATGTACAGCTGAAATAGACCCATTAATAAATTACTGTATTGCCGGAGGTCTACTGAGAGCTACCTGATTTTAGGATTAACGGCAGAATAAATCTCAATATATTTTAATTTTATGCATATCACCTAATTTAGCAACATATTTTAACACTGGTTTGCTACTAAGTATCAAAGGGAGTTCAGAAATATCCATCAACATACTTCATATTAGAACTTTACACAAAATTAAAATTTAACTTAAACTTTTTAGAATGGAATAATTGTAGCTCATTTACTAGAATAACAGTGAACATGAGCAGATGGATATAATGATTATAGAAGTATGAAATAAGTCATTTAAATTTTAACCAGAATTATCACATAAAAGCCATAAGCATAATTTTATTTTTTTCTTTAACCAGCAGAAATAGCATGCAAATCTATACTAATAAAAGGGTAATATGCTAATTAGACCAGACATCCTTCTGGACAAAGCCACAGTGGTGGGGTTCAAGACAGAGGCAGTTAGGGGCAACCAGGCTGGCAGGGAAGAGCAGTTAGGGGTGACCAGGCCGGCAGGGGAGGGCAGTTAGGGCAACCAGGCCAGCAGGGGAGGGTAGTTAGGGCAACCAGGCCAGCAGGGGAGGGCAGTTAGGGGCGACCAGGCTGGCAGGGGAGGGCAGTTAGGGGAAACCAGGCCGGCAGGGGAGGGCAGTTAGGGCAACCAGGCCGACAGGGGAGGGCAGTTAGGGCAACCAGGCCAGCAGGGGAGGGCAGTTAGAGCAACCAGGCCAGCAGGGGAGGGCAGTTAGGGCAACCAGGCAGGCATGCAGAGAGGTTAGGGGCAATCAGGCAGGCAGGCAGGTGAGCGGTTAGGAGCTAGCAGTCCCGGATTGTGAGAGGGATGTCCGATTGCCAGTTTAGGCCTGATCCCTGCGATCGGGCCTAAACCAGCAGTTGGACATCCCCCGAGGGGTCTCAAATTGGAGATAGTGCAAGCTGGGTGAGGGACCCCCTCCCCATTCATGAATTTCATGCACCGGGCCTCTAGTATATTAATAGTTAAAAATAATCTCATTAAGAAATAAAACCCATCTCTTGTGGATATTTTCTCCTTAAATTATCTCCTTTACAAAGTAGCTAATATTTAGTTTTAATAAAATTTCAGAATTAAGCCAAAATATAGACTTCACACAATACTGAAGCTAAATCAGGACATTATTTGTAGGTCTTAGAGAAAAACAAATCTATCTCTTTTGATATGGTAATATATATATATAAAATTTGTTTTTCCAAATTGAGTTTTAAAAAGAGGAGGCATGATTCTTCTGATGGTCCATACAAAATCGGAATGATGTTCTTTCTGCCCAAGTGACACAAAGCACTAAATTTCACTGCAGCTAAATGGATAAAAGGAGATGCATGGGACCAGTCAATGGAGAAGGATGGGACTATGAGTCCTGGTCTTTAGCAATCTTCACGCTGTGCACATTTGAAAGAAGAACCTGCAACTGTAAACATTATTTACCTTTAGAAGATGGAAATATGGATAATTTTTCCATTTACCTATATGTTCTTGTATTTTATGAGTTGTCTACAGGGAATGAAAATTATCTTTTTTTTTTCTAGAAGTTCTATTGCATTCTTTTTTCAAATCTCCTTACTTTTTAAAAAAGTGTTTTTTGCAGTTTGCTTATATTTTCAAGTTTCTCTATTATTTTTTAATAGATGTATATTAGGAATGGTAAAGCTAGAGCTTCGACAATACAATTCAGAGCCTTAGAGAACCAGGGGGCTTATCTTTCATTCAACCTCAGTGTGAATGGTCCAGGCCTGATGTGCCCATTCAGACACCCAAGTCCTGTTGAAGACAGTGTTCCTTCATTCCTAGGACACTGCCAATGTGTGCCTGTTTAAGGCTGGGTGGTCACCCATCTGAGTTCCCACCAAGTGCAAAGGAGCAAGAGGGACAGTAACACACATCACTTCTGCTCATATTCTATTTGTGAGAACCTAAGGACATGGTCACACCTGAATGCAAAAGGAACGGGGAAAACATAGTCAAGCTAGTTTTCATCAGGAGTAACCCTATACTCCTATTACTATGGAGGCGGTGAAACTCAGTTTTATGAATATCTAGCCATCTCAACCACAACACAAAGCAAAGATGTAATCTCATATGCCCAATATAACCAACATCAAAGTGTCTACAGGTCTGATCCTGCTGTCCATTATATCTTCTGCTTTTCACTTCTCATGCCTCACTTCCTTTTGCATTCTTGTTATTTTGTAATTTTGACTGTAATTTCATGTATTGTAGGAAGGCTTTGAAACCCAGGTTGAAGTTACATTTTTCCAGGAAATAAATGTACTTTCTTTTGCCTACCAATCCTGAGTACTTTTTAACGGAATTTTCTGTTGATGTTGTAGTTGGTCCTCACAGGTAAGTGTTCTTGTTGCTCTCTCCTGGGCAGTGCACCTGTTTCTAGCTCTGACCATCCTGAGATGCAGCCCTATGGGTTCACCATACTGGGCCCTGGGCTCTCTCTGCAGGTCACATGTCACCACGAGGCCATCAGAGCAACAGCTAATGGATTGGCAGACACCCTCAAGTGTGTTGGTGCCCACTTTCCTCCTATATTCTTGGTTTTTTTTAAATATATTTTATTGATTTTTTACAGAGAGGAAGGGAGAGGGATAGAGAGTTAGAAACATTGATGAGAGAGAACATTGATCAGCTGTCTCCCGCACACTCCCCACTGGGGATGCGCCCGCAACCAAGGTACACGCCCCCGACCAAAACCGAACCTGGGACCCTTGAGTCCGCAGGCCGACGCTCCATCCACTGAGCCAAACCAGCCAGGGCTCTTGTGTTTTTTTTTGTTGTTTGTTTGTTTTTTTACCTCTGCTGATTATTTGCTTTTGTGCCAGCTTTGCCATATATTTAAAATGATGGCATTTTTGTGTGTGTCTTATTTCTTTGTTTTATATTTTAACCACCAATTTCATTTTATTATTGGGAAGATTGTTCAGGGTTTCCCATTTACGTTAGTATCAGAGATGAAAGTCCCAAATACCATTTTATGTGACATACAGACAGACATGTATGTATAATGATTAAAGGAAGATCAACAAACAACATGAGAGCTGGAATCACAAGCCTAGAGTTTCACTCCGAGCCTTATCAGTTACGTGACGGACTCAGAACTCTGATTTCTCCACCTGTAAACTGGGAAGAACAACAGCCATCTTACCCGTGTCAGTGTCTCAGGATTATGATTGAATGAGGAGTTTGGCAAATTCTCAAACAATGTTGCCAGTTTGGAATCAAGACCAAGAACCTTACATGTAAGAACCACATATCCCAATAGGTTCAGACAGACTAACAGGCAGTGATTTACAAAGCCCTTTTCTTGATATCTTCCCCCGGCTGAGCTGGCCCTCCAGTTATTGGTTTCACCTGTGCATAGTTCGAGCCACTGCTGACTGTATGGAATATCGTCTTTGTACTTCCATCTGCATTTTATGTGAACTCTGGAGCGATTAGTTGCTAATATCAACAGTGGTGCACGGTCTAGGAGCATTTACTGCTCCCCTGCTTGGCTAAATGTTTCTGACTTGCTACCATAATATTATTAATAGTCACAGGGTACAATAAAAGAAAATTAAGTGTTTATTTTGTTTAGGCTTCAGCCACTTTACCTACAGCCTTTTCCCATTACATTTGCACATAAATGAGCACACACAACATTTTTAGATGCAAATCAGGTTTTAGTTTTGCTAATCATATAGTTTCCTTTCTGGTAGTCTCGCAGGCTGGCTTCAGTGTTACTCCTGGTGCATGTATATTGTAGCAAATGGATAAAAGGCCATGTGGTACATGTTTGCCCTTCTGTGATTCATCAATAGCTGTTTTTTGCAGAACAACTGTATTTTAAAATCCAGTGCTACTCCATTCCTTTGCAACCCCAGGATCATATCTATTCAATTCTAGGCTGCAGTCAATTGTTCAATTGTAGATCATTTTTCAATAAATAGTTGAAAAACAATTGCCATGGAATATAGAATCAAAGACATGAGAATGACTTGCAGTAAAATACACTGGAACCAAGTGTCAGCATTAAAGGGCCCACACTTTTCAGCATGAGAAAAAGCCCAGAGACCTGAGCCGTTTAAGTGGGCATTGAAGACCAAGGCAATGAATTCATTCCCCACGCTCTGCTTTCTCCACCACCTCCTGCCCGTCCAAATGAAGTGTTTGTTCTGCCTTGAAAAGATAAATTAATATTTTACATGGCAAGAACTCTTTTATTCCTTGGTGGGATATTTCTAACTTGATTTATATGATGGTGTTTAAAGGTTTAAAAGCTTTTGTGAGGCAGGTTTTCAATCGATTACAGAATTTAGTTTCCCTTGAGGTTCCTGCATCAGATATCATCTCAGAAGGCTTACTTCCAAAGATTTATAATCCAATCTCTTCTTCCTGTTAACCATATATTTCAGGGAGCAGCCCATTGGACCAAACTTGGGGATTTCAGCTCAGCATCATCACATGGAGTGACTGCAAACACACCATTGAACCTGCATAGCCCAATGCCCATGCTCTGGGTCACTGGAGGCTTTGATCTGCTCAGCTGGCAATTTATATGAGATCTCCGGGGCTTCTGGGAATAGCTCAAGGCTCAACAAACAGGTTATTCTGAGCAAGAATACAGAAACACGATATTCTGATGGAATCTATATAAAATGTATGAATGTTAAGGCCAAGGTAGATAACTGAAAAATGTGAATACACTTTTGCATAATACTTTGTAATTTGAAAGGTCTTTTTCATCAATATTCCATTTCATCATTACTACAAAGGTAGGCATTATGATGATGAAGATTTTATCGGTGAAGAAACAGAATCACAGGGATGTGGGGGGCTGACCTAGGATGTAGACTCAGGTCCACTGGCTTCAGGCCCTGCTCTTCCTTCTTCACCACATGGCGTGAATGGACAGCAACACCAGGGGAAGCCTGGCTCCAAACTGGCTGTCTCCCCTGTAGACTTCAATGCACCTTAAAAACTACCTTCCGTGTACTCTTCCAGTCATACTTCAGTGCACCAAGACCTTATCCTTGTATCATTGCCTTGGGTTTGAAATTCTGGCTACAGCAGCCATATACACCACTATCTCTGCCACCTCCCCCTTCAAAAGTAATCAAGATCAACATAACAAAGTGTTTGAGAGGGAACTCTTTTTTAGCATATTTAATTTTACTATAGTTTTACCTAAGATTCCAGTTATAAAATCATATAATTCCCTCTAACCAATAATTCGCATTAGTATTTTTGATTGTATGCCTTGTTTTTAATAGAAAGGTATTTTTAATGCAGTAACATTCTCAGACTTTCAGTCAAAGTCCCTTTTTGTCAAAGGACTGTATGAACCATTGGGATAGTCAGAGTTAAGAACAATTTGGGATAGCCCAAAGCTGTGCATTCTCCCTAGCAAGTACAGTGGGGCCTTGACTTACGAGTTTAATTCGTTCCGTGATGGAGCTCGTAACTCAAATTACTCGTATGTCAAATCAAAAAGTGAACGAGTGAGACACGTGATGCTGGGCTGATGTTGTGGTGTTCACTGTGACGTTCGCTGCGCCAACTAGCGGTGGGGTATCTGAAGCTGGCTTATAACCCGAATTTTAGCTCGCAACTCAAAGCAAAAAATCGGCCGAGAGAGGGCTCATATCTCGAAAAACTCGTTAGTCGGGACACTCGTAAGTCAAGGCCCCACTGTAGTTCTCATCCTGAAAAGGATGAGATAGCAAAAAGCCTTTCCTGAAACAGCCCTGTCTACTTAACCAGCCTTATATCTTGCCAACCCCCATCCCTAGAAAGAAGAAATGGCATTTCTCTCTAGTTGTCCAGTTATTCCAAATTTGACCTCAAGGAACCTAGTGCTATCACCAGGTTCTAAAACCAGGGAGAGTGAAAACCTGGGATGGAGAGGAAGCCTTGAGGCAGGGGGAGACTGGAGCTGTGGTTGTAAGGGATAAGTATTCAGAAAGATGCCACTTTGATGAACTTCTGACCCTGTTTTATCTGGACCACTGATATTTCAGTTACATAGATGTCACTGCTTCCTCTAATGTTTGGTTTTAATTGTAGGTTAAACCCCTTGTATGTCAACATTTACCTAATGTACTATTAATTAGATATTACTTCTCCTCCCTTTCCCCAGGCCAGCTGATTTCCCGCTATCCCTTACTAACCAGCACTCCCACTACAATGCCCAGGAGCTGAGGCAAGCCTTGCCTGCATCTCCAAATTATCCTTCTCAAGTCTCAAACTTTCAAGACCATAAGTTATGCTTTAGTTTGCAAAGTATTTGGTGATAAAATTTTATTTATTATTCCCTACTTAATTCAACCTACCATTCATGATGCAGAAATTTAATTAAGTAAACTTCTAGGAGTAATTATAATAGAATAATATAAAAAAGTCTGAGAGCAAAGGTAAATTTCACCCACAATTTCACCATCTGTACTCTTTTACTGGTACATTCCAATACACCAAACTAGCTTTCTGTATGTAATTTTATATAGATGCAATCATATTCTACATGAAAAAAAATGCATACTTTTAAATTTTGCTTTTTTATGATATCATAAGCATTTCCCATGTTGTATGATGGGGTTTATAACTGCCTGTATATTTTTCATTTAGATTTCCTTTTTTAATTTTTCATTTATTAAATTGATTGGGGTGACATTGGTCAACATGAAAATACAGGTTTCATTTGTGTGTTTCTATGTTATAAGATCTGTATATTGTACCATGTGTCCACACCTAAAGTCAATTTTCTTATAAATTATCTTGCTATCAAATCTTACTGTGGCTTTTTGTTTTTCTCATTTAAAAAATTCTATGAGGAACATCTTTGTGCACATGGATTTTCAATACTTTGGTTACTTTGGAAGGATTGATTATTTTTCCTTCTCGATCTCTTTTATAAGTTCCTCTTCCACTATCCATCTTTAATAGTTGGGGTTCTCTTGAGTTTCATGAATAATCCTCTTTCCACATTGCTCTTCTCCCTCAGGTGAGCTCATCTACAATCAAAGCCTCACTTCCCAAAATATTCTCCAGAACTCCAGACCTATACCTATTAACACAGCAAAAATATCTTCAAATCTAACAATTTCTCACCACTGCAAAATCTGATCTTAAGCAAACCTCCCCCAATTAAACATTGGACTAGTTTTTTTTCTTCTTATTTCTTATAGCATTGTCAAACTTTAGCATGCATCAGAATCACCTGGAGGGCTTGCTATACAGAGATTTTTTGGGTCCCCCCTCTCCAGAGTCTCTGATTCAGTGGGTCTGAGGTGGGGCCAGAGAATTGGCATTTCTAACAAGTTAGTCTATAAGATAATATTTTAGTTTCTAATTGTGCACCCTTTAAACTCTGGACTCAGTTTACTCTTCCAGATTTACTTTGTAGAACTTGCTGAAATTGCCAACTATGCTCAGTTCCTGTCTGCCTTCGGAATTGTCCCTCATTGTATATGGCTCCAGAATAGCCCTGGCATCCAAGTTTTCTTTTTCTATTGGCAAACAAGTACTACAAAATCACAAACTCGATATGTACCAGGACCAAGTAGGTAGTAAAAATGCACAAAGCAAGAAAACGACAGCATAGAGAGAGCTCTGTTTAAAGAAGCAGCCTCTACAAGCTCTACCTGTCATCCTCCGGAGGCTATTGCCAACTGTTACATTTTTTTTTTCAAAAGAAGCCAACATTCCGGATTTTCAAACAAAATCTCCAGATTCTTAGATACTGGTAATGAATTAAAAAAATTTGAAACCATGAAACCATATGCTGGCTAAATTTAACCCAAGGCTCATTAATTTTCAACTTGGTCTTCTCAGAGCTAAGTCTAGTATTTGTTCCTCAATGCAACTTTCCTGAGGCACTGCCCCAACTGTACACACAATGTGTGCATACGCACGCACACTGCACATACAGAAAGCTCAATACATTGCTCTGTTCCTATGGCACTTTGTGAAAATGTATATCAAAGCATTTATTTCAATTACATAAGTGTTACTCCCACCACAAAGTAAGAAGCTCAAGAGCAAAAACTAAGTCTTATAATTCTTTTATTCTTTTTTTCCAAATGTAGTGTGCCCAACAGACATTTGTTGAGGGGAGAAGGAAGGAAGATTGACTGAATGGACAAATGAAGGCAAGCTCCCCTTTTATGACATGGCATCCAGTGTTTTGCCCCATACATCATAACTGCCCTTTTGTTTGGACTTCCTCAGTGACATGTTAGATTTCCCAACAATGAAACATCCAGATTTCAGCCATGCTTTCAACAGATGTACAGAAAAATGTTGGTGCAAGCAATCTAACATAAACACTGGAAGTATTTGGATCAAGCAGCATTATCTTGGCCTGTCTTTCAAGAGGGAAATGATGGGTGTGATTGATGACAATGACTAAAGGCATCAGTATTTCCTTATCATAACTCCAGGTAATCTTTCATATGCATGCAATTAATCACAGCAGTTAGAAATGGGAAGATTTATGCATCAACCCAAGAGCCAGCTGTCTCCCACCTATTTAATCCAAAAAGAAAAAAATCAGTACTCTGCCTGACAGAGAGGAAGTCAAACAAGAAAATTCTTTATCTTCCATCCATGACTTTCTTTACTCCTGGAGTTGTCCAGCCTCCTTGGCCTATTTGTGATTTGAAAGCTGTCAAATATAAAACTAAAGCTGAAATTAACCCGAGGGTTTCGTAAGCCCTGGAGGCCTTTCCTAATAAGAAAAATATACTGCCTGCCCTAGCTGGTTTGGCTCAGTGGATAGAGCGTTGGCCTGTAGACTGAAGGGTCCCAGGTTAGATTCCAGTCAAGAGCACATGCCTGGGTTGCAGGCTCAATCCCCAGTGTGGGGCATACAGGAGGCAGCCAATCAATGATTCTCTCTCATCATTGATGTTTCTATCTCTCTCTTCCTCTCCCTTCCTCTCTGAAATCAATAAAAATATAAAAAGAAAAGGATACTGTCGATGGTGCCCTTAGATTCATTTTTTCAGTATAAATAACACTCACTGCAGGACACTCACTGCAGGTTTCCCTTTCATCATTTACTAAGCATTAAAGCCTGGGGGTTGGGGGGACCTTTAAGATAACAGCAATTTCCCTTACTTGCAAAATATAACTTCATAATCTGTAAAGCTTTTACTAACCTAGGTTCATCAATTCTAATTGGGGCAACCTTGCATTGGAGAGGCTCATGCTGGTGTAACTAAAGCCGCCGATTTGATTCTGCTGACAATGTCCTTCAGTTTCCAGAGCCCTTATCAATGGTGGGTAATTTCTCAAGCAGCATGTGATAGCCTATATATATATATATATATATATATATATATATATATATATATGATTTCCTGGATCTTCCAATATATAGTGCCTAAATCAATAAGGTAATTGCTCATGACACTGCTATAATTACCTCTTTTCTTTCTGAATACGTTCCCATCACGAGCTAGAGGTCAAACTAGAATCCAGGCCATGGTCCCCCATTGGAAATAGCGAGGCTACCGACCACAACAGAATCTGCCCAGCTTTGCTGTGTGCAACCTTTCCTTCCTTCACTTCCTCTTTTGTAGGACTGCTTCAATATTCGTTCACAAAGCATGTTTCTAATCATGGTTTCTCCCTTATAGAGAAAACGTAAGGTTGGTCTAAACCAGCCGTGGGCAAACTACGGCCCGCGGGCTGGATCCGGCCCGTTTGAAATGAATAAAACTAAAAAAAAAAAAAAAAAAGACCGTACCCTTTTATGTAATGATGTTTACTTTGAATTTATATTAGTTCACACAAACACTCCATCCATGCTTTTGTTCCAGCCCTCCGGTCCAGTTTAAGAACCCATTGTGGCCCTCGAGTCAAAAAGTTTGCCCACCCCTGGTCTAAACTATCTTAGCAATTAAACACTTTTGCCAAAGCTATTGAGCAATATGACCCCAATTTTACTGTCTAAGAAGAGGAAAAGGAAAGGAGAGCATTGACCTTGAGTTCAGTCCAGGTGTCCTAGCCCAGTGGCCTGACTAGCTGCTACTCCAGCTGTAGGTTCAAGGTGAGTGGACTGTGACCATTGCCCATGCATGCAATGGAGAGCTGTACTTCCTTCCTTGGATAAGACCTTGGCTGATTTATTTCAGCTGGAACATTCTTCTCCACCTGCTCCAGGAAGACTAGGCTGCTTTTGGTGCCTTGTCCATGACTTTTACATGTTTTCCACGTAATCACTGAGTTTTACAGGACTTTCACAGACAGTGTCTTCTATAAACACCTTCCTGTTATTCAGTTTCACATATGCCTTTAAAGAATACAGAACACATAAAACCCTACAAAAATAAATAAACAAACAAAAACAACTCCAGAATCTGGCTTCAAACTCCTTCTTTTTCAAGTCTCTCCCCACAAATCTCACAGCTTTGATCATGCCAGCATGACCCCTGCACTTGCTTCATTACAGCAGCTACTATTGTACTATCACATATATGCCCAATACATATTCCTGACAGGTTTCCTTGCATTTTTCTTAAAAATAACTTACTAGTGACTCATTTAAGGGTGATGACCTTTGCCTTCTTTAATATTTTCTTCAAAAGACATAGGCATGGGCCTAGATTTGGAGTCAGTAACTCTACCATTTACTAGCACTGGGACCTTGAGCCTTTCTGTTCATCTCTCAGGGGCTTGGTTTCTAATCTTATCCTACATAATAAAAGGCCAGCGACCTTACCAGCATAATGACCAGAACAACAGATCGACCAGTTGCTATGAGGTGTATTGACCACCTCTCAGTCCCTCCCCCTGGCTTGCAGGCTCCCATCGCTGGATGGTGAACAGGGAACCACGGGGAACTGAGGTGGGAGGTGGGTGGTGGCAGGGCGGGACTGGGGAATGGCAAGCTGGGTGGAAGGCAGACCTCTTGGTCACTCCCCCCGCCCACAGACTCTGATCAATCACCTGGCGAATGAGGAACCGGGCTGGGTGGTGGCGGCAGAGAGGGACTGGGGACTGGCTAATGGGTGGAAGAAGGCCCTGATCGCAGGCTAGGTGTAGGGACCCTACCCATGCACAATTTCGTGCACTGGGCCTCTAATCATTAAATAAGGATAATCATGCCCTGCCACTTCAATATGCAGAAATGTGGGTGAAGATCATAAAAATGATAATCTGCCAGGGCACTTTGTAAACTACCAAGGCTCATGCAGATGCTCTCATAATTACACCCAGCAAATACTGCTCTCACATACACCAGAGAATGTGTAAGATAAGACAGGCAGACCAGTGGTTTCGCCACCCTTACAATAGTTAACTAAAAGGCATTCTAAGTTTGATCTCTTTATTATCCTCATGAAGAAGCTCAAATCTTAAACACAAAAGCATAAGGTCCACGGAGGTACTAGACATGTGTGACGGAGAGCTGGCATGAGGTTTGTTAAGGCAGGCTGTGAACTGTGGCAAACCAGAGAACCAAGTCTTGTCTACTGCAGGGAGCTGGCAACAGGTCCCGTTAACTGTACCATGACGAAAGGCGAGGCAAGTATTTCAAGAAAAGCAGCAATTTGCATTTTTAAGTGAAATATCTAGATCGTTAGGTTGGTGGCCTTTAATTCAGTTGTTAAAATAAATATGCCATTACAACATTAATAAATAGACCCCATAGGATCACAAGAGTTTGCAACCTCTGACTCAAAGTTTTCAACAGCTGAGTGTGTATGAATGATCAGCAAGTGTTCCTGAGCCCTAGTGAGAACTGATTCTGAACCAGGTCTTAAGGGGAACATTCAAATGAGGTATAAGGCATGGTAACTCTTATCAAAGCAGAAGAACTAATAATTATTAAGTACCTAACATTTATCCAGTTACTCTGCAGTTCACTTTAATGTAACCCTTATGAACTTATAAGGTGATTACGACTATACCCATCCTTCTGATGAAGTAATCAAAGTATAGGAGTGATTTTCCAAGGGAACATGGCATAACCAGTAAACGGTGGGGTAATAATTGCAACTCAGTTCTGGCTACTGTCAAAACCCACGTTTCTCCGCCATGGAAAGGAACTGATCCAACATTAAAGATCTAGAGAAGAGTCCAAGTGTAATCTGGGTGGTAGTGACACTGATTAGACTTTAGAGAAAGGAACGCACTGGTGAGGAATATGTTACCCTGAAGGACTTAGTGGAGGATGTGGGCCTTGGGCGAGTGAAGATTTGGACAAACAGAGAAGTAGGCGGAACAGCAGGAATGAAAGGTTGGGTGAACATGAGAAACGTGCCAGGTCCTAATAAAGTCCTTTTTCCTCTCTCTCTTTCTAACAAACACCCCCAGCTTCACCTAAGGAATATCTATTGGTGTTGCTTGATTCCGAGTTCCTGCAGTTTTTGGTGGCAGCACCCTTTGCTGCCTTTCCCTTGGGGAACTGCCCTGCCATTATTCTGCCCTGGAGCTTCCCTAATGCTGTAGCTCGAGTGCCTGCACAGGGCACTCTCAGACACGCTGAACCTGGAAGTGAGCGGGAGTTCACCCACACAGGCAACAGGCCTAGTGTGTCCCTTCAGTCCCTCGGGCAGATAACTCCACTCTTCAGAAGGTACCAGATAGACTGACCACCAGGTGCCCACAGTGATGGCCATTTCAATAATGCATCTTTAGATGGTCTTCACCTTCTTCTCTAATTCATTCTTGCTTTCCCCCTACCCTTATTCCCTGGAATTACTTCCCAAATGAACTGTCTGATCCAAGCCCTTGACTTAGGATCTGACTTGAGGCAAATCCAAGTTGAGACAGTTCTCCATGCTGAGATTCCCACACTGCCCTCTGCCCATCCTTCCCAAGGTAAGATTCTTCAGCTTTTTCTCTGATACTGATCTGCCCTCTACTATTCTACAAAATGTCCTTGCTTCACTTATATCAACCGGAATCCATTTCTGTTCCTTACTACCCTAACTGATTTATAGTTTTATTTCACGTGGACCCATATTATGCCATTTGACAAGAGAAGGAAAGTTTTGCATATATGCAAATGTAAGTATCTTGCTGATGATCAATGTAGTTGTTGCTCTAGATGGCAAGAGATTCTGAAACACTGACAGTATTATTAGATGGCTCTCAGAAAACTGACATTATGGATGGCTGCACAGTAATCTGGCAGAGATTCGTGGTGTTTCTGCCAATGCCCACACCTGGCATGATGCAGTGCTAAAATCCAGCACTTCCTTGTCTGGGCATCTAAGATGAATACTCCGTATGATTTCATACCTTCGCTATTAGCTCACCTACCATCTCTCTGAACTCATTACCTTTTTGTTTCTCACATAAGGACCACTCCTGCGATTGGGTAATCCTTGGAGGAAAACACAAATTGTTTTCTGTTTCTCCAGGTGAGGAATTGAAAAACAGATGCAAGTTTCAAACGCACGTGTCTTGGTTTCCCAAGAAACTGGTTAGCCACTAAATTATACTGCTTTCCATAGTCACTTCGAACAAATGGGATAAAATTCTGTTAAGTCCAAGTATATCTATCCTCCTTTCATCTATCTATCTATCTATCTATCTATCTATCTATCTATCTATCTATCTGTCATCTTTCTTTCTCCCTACCATTATAATTGCTGAGTGGCTCCAAATACATAAATATAGCCCTGAAAAGTGGCCATTTTTCTAAAATCTGCAACTGAAATTGCAAGTAAAAATCTACATTATTATAGTACATCTGGTGCTTGTTAATTCTTAATCTGTTGTATATTTTACTGTCATGATTTCTGCAGATGTGTGAGTCTATCTAATAAATTGATATTTTACACAAACTACACTAATGAATTGTTGAAACAAAGTTGAAACTCTGTGGCTCCCCGAGTTCTCTCCACACAGGAGCAGTCTAAGTCTAGCTGACCAAATGCCAAGATCATAAAAATCCTCTCAACTAGAAACTTGCAAATAAGGTCAAAATCCCCCCACCCCCTCTGGGTTTATGTGCTTTACACTCGGTTGGATATGTATATTGCTAAGAAAAATCCAGCATTTCACTCTAGGTTAATAAGTTTTGAGAACTTTGCTAATACTTTACAAAGAAATGGGCCTTTTATCTCCTAAAATAGGATCCAGAGCAATAGGTTTGCTTTTGAACAACGAGTTCAATAATAGAACTTGCCAGTTGAAATGTTTCTTGATATTTTCTAGAATGGGCTTCTAAAACGCAGTCCGTAGGAGAATCACCCGGACACTGTTAATAAAAAGGAAGATTCCAGAGTCCCACCCGCAAACTACTAAAGCAGAATCTCTGGCAGGTGGGACCAGGTTTCCCTGGTGATTCTGATATTCAGCCAAGTTTGAAAACCATGGCTAGAGTCTAGCGTCTGAACATTAAATGTCGCTTTAGCACTTAAAATTTTAGAGCCTGCGATTAGAATTTTATTATAGTAATTTCCTTTGGATTTATTCTTTGGAATAAAAGCCTTGATGGAGAATAATTTGATCATTATTTTGTTCAAATCCCCCATTTTTGGAGAGCCCTTCAAAAAGTTTAAGTTAAAGAACCACAGCAATAAAGGGCCACGGGTTGGTAGGAAAGCCATCATTTGAAGGTCTCATCTGAGGTACATTATTGGTAATCCCTCATATGCTTATCTGAAAAGTAAAGTATAAAAGTTCCTGAACATATAGTCTGAAACCAAATCAGAGACTGTAATATAGATTCCAACACATGACACAGGTTCAGTCAGCTGAATTGACCTCATTAGGTCATTAGAAATTTAGATTCCATAACTGGTTGAGTAGTGAACATTTAAAAATATCTCTTCATCTTATAAATTATGCAAAAAGCCACAATTTTGATCTTGCTAAATAGGGTCAGGCATGTTGAAGAGCTCCTTATTGTTTTTGTTCTGTTAAAAACAATTAGTAATCTATTCACTAGAATCATTGATGGACACCAGTTCATTCAATAGGCATTGTGTTTCCTGTAATTCAGACTTCCCACACTTTCTCACAAGGGCAGTCATTGGCTAGGACCCGCTTTGGGGAAGACAAACCCTTGAAGAAACAATAGTCACAGGTTTTCTGAACTGCACCCTGGAAAGCCCTGCATGCTGCAGGGGTGAAAGGCAGTGCCCAGTCCTGCATCTTTGAAAGCATGCCTTAAAAATAGCCCCGGGTACTTTCCTGTTTGGAGAACTTAGTGACAGCTGTTCATAGCCCACATTTCTTTCATACTTCCCTCCCCACCACAAAGAAAATACGAACTAGCACTGGCTATAGGAATGGACATTATTCAACATCAATGTGCCTTCAAAAATAGCACAGGAAGAGTCATAGACACAATGAAGGGAAAAATGAGGAAAACTTAGGAGGAGGAGAGAGAGTAGGGAGGAGATACTTTAAACAATGAGAAATTTAAAATAAGCAGGAGGCAAGAAAGAAAGGACAGGATTTGTAAAGGTTGCTTCTCAGAAGAGATACGGTTGTGAGAAAAGGGCGCTCTCGGGTTTCTGTTAACGCTGGCCCTAATTACCCAGGCTCTCGCGGGCCTGCCCCCGAACCTCTCCAGGCTTCTTTCACAAAATGGGAAGAGGATGGAGAAACACAGCTAGTCTGTCTCTAAAACCCCCTCTAATTCTGACAATGTTACATTGCGTGAAAGTATAGAGACTGTGGGCTATTGGACAGTGGATGAGTTGGGAGGAACACTGAATTACCCTCCATATATTTAGGCTCCAGTTCCCTACAGAAGGGTACTAAGGGGTTTGAAGATGAGGCCAAATGAAGCATCTCAGTTGCATGGCCCTCCCTCTGCCGGGGCTGCTTAAGGGGATGATGAAGATGCTGTTCTCGCCTGCACACTGTAGCAGCAGCGCCCAGAAAGCCACAGGGTCCAATTCTCAGAGACCCACAAGAAAAAATCTCCTCCTGTCTTCCCTGGTGTCCACATGGAGGTCCCTCCCAAGGCTCACAGAGTCAAGATGGCGGAGACACAGCCCCTGACTAGAGGCCATACAGCATTTGGGTAAAGAGCGCAGGCCCTGGAGTAGGACACACCTGCGTTCTCCACTTTGTTGAGTATCAAATTCATTACCTTTGGGAATTTCTTAATATTTCTCTGATCTTCAATCATTGTTGCTTTTTTCTTAATTTCCAAAAATGAAGACAGAAATGCAGTTCTGATGTTAAATGTAGTTATCAAAGTGCATGACACAGAATAAGCACTCAATACACATTACTTGGTATTATTTGTTAATGTTATTTTCATGAAGTGTTTCACTTGCTTAGTGTGGTGAAATATTTTTTTGTTTGTCCACCTACTGAATAATCCTATCATGTTTAATTAAAAAAACACACACAAAAACCTCGATCCTTCTAGCATGGCATGTTCAAATAGCATCTGATAGCTCATTGGTTCAAGCTCTCTTAAGCAGGCAAAAGCCCGTAAAGTGCACCACTTAGGGAGTCAAGCTGAACATTTAAAAATAGGGCTCCAGAGTTCCTAGATGTGCTGACTGTTTCCTTACACCTCACCTCCATCAAGAAAAGGGATGCAGCACATCTTCATTTTGGCAATCTCGTGATAGGATGTTTCCTCTGGCTCAGCTATGGTGGGAGGGGGCTGAGAAATCAGCCAACAATAAATGGGAACTGCAGGCACCTGTGCTTATGCAAAGCTAGGATCCGACCTTCATGTCAGACTTTCCTAAGGACATGGGAGTAGCTCATCTGAAAAGGCCCGCAGATAACAATTCATCTTAAGTGAGAGAAGAACACACTTAGAAACTAGTTAATATTCAAGGAGATAACACTTACAAATGGGTTACATAGGGGATCTTTCCTGGCAGAACTGGGAAAATAGACAATCTCCCAGCCAGGATTCCTGTATGAAAGTAAACACTTGGAGAGAACTATATTTTCTAGTAATTTTCACTTCTAACTCGTATCGACATATTTTCTCACAGCAAAATAGAATCAGAATTTTAAAGCAGCAAGAGATCTTATACAACCTTTAGTTGCTTCCCTTCCTTTTATTTGCCCAAGTAATTACTTGTCTGTATTTTAAAGTAGATTCCAAATGACCTAAATCTCAGCCCAAGAAATTACATACAACATGTAGCTTTGGATTTTTTTTCTTTTTTTTTCTTTCTTTTTTTTTTGCTGGGCACAGTAAATCTCTCCAAATGTCCAAGGCCCTGGACACTGGAGGCATTAATTTGAAATGGATGTGGCAGCAAAGACATGTGTAAGGACCTACCAAGAAAAACATAATACCCAGAAAACCAGAGATTCAATCGAAGGGGTGAAAATTGTTAATAATCAACTCTTTAAACCTATAGTTTTCACACAGAAAACTAACCAGGCTCCAAAGTGGGTATATCCAGGGTGCTAGGCAGAGGTGGCTGTGGAGGAGGTGGGAGAAGTGGGCTCAGGATGCTGGCAGAATGGGAGCCAGGGAGTCTCAGAGACAGGGAATCGGTACCTGTAGTCAACGACCTCCCCTTGGCAATCTTGTCCTTTTGATGTAACAGTTTCCCTAATGTCCAAGTTAGGAGCTCTCATGACAAAGCTCTCTCTGCCTGGCATCAGTGCCTACACCCTGGAGTTGGGCACAGCCAGATGCTGCAGCAGCCCTAACTCCCAATTCCCAAGTGGAGTCTGTCTGTAGCATCACTCCATAGCCAGGCAGAGGGCCGTGGAGAGTAGCTACAGTGATGCAGTTTCTCTAGAGCCCTGAGGGTGATTCCAAAGCTGGTCCAGAAAGCAACACAAGTGAATCCTATCAACACTGGGCAGGAAGAGATTAACCAAAGAACTTAAATGCATAAGCCATGGACACAGACAATAGTGCAGTAGGCCTGGGGGGACAGGTGTGGGTGGAAGGGGTCAACTGGGAAAAAGAAGGGGACATCTGTAATGCTTTCAACAATAAAGATAAATTTTAAAAACACACACACAAAGAAAACCACTGTCTTTAGATTTCTCACGCCTACTGAATGAGCAATCAAGATCTGCCCCAAGGCAGCAATGGTGTATGCAGAGAGATCTAAGAGAATCACCAAGGTTATGGTTGAATCTACGAGCATCTCTGAGCGAGTGGAGCCAGGTGGGAAAGATGAAGAACAGCAAATGCAAAAGGTCCAATCAAAAATTCAAAAACAATGCTGGCCAGCATGGCTCAGGGATTTGAGTGTCGTCTGCCCACTCACCTAAGGGTCACAGGTTCAATTCCTGGTCAAGGGTACTTGGGTTGCAGGTGGGAAGAAACAAATTGATGTGGCTCTCTCACATCATTGTTTCTCTGTCTCCCCTACCACTTTCTCTAAACACAATTGAAAAAATATCCTCGGGTGAGGATTATCAACAAAAATATTTCAAAACACCATCCCTATGGCACAGAGCATGCTCTGCACCGTCAGCATAATGAAGACGAGGTCTAGAGCCAAGAGACTAGGGTTTGCTCAGAAGGAAAGTCAAATGAGGCCACTGGGAGGTGACACTTTACGTATCATCATCCAGCATGAGGCAATATTTTTAACACCACTGGACATAACCAGTCAGACCCAGGTTGCTAGCCTAAGAAAACAGAATGGTTACAGTTGACTACAATTGTTTCTGGAGCATGACTCCAAGGGAATGTGCCTTTTAGGCCAAGTCTTCTTTGTGGACTGGAGTTCTGGCTGCTTGCTTTGTATTTGCTGAGTTCACAATTTGCTTGATGGTTTCTGTTAAGAACTATGAGTGCTCTTCAAAGAGAGCCTGCTTGCTTTCCAAAGAATCAGAAGAAACCCGGGCAACATTAAATTGGGGAGTGGGAAATAATAGAATCTAATATTGAAAGACATAGAAAAGAAATTCTCCAGCTCATCTCACATTCACCTAAGATTTCTTATCCTTATTGCTCCATATTCATTCATGCATGTGTTCATTCACTAAATATTGGGCATTTGTGACATGCCAGGCCCTGTTTTTGGCACCAGAGAAACAGAAATAAAATGCTATTCTTGTGGAGTTTGCCAGCAGGCATGGGAGAGGAGCAATACACAAATAAGCATGCAATTAATGCCAGGTAATGACAATTGCTCTGAATGAAAACATAGCAGGAACTGGGGTTCCTGGGTGCTTGGCATGAGCTATTTTAGACAAGGCAGTCAGGGAAGGCTCTAAGAGGTTGCAGTTGAACAGAGGTCTCTATAAAGTGAGGGACTGAGTTTGGACAAGATGGGAAGGATTAATGAGCCTTTTCTCGGATGCATGAGTATATTTTAAGGCCTCAAGATGGCCAGTACACACATACATAAGCATGCAATTAAAGCCAGGTAATGACAATCGCTCTGAATGAAAACACAGCTAAAGCCAACTGGGCCGAGCTCAGGTAGAAGCAAGAGACAATGTAGTCATTTCCCCAGTATGGCCCGTTAGGTGAGGAGCTGAGAATATTGTTTACCATATATAGGTCTGCAATTTTTGTCTGTTCATAAGGGCTTGTGAAATTTAATGTTTTCTTTGTACATGTGATTAAATTTTTTTGTGCATTTTTATTGCTCAGACTGTAGGAGGGCTATTTTTCCATTTCTTTTCTATGTCACTTTCCCCAGGAAAGCCTTCCCAGCTACTCCAGGCCAGCATGCCTGCTGCTTTCCCTGGGCCTCTCTGATTCTGACTTTACTGCTCCACCAGCACTATATGTGGGATCTTGTGTACATCCAGGTCATTGCTGGAGGCCTCGGTAAAAACATGGGCTTTGGAGTCAGGGAAGATGTGAATTCTAATTCCAGGCCCACCACTCACTAGTCCTTAACCAGTTTCTCCACTTCCACTGTAAAATGGGATGGTGGTGCAGGAACCTACCTGCACTGTAGCTGTAAAGTGGGCACAGTATAAAGGAGGGCTCAGTACCTCCATTACGGAGGTGGGTCCAGCAGGTCTGAAAGTTCCTGGGAAAAGGCGTTTATGCCTCTGATTTTCAGTTACATACCACAGTGCCTGTAACATAATATGTTCCCTATTAATGGTCCCTGAAGGTAGCATCATCTGCTCCAAAAGGCACTGGATTGGGAATAACAGGCATAGATTCCTTTCCAGGTTCTATAGCTTACTAGCTTTATGACCAAGATAGAAAATCACTTAACTCCGCCAAGCCTCAATTTCCTCCTCTATCAAATAGGAATATCCATGCCAACCTCACAGAGGTGTTAGATATAATCCATGAGATAATATATGAAAAGAAGAAAGCATTTCCTGCTTTAAACATTCTGAGTCTGTGGCTCTTACTCTTGCTGATTTAATATGAAATCCAGTTCCATTAACCCACAATTCCTTTAAAGAGGAACTCATGGACTAAGTCTCTGTCACTGTCAACTCCTTCCCAGACTGAGAGAGCAGGGAACGATCAGAAGCCATCCTGCTGTTGCCCAGAACAGAAGTCACAAGGAGAGGGGACAATGTGTAAGGTACATGTGACTCAGCTCACGGCTCTCAGAATCTGATGTGTTTCCTTCCAAGGCGAAGGTCATTAATGGTCTGTACACTGGTCATCCTGACAAATTGCTTTCTATTTATTTCAGCTGAAGTTCCTCCACCTGAAGCAGTCATGTGATGCTATAATAAATACCTCACCAAGAGGCAGTGCAACCTTGGGTGTAGCTAGGGAAGGTCAAGGTGCCCTAGCAGACATATCCAACTTTTTGCAATTCTAAACAATACTCTGACCTTGATGAAATTTACATTTTGCTGATACACCTCAATGAGTTGTAGACAGTCCCCAATGTATAGCAGTCAAAAAATGAGGCAGCCATGAATGACACTATAGGTCCATAGGACGGGAAGAAACCAGACTGAGCATAGGAGAAGAAAAAATAGCTGAAAATAAAAATTACCATTAGCTAATGCCCAAATACCTCCATACTATTCTTGTTCAAGACTATCATATTATCCTCAGTATGACTTTGGCAAGCTTATATATTCTAGTAACAGTATGGACACTACTAAAATATTTTGTAAACCAATCTGTGGGTGCCATGAGAGCAAGGACTTTATCTGGTTTGTTTACAGATGTGTCTGAAACACTGAAAATGGTACCTGGCACATAGTAGGTGCTCAGTAACTATTGAACAAAAACGACAAGGAATCAATGAATGAGAATCTTGGTTTGGGGTTTCCTGATGGATTCCTAGGGCGTTTTATATTGTAGTTACAAAGCATCATCCTCTTGAATAGTTAAGAACTTTCCACTAGTTATTTTATACTAGAGGCCCGGTGCACAAATTCGTGCATGGGTGGGGTCCAGCTGGCCTGCCCCAATCGGGGTTGATCCAGCCAGGCTAGCTGGGGGCAGGGGACACAGGAGGTTGGCGGGGTGGGGTGTGGGGGCCAATCAGGGGCAGGGCGGGCTGGGGGGAGGGGTCACAGGTGGTTGGCAGGCCGCCTTCGCCCCTGGTCGAACTCCCCAGTCGAGGGGACAATTTGCATATTAGCCTTTTATTATATAGGACAGCTAACTCTACCATGTGCTTATAGTACAAAGATGACAAATAAATTAGAACGTGTGGTGCCACTGAAATAAAGAAAAGTGAGTAGACTGAATAGATATGATCAAGGTCAGATAGAAAGACAGTGACAAAAGAGAGGACCTAGAAGGTCTAGGCTCGGCCAGCTCCCCTGTTCTCAATAATGCTCACTTTTTGGGAAGCAATATAACGGAGAAAGAGAGGTCAAGTTTTTCTTACCCAAGAATTCATTCTAACATCAGAGAAGGGTGGGTTTATGAGAATATATTGGTAGTCCTTTTGCTGATTCTACATGCATTCTTTGGCTGGACTTACTGTTCAGAGACAATGCTACAGACCACAATGGAATGGGGATGAAGAGGCCCGTATAGAGCCCCTTTCTATTTCCTTTTGCCATTAGAAACATACATTTGCCTCTGCACTTTGAGACTGACTCTTCATTGCACATTAACTGTCCATCTCCACCAGACCAGAAGCCAGAGAGCCTTGCCAGCAAGTTTATCAACAGGGTCTACCCAGAGCTAGGGCTTTTCCCTTATTTCCACCCCTGGCACACTAAAACTCAGCTCTCTGTCTCATATAGCCTTCTTCTTTGCATGGCCTTAGTGCAACTTTTTCTTGAGTTTTCTCTCAACTAACAAATATTTCCTACCAGTCTCGATGCCTCAAGCCATGCACCCCTTCAGTCCATTTTCCATACTTCCATCTCAGATATGATTTTGAATGGCACACCTAGTTATATGCCAATGTATTAGAAAACCATTTCCTTAGCACAGAACATAAGACCCATCATGATATGGCTCAGCTCATCCTCTGCAGCCTTATATACAACCCCTCTTGTGGCAACACTCAGCCTCCCACTCTACCCACCCACTTGCCATTCCTGAAGCACTCATGTTCTCTCAGACTCTGTACCTTTCCCTACACAGTCTCTGTCCAAAATGTCCTTTTCTCTGTCATCTGCCTCCCAATCTCCTCTCATTTTTTAAACCTAATGGAGGTTTCAATCTGGTCTAAACTCCAGTAGGTTTCCTGAGTTCCCTTAGGCAGACCTCCAACCACCCACCTCTGTGTTTCCCCATCACCTTCTCTTTCTACTGTAGCAACCATAACACTAAATTAAATATTATTTGTTTACTTACCTCTCTCTAAGGTTAAGACTGTGTTTCATTTATGTGAACACACACACACACAACACAGTTCTCAACATACAGTTGATTCTCACTATGGTTGCTGACCAAAAGAATAAACAAATTCATCGCTGTCTCTCAGATATGTCCTTCTATCCTTCCTGCTAATAATTTAGTTGCTGATTCCCCAGATGCCAGAAAGCAACCACTTGAGTACTTTGAAAAAAATTACCTGTGCTGATAATGCCACTAGGGAGACTGAAGGGAAAGAAAATACTTCCTATTGTACCCAGACGGGGCTACAGGTCTGTGGGAAGGAAAGAACAAATATTCAATTACTATATTTGAGAGGAGAAACTGCAAACATAATCTTGGGCACAGACCTGCAATAGGATGCCTGGTATGCTGGCCATCCAGGACCAGCGATGAGCAGACCAGAAACACACCGACCTTTAGTGCGGCTGACATGGGGACTCGGCCGAGCAAAAAGCACACAGATTTTCACATTCAGAACGAGCTGATAACCAGCTGCTCCCTGCCAGGAACAGTTATGACTTAGACTCATCCGAGATTTATAACATCCAAAGACAAAACAGCTTTAGTTATGGCACCTGCTGCTTCTTGACAGCCTGTTTCTGACGGGCTGTAGTTACTTGTGCAGAGAAAGACCTCCCAACTGCTGAGTAACAGGATGCTGTCCAGGATGCAGTCCAGAGGCCTGGGCACGGATGGGCAGGAAGGTGGGGGGCTCCATTAGTCACACCTAGCAATAAACACACTGACTTATAGGGGCATTGTAAATAGTAAACCGGGGTAGAATTACCAGCTAAAATTGCATTTAAATGAACAAAAGTAAGACATTTCTTTGCTGCTTACTCTCAGGCAAATCTTATGCCGGCCTCACCTCAGCTGATGTCAAGATGTCTCAAGATCTCAATTAAATTAAATAACACACTTGCTTTGTCAGAGCATGTTTATTCAGAAGTTCATGTAAACCAGGAGCATGCACAAACTCCAACAAAATTCGAGGCCACAAAATACTTGCTAACCAGTGTTTCAGTCAAATGTATCTAACAATGTGTTTGGAGATGATATTAGCAAACAAGACCAACTTTTTGACATTGTATAGACAAGCAGAGGTTACTCACTTAGCAAAGCTGCCTTGTTAAATCTTAGTTGAACTCCTGATTGTTTGCAGCAGGAGGAAGCCATGTGGAAGGGGAAATCCTGCTCGCCTGTGAAACACTTAACCTTGAAGGTGACACAGAGGGCATACCTTGATAACTTGTTAATTCTGAGGGAAATAACCTGCTTTATAAAAATCAAATTTCCTGCATGCTCCATGGTCAGTTCTGGTCCAATATCTTCTCCAAAGTCCACTATGAGTCCTCCTGCTCCTGCTCATCTCTCTTTCCTTGACTAGCCCTCTTGATTTTGCATGTAACTTACACATAATCACCACAGTAGGAATGTATCTGAAAATTTAGGGGCAGTGCTAACTAAGCACATAGCAACTACTTTGTGGTTCTTTTGTGGCAATTCAACAGGGAAGATGCTTATGTTTCTAAGGTGTGGGCCCTCCCGAGTCCACTGGCATCAGCATCACCTGGGAATTGATAGAAATGCAAACCATGGCCCCTCCCGACCTGCTGAATCAGAAACTCTGGGGGCGAGACCAGGAATCTGTGTTTTAATGAGCGAGCTCTCCATGGGATTTTGAAGTAGCATCAAGTTAGAGAATGACTGGATTAGGTTATGAGACTGCATCTATTTGGAAAAGTGTGACCAGTTTAAGAAGAGGGAAAGAACAAGGTTCTTACGATGGATTCAAAGAAGTTAAGTAAATGCAATTTTCTTTGTGAAGAACCACTTCTTACAGAAAATAGGCCTAGCGATATTAGACATCTGAAAAAGAAACAAACACAAGCCAAATGGGGAATGTGTGTCTATCAGAGCAACACAGGCGATATTTCTAATCATTGGGAGAACTGCCCAGCACTGAGCATCAGGACAGCCAGAGCCTCCTGGATTAATGCAGACTCTGTGCTGAATGAGTGTGCAAAGCGATTCCCATGGAAACCGAGCCCTGTGCAGATGGATAGGGTTACAGAACACAGAACGGAGGTAAGGCAATTGCCAATTTTAAAAGATTAGCATTGAAAATTTGACACAACACATTTATTTTCTAAATACCAGACATGCCTCGTCTATATTCGAGGATAAAGCACGGTCAAAATTTGATGTAAGAGAAAAGAAAAAGCTCTAGCACAACACAGTCCATCATCTTTGAGCGCAGGCCAAAATGCGGCAGCGGCTGTTTTCCTAATAAGTGCCTTAATTACAGGGAGGCTGTTTTAAATTGGAATTAAACAGGTTGCTAGGGCTTCCTGCCTGAGAGTTCAGGATGCCAAGTTTCAGGCACTCGTGAGCTATGAATGGGCTGTGTGAGGGACTCACAAGTGGGGTTTCCCAGGCCAAGCCCCTACCTCGGAGCAGCAGCAGGAAGGTTACCAGGAGATAATAGCGCGTCCACTCTTCTGGGCACTGGACGCCCCTCTGCGGTTCTCACTCATCGCCTTGTCACATAGGACACTTTTCCTGTATGTAAGCTGTGCCATTCCGAGCACAAGCACAGGGACCCATGTGGGAGTGTGTTCAGACCTCCAAACAGTTGTTTGTTCCCTGGGCCATGTGGGTGTTTCCAAATTTAATACATGACTGTGACCAACAGGTAGGAAGGCAAAACAGAGGCTGAGAGCAGAGCTAGCCAGGCTCAGATGCAGGCTCTGTTGCTGGCAAATTACAGCTGCACTTACATGCAATATCTATCAGATCTAAAACCACTTTGAGCTCTAAAATTCTCCACTTCTCTGATCATATGGCTTCTCAGAGGCCTTTGAAATCTCATGCCAGGTTTTAGTCATTTAAGTTTTTGTCAAGGAAAAAAGTCCATAAGCAACATATGCCACAAATTTCAGGTCGCTTTTGTAAACAAAATTTGAGAGCTGTGCCTTCCACAGTGAGGTGGTCATTGTCAGAGCTTCACATTCTGGAAGGGAAGGGAAGAGTGACAGATTTTTGGTAAGAAAATCCCTAAGCCAGGCTCTGGGTGGGGGGGTTAGTGGGGGCCATGCACACAAGTTCATGGAGTCCTTTCAGGATATTTACATATAATCAGTAGAACATGTGTGATGGTAGGAATAAAGGAAACAGAGGTAAGAGGTGGTTAAAAAGAGAAGTAATGAAAAGAAGAAAACAGAAAGAGAAGGAAAAGCCACAAAGACACTCTGAGAGAAGGAAGTGATTTTCTCTCTGTCTTCAATTCAGCCGCTGACCTGAAGGTTTGGAGAAGGTGAAGGAGTTTGTACCCGTTCTCTACGCTGATCAACTCATATCCCAAAGCTGGATGTGAGTACCTCACAGCTTTGATCGTTCATTATCTCGGCTTCCACATATACAAATTGTTTTATGGCTCCAAGAATAACCCAGTCCTTTCTGCAAACTCAGTCATGCCCAGGTCAGTGGCCTCTGATCCAAGCAAGTAGCTGGCTGACAGTATTATTTGAGCTCTAATACAGGCTGCCAACCCAAGATTGCTTTCTTTGTGTGGGGAGGAAGTTATCAGAAATGTTCCAATCGCTCGGCTGGGGTGGCCAGGTGTCAAGGACTTTATCTTTGTTTGCAACTTTTGCAGGTTGGCCAAAGTCACATAAGGACTTCTACCAAAGGACTGTGAGCTGCTTTTGGTTTGAGATCCAGTGCCAAATTGGCAAAATGAATAAACCTTGAGTTGGAAAGAAAAGTTTTCTATTATCTGAAGGTGAAACATACACAGTGTACTAGTGTATTATTTGCACGTTAAACGACTATCGCAGTAGGAGGAAACACCCACGTCTTTCTGTCTCCGTCAGCTCCGTGTACTAAAAACGCACCAGGTAAATTAAATCTCTTACACACATTTTCCAAAGGTAATGTGATAAAACACACGCCAGGTGGACACATCTTTCTGCCACCTCATCAGAGAGCACAGGACAAAAACCAGCCCATGCTGATGCCAAGGAAACGTGACAAGAAACCCAAGTGTTACTTTGTAGATTCCTTAATTTTTAGGGTAAAGAATGGATCCCAACTTGTTTCTGACCTGAATCTATTTTTCAAACAGTTGCTCTGCTCATTCACCAGGAGTTGGAATACTGCAACTATTTGTAAGCTTGGACCTGGTCACCCGGAAATGGCTGATTCTCTCACCTGAAGTCTGCTGAGCCTACGTCACCTTGCCATAAAAACACAAACTCTTATGAAACAGACACACGCTGCTTTGTAAAACTTAGATGTCTGATTTTATATTTGCAAAGCAATACCAATCGGAGATGATATATTTTTCAAAACAGATGGAGGAAAAATTCTATTCACTGTTAATTCAACTATAATTTAAATCTGAGAAAACTTGAGCTTCAGTTATTTAAAAATATATTCAGTCCCATAGACAGTCTATTCCAAATCTCCCAAATCAGTGAGGTCTTACCAATTATTCAGCCCCATTGAAGTTCACAAAAGTGTGACTTTGACAAGACTTCTTCTTGTCACTTATAGCTCAAGCCTGCTTCCCAGACCAGAGGCAGGGCTCCGCTGACCCGTGTCTTTCTACAGCAGGAGAGTTTTGGGGAAGCTTGAGTGGGAGGTCTACAAGCCAGACACAGCAATGACTCATTTCAAACATCAATATGGCAGCTGGAGTGGCCACATCTGAACAAGGCAGCAATGCCCTTGGCTGATGATAAAGCTGACACGGTGGCTTTGGGCAAAGTGGGAAGACCCAGCATATGACTGGGACTACAAACTGGCTTTAAAGATGTCTATCTTGAGACATTTGAAAGGAATCTAAGCAAATAGTTCATTGTCAGAGAATATAAATTATCTAACATTAAAATTTCCTCAGAATTGAGTCATTCTAGGAGGCTTCTTATGGTAGTGATGCATCTGTCACATAGATTTCTCTCCCCCTGAGGTCTCCCTCTCCTCTGCGATTCTATCACTAGACATTCCACCCTGATCACTTATTTAAATGCAGCACAGAGGAGAGCTCTGCTATGCTTTCTCAGTCACTGAGGCTCCATCTCTTTTGCTGGGAGCACATTGATAGCTGGACTATCTTTTCCTTCTTTGGTATCCTCACCCTCTGCTGGACACTAGATATTATAGAATCCTTCAACTCCAAGGAGCATGGCAGATCCCTGGGCCTTGTCCACTGATCACAAAGGAAAAGTAAAGATAAAGCTCAGAAGACAAAGGAGAATTTGTCCAGAGTGACTCAGCCAGTTAGTGACAAAGCTGAGACCCAAACTGTGGAGACCACAGCCACACAGAAGTTCACTCCCCAAGCATTTGCTGGGTCCTACTGTGTGCTGGCCACTGTGTTATATTCTGGGGACATGACAACAATGACTACAAAGATATTTTCCCATAGCAGCTTGCCATCAAAGTGAGTTGGCCAGACTAAAAAAAACAGTAGTTACAATGACTCTGCCTACTTAAGTATAATTATAGAAGCTGAGTCCTTAATTAACCTTTGTTGATTCAATCTAAGGAACTTAGTAATTGAGATATGAAAATTAATTACATAGAGGATTTCTACAAACAAGTACTAGAACTTAGATTCCACAGACAGGTTTTTAACTGAGATTCCAGCCAATTTAATTTTAACTTTACTAATGAAACTTTATTCATCGAGTAAGAATAGATGAGAGCTCAAGCACTTTAATTATACACTAAGGATTCAAGTTGTGTTTATTCATTTATTTAGACAACGTATTGGGTGTGTATAAAAAGAATATGGACACAGAAATCTTGATTTGATTAGTTCTGATGTTCAGATCTAACTGGTTACTATTAGCAATAGCTAAGTTATTAACTTTTCTAACAGATCAATTTGTACATTGTTATGGATGATGGTGAATCTTATTCAAGTGTGAACCTTAGTCCATTCAATTTTCTATGAATTCTCTCAGATAATTACTTTCAAGAAATTCCATCATGTGGCACCTTCTCATTTTCCAATCCTCCTGGGAATATCTGAAAGATGTGACGAGAACACTAACTACAAAATCTGATAAGAAAGTGGCCTTAACAGCCAACACTTGGCATGGAGCAGCCCCCGATTTCTGAGGCCCATTCACCGCACATGCGTGTGGTAACTGCAGCATCTACTGCTTTGGTGCCTGGCTTTGGTTTCCCTGACATCTCAGCACTCCACCATGGCTTCATCTGGTCACCTGCACATACCTTCATCTGGTTCCTATGTGCCTTTTCCCAAACACACTGGATTGACCCAGTTTGGGAAATGGGCAGAAAACATAATGCTTGGCTTGCAATCTGCCATTTCGGTGGCCTTGTGCTAACCCTCATCCACACAGACATTACGGGCCATGGGTTCTTTTTCATTCTGGGATGTCCCATAAGTGCTGGGTAATTTCTGAGGGCTGAGAGAACAGCGAAGAAATTAGACCCATTTATTGGGATGCAGGTGTTTGTGTGTGTTTGTGTGTGTGTGTGTTTTGTTGTCGTTTGTTTGATCATTCATTTTCCTTTGGCCAAAGAGTCACTGCCTGTCTCTAGACATTTATTCCAGTTTTAAGATGGACTCGGTCCTCTACCCTCTCTCCTCTTTACGTCCTCATTATACCTGGTATTCACAAGGGCCACCCAGGAACACAGTCCTGAATGCGGCTCTGCAAGCACACGCCTTGAGCCTCTCAGATTTCCATCAGGATGGCTTCCCACAGAGCTCTGAGGGAGGCACTGCAAAAATTAAAAAAAAATACTGAATATTAAAAATATCTGTATTTTTAAAGATCTTATTAGGAGCACAGGGCCTTGAACATAAGGTGCTCAATGATACTTGATTCATCCGTGAATAAATACTAAGCTTCCAACTGTGTCTGAAAAATACTGAAGCTCCCTTGTGGAGCTGGGGCCTTGAATGAAGGTGGTGTCATCGGGAATGTCCTGAGAAGCCACTCCGGTGAGTAAGCCTGCTTCCTTCCAAATGAAAGAGGACAGGAGCCCCTTCAGCTCCCTGGAGCCAGCTGCCCGTGGTTAATCAAGAGTGTGTGGACCACTCACAATATTCTCTTGAATAAAATTTTGCTTAGTGGTAAAGAGATGCATAGAAGGAACAAAGCCAGCGCCACCAGCAACACTGTTTTCACTTCAACAGAGTGACTGCTGTCGTTCATTTTTCTTTCACCTGTTCTTACTTTTATAGAGTGATGGTCACCATTCATTTCTTCCACCCAGCATTCATGCAACATGGCTGAATGCTCCCCTCTACCAGGCACTGGGGTGTCACTGTGAACAAGTCAAAGCCCGTTCTCTAATGACCACAGTTCTCATTGTTACTGGGATATAATTTTTAACTTTCTCAATTTTTTTCTTGTGTCATTTGATCTTTATAAAAGTCCAGAAGGAAGTGGAGGCTCAGAAAAGGCTAGAGCAGTGATTCCCCACCTTTTTTTGGCCATGCCCCACCTAAGCATCTCTAAAATCCTGATGCCCCCCCTCCTCCCCATGACATATAATTCTTATTATTCAAAAACTGAACTCCAATTCACGTGGGGGGGGGGAATCTAAAAGGCCATTTACTTGGTCTAAACAGGCTTCCAAAGAACATGGCATCCATGAAAGAGAAAAGGAAAAGAATGAAAGGACAGTTGAAGTACTGAGGAAGAAATCACTAAAAATTGTTAAGAAAATAATAATATGATGTGATATGAAAAAATAGAAAATAAAGTTTTAAAACATATAATAGAGAACTAAAATGTATAAATATGTCACAATGTATATTTATACACTGTAGGTGAGGTCCCTGAAACCATAGGAAATGCAAAAAATTCACTTTTAATAACTCATTCTCGAATTGCCCCCCTTAAAAATCAAATTGCCCCCCTGTGGGGCGTGTGCCCCACGGTGGGAACCACTGGGCTAGAGGACTGAGGAGGGCACACAGATAGCCAGTGCAGGGCTGGCTCTTAGTGTTTTATAGCGCTAAGAACTGCACGTCATTTCTATTCACCAGTTTCGTTTTCCTTCTGAGGAGCCCTGAGCAACATCCTTATCAACAGGGGCAGTATCTTTAGCTGGATCTCTCGGGGCAAAGGCCTCTGAACACCACCTATGTGACTTGCATGGCGATGCTTTCCCATAACCAGTGGTTTTCCTTTCGTAATTTCCCCCTGGGGTCTGGGAATCACATAGGAAAAAGGATGAGCCATCTTCCTGCTTCTAGTACACTAAGACCCATTCTAGTTAATTCCTCATTTAAAACAATTTTTTTCTTACTTCCAGACAATGTTCAATTACCAAAGTAATATAGATCTGATCCTTAAGTCAGTGCTGCAAATAGTGTGTGTATAGAAAAACCAAGAAACTGGTTTTTGGTCAAATTTGGTTCTGATTCAGAAACTCAGAACCAACTCTTACCAACTTATGTGACTTAGAGCAAGTCATTTAACCCTTCTGAGCCTCAGTCTCCACATCTCTAAAATGGGAATCATGATGCATGATCCGCAGGTTGTGGGGAGGATTATTTGAATGTTAGCTTCAGGAGAGAAGCACATCCGCTGTCTTGTTCACCACAGAATTCTGTGGAGAATCAAGAACAATAAATATTTTTTAATGAAGGATAATTTAAAATAGGTATAATGGATCTATGTAGGGCCTAGCATATCACCAATGGCTAATAATCGAAATCTAAGTTAATTTCCTCTCTTATACTTTCATCTACTCAGAAGATTGGGACTCATCATATGTATAAAAATAAATGCTTAATGGACATAGTTTGCAATGAGAGAACTTTTATGGACTCACATGCCAATCCTTCAGAGATGTGCTGGTGGGGTCTGATGTGTGAGTTACTCTGGATTACCTGTAGGGCACACCTCTCTCTATTACAGAGCTCACTGTGGATCCCCCACCCGAGCTGCCAAGGCTGAAGAAAGACTGTGAAGATCCCTCACATGGCAAGTCCTTTGTCATGTGAGGAATCTCTCTGGAAAGAGGGAAAGCAATAACTACAGGGTGCCAGGTGGGAACTAGAATTATCAGGGGATCACCGTGTAAGTTATAGCCTTATCTAACCACTGTGCTGTACACCTGAAACTAATATAAAATAGTATTGAATGTCGAATATAATTGAAAAATTAGTGAAGAAAGGAAAAAAGACACCTCCAGGGAGGAGCCGAGTCCTGGGAGTCTGGCTGTGACACTCATCTTCGTCCCCGAGTGAAAACTCCCTCCATGCCCCTGACAGCGCCCCAGCCCCTCAGTGCTCCTGGGGAAAGCGTTTCAACCCAAAATATCACCGGTGATCTGTTTTCCATCACAGGAAAAAAAGTCAGATGTCGGACATTTAGCTCCATGGGAAATTACTACCACGAATTGAATTTTGAAACTTAATTCAATTTAAAATGCATTAAAGTCTATTTAAAGAACTCTCTGGCAAGTCCTTTGTCATGTGAGGAATCTCTCTGGAAAGAGGGAAAGCAATCCCTGATGCATCTCTTGTATCAATCTGGATTCACAAGTAGGACTTTCTTAAAACAGGGCATGCGGGTGTCAACCTCGGGCCAGCATGCTTCCTGCACTGCCTCAGAGAAGCCCTCCCCACCCTCCCCTGCTCGGAACCCTGGCAGGACCCCTCATCACAGAGCGAAGGAAGGTTCCTGCGCATGGGGGAGGCCACACTGTTATGTGAATAAAGGGCTCCAAGCCGAGTGGAACTAACCGCTGGGAGAAGAGCCACTATAAATGGCCACTGAAGCCATGGCCCTGAAGATGGCATCCTGGGAGTAGCCACCCCATCGCATGGGAAGGGAAGGCAGAAACCTCGCTGATTAAAGCGCAGAGAGGCAGGCTCCTCTCCACTATGAAATGAGCTGAAATACATGGCGATGGTGCAGGTGTGGTATTTACCAGTCATGTGATTTTTGACAAATTATTTAATTTCTGAGCCTCTGTTTCTTCATCTGTATAATGGGAATATTACAGTACAGTACTTCCCTGTAAAGCTGTGAAAATTAAGTGAGCTGATATAAATAAATTTTTAAGTCCAGCACCAAGGATTCAGTAAATACTGTAAAATGTTATTACCAATAGCACTTATTCAAATGGGAACAAAAAAACCCAAACATATGGAGCCCTGGCTAGTGTGGCTCAGTTGGTTGTGCATCATTCAGTACACCTAGAGGTCGCTGGTCCAATTCCAGGTCAGGGCACAGGCCCGGGTTGCAGGCTCGATCTCCAGTAGGGGGTGTGCAGGAGACAGCTGATCAATGTTTCCCTCATTGATGTCTCTCTCTCTCTCTCTCTCTCCTCTCCCCTCTTCTAAAATCAATGAAAACATATATTTTTTTTTAAAAAAACATGGAATATTTTAAGGTCATCTGATATTTCAATAACACCATCATCATCATTTCACACTAAATGATGACACATTGAGGGGCGTGTATAATTGGCCACCCTTTCCCATCCCAGAATTCAGTGCTTATATATGTCAGGGCTACTCTATGCTGAACCAGTGGCTGGGTCTTGGTCTCTTCCCTTCCCAGAGGATACCAGCTCTGTACTTCATGCTCTCAAACTCCCTTCTCAACCAAATGACAGTGGGATAAGCTTGTCCCATGTCACCAGCCCTTTCAGGTGACATAATACAGCTCACTTAAGCACATAAGAATGAACTAATTTTAATTCTAGAAGTTCAGCACCACTTGTGCTAACATCTAAAGTAGCAACTTACCCAAGCAAAGGATTAGGTCCTCATTAGAAGCAGGCTGAAATATAGAAGGACCTAGTGTTTCTGCTCAGTGTAAGTTACACTGACTCCCAATCATGCATTTTATCTTTTGGCATGCATACATAGGTGCCCAATAAATGTTACTTTGGTGATAATAAAACAAAAGCCTAACTTTCAAAAGTGAACTCTCCAAAAGACCATTGTCTGTATTCTTGGCAACTGCCAGAAAGCCAGTTTTCCCAAGTCAGCAGCCCCTGAGGAGTCTGGCCAGGGGCCAATTCCCAGGGCTGGCGCATTCCTGGGGCCTGGCAAGAGGCCACTGGGACCCTGTTCCCTCTTTCATTCTCTGTGTGTAGTGGGAAATCTTTCCCGCGTCCACCCCTTGGAGCCTGTCTTCCCCATCGCAGCAAAGAGAGGGAGTCACGTGGGAAGTGATCCCCGGCCCCTTCCCCAGATCTCATCTCCCGCTGCTCCAAGCTGGCACCGCTCAAAGCAATCCAAGGCCTAAGCCAAACAAAGGAGGGCTCTGCGGCCCAGTCTCCAGCCTGATTCTATCGGGGCACAGGCCTGGGGCAGGGACCCAGCAAGCCCTGTGCACAGGGCGTCATTGTGCACTTGCTTGGAAGGCTCTGGGCACTTCTGGAAGCTTTGGAATAAAACTGGCTGTTATAAATAGACATTGGCTGGGCTTCAAGAGTGAGCGCAGGAGGCCAACAGTTCCAGAAGAGTGTAACGCCCCACATAAGAACGTCTGGAGCACAGCTCTTTAACGGGCAACTACTGAGCAACTGGAAGAAGAAAGGAATCCAAAGGTTTGGTCAGACACAACCCGGAGTTAACACCTGGTGAACTTTCTGGCTGATAACATCACGATGTGCCTTTCAGTTTTTAAACATCATATACGAATATATGCAAACCCACCATTCAACAATATTTTTTCTGAATGTCTCCTGCCATCTGCAGACAAAGAAAGCTGCCATCTGGGTCACCACATCACCGGCTCCACGGGTTTTCAGCATGGAGGCCGAGACTGCGAGCCAGGCAGACTCTGTGTGCTCTCACGGAATCCTTTCATGCCTGTCCCACAGCCCTCTGAGTGAGATAGGATCGCCTCCTCACGGAGCGGAGATGAGGAGGGGCAGGGAGGGTACAGTGTCCTGGCCAGGCTCACACAGGCGAGGCAGTGCTGGCGGCTGTGACCGGAACCCCGTTCAGGCTGATTCATCAGCCAGCCCGTTCTTTTCTCTACATCCACGGAATCCACTTCCCCTGCAGCCTTCGCATGAGCGTGCTGAACACAGTAGGCTCTCGGTACACAGTAGGCCCTCTCCTAGGGCTGCCACTATTGCTGTATTTTTGATAAAGTTTAGCAGGTAGAGCTGTGTCACTGCCATAATAACAGGGTCTTTCCTTTTCATAGAGTCCTACAGTGTCCACACCAACTTCTCGGTCCTTATTTCCCTTCACCCTCTTGGCCTGCTCAAGTCCCAAGTGCACCTTTGGAATCCAATGCAGGATCCATGCACCCTGGACACTCTGGCCACCGACCACACACAGCCCTGCCTGGGGCTTTCTCACCAGGACCCCTGGGAGAAGACCATGTCACTGGCCACAGGGAACTTGTGCTGCGAAGGTGGCACAGAATATTGTTCTGGTCAAACCAAAGCGACACATAGGAATCCATGTCTAACAATATGTAAATACTAAACTAGTCTGACTTAGGACCTTGTTTTCTTCTCGTTCTAGAAATGTGGGAAGAGAGGGTGGGTGGGGTGTATATTATACAGAATCAGGGGCTGGACACAGTCTGTGGGCCCCTACACACGCACACCCCACCCTTCTCTATCCTGCTCTGGGTCCCAGGATGCTAGGTGGGCTCCTGTCCCTCTGCCTTCCAGTTGGGTTTGGCAACTGGGAGGTGGCAGCAGGGCCCCAGAGAGTGGGAGGGGAGTGCAGCGGGAGTTTTAACAGCCTTATTCCCCATCGCTGGGCAACACTGTTTGACTGCATCCTTCGCCTAAGGCGACATTTCCTGCCGAGTGGCTCTCTCCTATCTCCACATGGTTCTGTGGCCATTGTCTCCTCACCCTTTCACGCACAGCAGTGGCAATGGGCCCACTGTTTCAGCCTCAGGGTGCTGCACTGTTACCTTGTTGAGTTGCTTACACCCTGCCTTTCCTTTATCAGAGGCCCTTTAGGAAGCTCCTGGCCATCCCTTGCTTGAGCGCACATTGGGAGCCAACACAGTGCCTCTGTGCCTGTTTCCTTCCAGGACTCCACTGGTGCAGGAAGTAGGGAAACAATATCACTGACGTAGTCTTTGTAGGCAAAACTATGGGAGGTTATGCATGTGCTGCTAAGAGGGCGAGGCATGCTAACCACAATAGACCTGGCTCTCCCTTGCCTTCACTTCCTCCTGCTACACCTCACCAGGTAGGAATTAGGTCAGAAGGTTTGCCTCAGGGACCTACCAGCAGAACCCAAAGTTAGCCCGGGAGATCTCCCCCTGCACCTGGCGGGACTGCACTCAGTGAGGAGGGAGGGACAGCACGAGCCAGGACCATCATATTGGGTTGATGCCTTCAGGGACGTCATGCTCAGTCCATGCCCACCCTGGTGGATTATGGGCAGCCTTCATGGCCTCCCCGTTTTGAGGGATGCCAGGCCCCGGAAAACAGCCCCCCTCACAAAAAGGGCAACAGGTCCTGAGCCTACTTATCTGCTGGCTCTGACAGATGGGTCCCAGAATTTATCAGACCAAATGATTTCATTTCCTCCACACATCTATGTGCATAAGAGCAGGCAACCAATTACTCTGTATTAAGAAACATACCAAGCCGAAGGCAAATGCTGATACCTAAGAAGCAGAAAGGTGCTGAGAGGCAGGAGGCAGGCGGACCTCAGAGGCATCTTTGGAAACGGACAATTATGATCCATCAAGCTCGTTAGGGAACCGAGCTTCATGAGCAGGAAACGTCTGGAACTGCCTGACATGTGAAGGACCAGGAGGAACCACAGTTTGGTCTTGTAGAGAGCAGCCCTGACAAATGGGATTTCGTGTTAGGAGATCTGCAGAATTAGAACATGAAAGGGACAGAACGGAGGCAGTGCTTCTGGGGTTAAGTGAAGCGTTTTAATGCAATGGCCCCTGGATGTACTCATGAAATATTAATTGACGCTGGGATGAATGTGAGGGCTGTCACATGAATAGAAAACTGGCAGAAAGATCCTAAATACTGTCTCAGCTGAGCCCAGGCAACAGAAGATGGCAATTCAACAAAAAGTAACGAAAATACTGCCTAATTCACAGCCAGGAACCCTGTGGATGCTTAATAAATATTAATTGATAATGATGAACTACAGTAGCGGCTGGTAAATTAGTGTGAGACAGGCTGCTGAAATACAGCTAATATATATACCACTGTTCTAACACACACTGATGAATGAAGAAGAAAGGAAATCAACATGATTTAGCCGCTCGACGCAAGCTGCCATGCACCAGGAGGTATGGTAAGAACATTAACAGAAGGTGGGGAGGGGTGGCTAGAGGGGACAAGAGGAAAGTTAAGATGATAATTCAGGATTACAGTGGAGCCTGCTTAGGGTCTCAGCAATTCCTCAAGTATAAGCCCAGCACCTTGGAGACATACACTGTTCTTTTAAGACACCGTGGTTTTCTCAATAAAGTTCTGCTTCAGGGAAAACTCGGGGACACCATAGATTAAATCTGGACCAATTTCCTAGAGGGGGATCTGAAAGCTCTCCTCCTTGGGGAAGCCCTCCCTGATCCATACAGCCAGAGGGCAACCTCCTTTTTATAAATCCCATCATTCTTGTTTGCACCGCTGTACCTGCTGGTGTTATAGCACCATGATTTGTGAACATGTCACCACATTTTTTAAAAGCTTTGGAAAGTGGAAATCATGCTTCACATTTCTCAGCACTCACTTAGGTCTTCACTCCTGGCCCTTCACGGGGCTTTGAACCTCATAGGTGCCCAGTTCCTGAGCTGATCAGTTAGGAACTCCAGAAAGAAGAGCAGGCGCCCATCAGTGAGAACACCCAGGTGCCAACTGGATTCCAGAGCAGCTTTCAAGGAATCGATGAAAGCTCTACCTCTTGTTATGGACAAAGCACTAGAAAGGCTGCCACGGGGGGATCTTAGTGCCAGAGGAGGATGCAAGAAACTCAGTTGCCATGGAAACTTGGATGATCTGATGAGTCCTATTGTTGAAAGGTGGTGCGACACCAGGAGAATGCCAAGCAGACCTCTGAGCCCTAAGAAAACACAGAACATGCCAAGCAAATACCTCTGCTCACTTGTACTTACTTCAGCTATAGAAGCAGCATCATTTCATCCTCAATCAATTAACAGCATTTGCAAAAGGCTTGCAAAATGTTTCCAGTTCCTATTTTTTATTTCTGAGACCTCACATGTACACAGAGCTGCACCTGAGGCCAGCGACAGCACTCACTGCAGCCACGTGAGTACAGATGAGCAGGTGCTGCTGAGACCTGGGCAAGGGAAGCCGCCTGTGTGCAGGTGCTATGGGCTGGGCTTGCTAGACTAATGGCTGGTAAAGCTACCTGACCATTGGTGGGTCACAGATACCTCTGAGAATCTGCTTCTACCTATGGACTTGATCCCCAGAAAAATACACATATGCATACCAAAAAAATCTAATACAATATATTTCAGAGAAGTCAAAACCTCTGGAGTCTTTCCATAGATGCATCAAACACCTTGGGACTCAAGAGGATCCAGATATCATGTTAATAATCTCCGATGTAAAAGTCTTTACACTCACACTAGAATCATCCTTGGACGATGCCGAAGAGCAGGGTGTCATCTACCCCCTCCAACCCTCCCAACAAGCCATTGGTGCCTTCTCCAGGTAGTTCCCCCTCACTCCATATCCCGTGCCACCTGCTAGTACGTACTCAGCTCGTGAACTCACTGCTAAGTTCACTCCTCACCTATTCATTTCCCTGAGTGTGTTCTATGTGTCAGACTTTAGGGACACAAATGTGAGTTTGACACAGCTCATGTCCTCTGGGAGAATACAGTTCAGTTCAGTCGGGACTGATATTGCCTCCCAAGGGACATCTGGCATTGTCTGGAGACAGGTTTTTGGTTGTCACAACTAGGGGAGGGTGATAATGGCATCTAGTAGGTAGAGGCCCGGATGCTGCTAAACATCCCAGAATGCACAGGACAGTTCCCTTACAAAAAAAAAAAAAGAAGAAGAAGAATAAAGAAAGAAATATAGGGTCCAGAATGTCAAGAGTGCCTTGATTGAGAAATCGCTCTAGACAGGTATGACAGTGTGAAGTGCAGTGACAAAGCCCAGAAGAGGAAAGGACATTGTAATCAGAACTCAGGGAGCTACGGTTATGATGGCAGGCTGGCTTATTTTCAATGATGAGGAAGGAAGAAAGAAGGGGAGAGAAGTGTCATCGGGGAACGCCATCACCACAATGCAGCCAGACATTCCTTCGGGCGACATCAGAGGAGGGAGCACCAGTTGCAAGTGGTGAGCAAACGGCAATTTGGAGAGAATCTCCTCCTGGGAAATGATGCTGGCTCTGTACCCACTTCCGTCGCCAGTGGCCCGGCCAAGACAATGCGCGGCCATCTGGTAGGACCATCACTCAAGTGATGAGCCAAAGTACATGCTGGGGGACATCTAGCCATACCCTGGATGTGCCAGTTCCTCCCTACTCTACTCCCACCCTAGTCAACAATCCCACCTTGTACAATCAGTCCTCATGTGGGTAAAAATATAAAATTACAGACATTATACATTATGTATCTGCTACTATTATAAACTTGAGTCTCTATAGAAGTTGGTTTCAAGACCTGGTTAATCAGAAAAAGCACAGGACCAGCAATCAGGCCTAGACCAAGTTCCAACATGTCTAATCATTCTTCTTTGTAAAGCCTTCCTCTCCCACCTCCTCTGAAATTATTCTGGGAAATCAGGCCTGGCCTCTCTCATTGGTAGGCAGGGAACAGCCGCTGTGCCGATCCAGCCCCGTTGAGGCTGGGGCTCTCCGAGCCTGGGAAGCACCATGGAGCTCCCGGTACTGGAATGGGAAGGTTTCTCCCTCCATGCTGCTAGCTGCGCATTGGCAGCGTGGTATGAAGCCAGGCCCGCCTTGAAATCCCAGCTCCATCACTCACCAGTCCTATAGCCTTGAGGAAGTTAATTAACTTGTTAAGCCTCAGATTTCTCATTTGTAAAATAGGAACAGAGTTCCACCTTACAGGGTTGTCGTAAGTATTAAGTGACAATTTCCATCTAAAGCATGGCGCATAGTGCCTGGCACAGAGCAAATCTCAATAAATTTCAGCTATTACTACTCAGGGAAGGAAGCCTTCCTGGCGAACCTCAATGCCGGATTCTCCGCCTGAACATGCTGAGCTGTCTGTTAAAATGGCTTCAGTGTTAGACTGTCAGCCCCACTGCTGACCTGCATGCTCACAGCTTGGACGTGTTCTGCTTCTGCTCCTCTGGCCTGTCCCCCATCAGTCTCTGGCCTCAGTAGCAGGGCCGCTCACATCTCCCAGCACTGTTCTCGTTGGGTTCTGACCTCTCCCTGCTTGTCCAGAGCCCCATGACGACCCTTAGCAACCAGGTACTGTGGGCTGTGCCCACCTGGCCAAGCCTCCCCTGCCTTCTGTCAGCCCACCTGTCCCTCAACGCCATCCATAGTCCCCAGGAACCTGTGCTGCCGGAGGGCAGCTGGAAGGGACATTTCTCCAGCATCTTCCTGACCTGCATTGATGGGCTCAGCTAGGCTGGTGGGCAGATTCACTGGGTAAACATGCGCTTAGGAATCGGACACTTTTCTAACTCTGCCACTTCCACTTTAAAGGGAGAACAGGAAAGATTCGGCATGTCACTTGGAAGGTCGCTAGCCCAGGCTGAAGTGGGTCTGCTCTACACTTGCTGCTTTTATTCAAAGAGGCCTTGGCTGGATCCTCAAACACCACCACACCTCCCAGCCCCTGGCCCCAGTGCGGGGTCTCCGTTCCTCGGGTAAACAGGGAGCGGCTGGGTGAGCAGCCCTGCTAGGGGCAGTGATGCGGTGTGGGATAAGCAGCTCCCTCTCGTTCCTGACCCTCCTCCCCTCGATGCTTCCTTGGGAAATCTCAAACCTGACACCAGAGGACAAAGGCCAGGCTTTGCACAGGGCAGCTTGGCCTTTGTCTAAGAGTCCAGGGCACTGAGTACACCAGACTTTAGTAGTCTTATCAGAGAATTGCGCAGGTGGAACTTCTCCACTGCTAGTGGGAGTGGGGTTCTTGGGGTGCTGCTGAAATAAAAATTTCCGGGGGACCCTGGCCAGTGTGACTCAGTTGGTTGGGCATGGTCCCATGCACCAAAGAGTTGCTGGTTTGATTCCTGGTCAGGGCATAAGCCTGATTTTCAGGCTTGATCCTGGTCAGGGTGCATGTAGGAAGCAGCCGATCAATGTTTCTCTCTCTTTTTCTTTCTCTCTTTCTTTCTCAAAAAATCAACAAAAATATATATTTTAAAGACAGAATTTTCAGAGGCTCCCACAGGACGATGGAATGTGGTAGAAAGCTTTATTTGCATGGATTTACATCCAGGGGTTGCAAAATCCAATTTCCCTTAAGCCAGTCCTGGAAAAGGTGCAGCTGGAGATCCAGCAGAGCTAAAAGCAAAGCCAGTGTCCAGAGTTTCCGTTCCCTGGTGGAGTCCTGTGTGGCATCAGGCTAGTCACCGTCCATCACCCCATTGTGTGTGGGGTCGACATGGCTGTGAGCCATGTGGGCAAATGCAGGCGTGTGAGAGCACACCCCCTGCAACAAGAAAACCAAGAGGCCGAGAGGGAACTCCTTTGCTCAAGAGCTTATGTAGCTCAGATTTCATGCTCTTGCAGTGGCCACATCTATTCTGGCCAATGACCTGCTCCCAGGTGTGACTGACAGGTAAGTATCTTTCCTACGTCACCCAGACTTTACTGTGCATGCATCTATTTGGTCCCCCCTTTGTTCCTCCGCTGTTATTTAATTACCAGGTTAATTATAATGATACTATTCCCCCCTGAGATAAAAGAAACCTCTTGTAACCTAACAAAGGAGAAATGGGCAAAGCACTAGCAAGGTCAAGGGCAGCTGGGATTTGATAGCGAGACACCTTACCTAGCAAGCTGTGGTCTGTGCTCCATCAAGCATCCCCATAGTGAGGGTGGTCTAAAGGCAGCACCAGAGAGTAAAGGCTACAGCATGCCTGAAGCACTACAAAACATAGATTTTCTCCCCTTCATTTTCATAATCTACTGGCTGCACCAAGCAATACTCACCGTGCCCCTATTTTGTGTTTAGAAAAAACTTCAGCAAGTTTTGAGCTTTCTAAACTATTTCCCTTTGCTCAACCTCTTGCGACTTGGGTCCATACATCTTTGTGCAACAGCCCAAACCTGTTCCTTTGCCTGCCTGGGCAGATTGCATGTCCTGAGGGTGGACACAAGCCATGACTCAGAGTCAGCACTCAGGAAAAGTGCACTATCGAGTTTCCCATTTCCTTCCTGTGGGCTGATCTCGTAGAATCCAGCATGCTGCCTGCCTTGGTAAATAAAGTTTTATTGGAACATAAGTCACACCCACTTATTCATGTACTGTCTGTGGCTGCTCTCCTCTACAAGAACAGAGTTGAGTAGCTGTGTCTGCTCATTTGACCTGCAGAGCCTAGAACATTTACTGTCTGGCCTGTTGCAGACTTTGCTGACCCCTGCTTTGATACTGATTTGAGTGATTAGAAAGGCTGAGAAGTCCCCTAATCTGCCTGTGAGCTGCAGGCCCAGGAAAGCTGGTGGTATATTTCCGGTCCAAACGCCAAGGCCTAAGAACCAGGTGTAAGTCCCAGTCCAAGTGCAAAGGCCCAAGCACCAGGAGAACCAATGTCTGAGGGCAGGAGATGTGGGAGCTCGTGCAGAGAGCAAACTTGCCCCTCCTCTGCCTGTTTGTTCTATGCAGGCCCTCATAGATGAGATGGCGCCCACCCACATAGGTGAGGGCCACCTTTACTCAGTCTATGCTACTCTCCTCTGGAAGCGCCTCCCAGACACCCCCAGACAGAACATTCTGACAGCTACCTGGGCATCTCTTGGCTCAGTGATGTTGATCTATAAAACTAACCATCACAACTTGATATAAAGAAGACGTTTCCCTGGGAAAAAATAATTTGGCAATAAAATGAGTTGTCACCAGGGATATAGGACAATATCCTTGGGTTGCATCTTCTCTTCTATCCCAAACCTCACCTACCAAATTCTCTCCATTGCTCCAAAGCACAGCTCTAATGAAAGCTCCTCCATGGAGCCTCCTTGCTGCCTCCCACCATGATCCTGGCTCCTATCCCGGTCAGCAGCACACTGCCTCCTCCACATTATGCTACTTTTCCTGCTTATTGGGTCAGCTTCCACACCCTGGAAAGTACTTCCTGTTATCAGTCAGGGGAACCCTGCAGGAATGAGATGCCACTCAATGCATCTAATTGTGGAGAATCAGTAAAGGAATTGTCCAATAAAGTGCGGGCAGACCTAAAGCAAACCAACATGAGACGGGCTGGTAGCACCCGGAGTCATTAGTGCCGAGAAGCCTGAGGCGCGTGGGGAGGCAGAAGGGCCAGAACACAGAGGGGTCTGGTGATGGCTGCAGCCAGGGCTGTGCCAGAGAGTCGCCCAACAAACGCTGTGACCACAGGCAGAGGAATCTAGTCACTGTGGCCTAGGACCAGGCAGGCAGAGAGCAGGAAAACAGTGACCTTGACCTCTTTCACCCCCAACCACTGATATCCTGCTAGGTCCTTCCACTGGCCAAACCCAACCAGATGCCACAAACACAGAGACCCTTTTGACAAGATCCCTGTGCTACCTCCTCCAGGGGTGCACAGCCAGGAACAGGGGGTGGGGTGCATCTGGAGGAGAGAGTGGCAACTACCCAGCACATCCCACAGCTACGAAAGCACCTCAATATAAAGCAGACTCTCAAAGATGCGTGCTGATTGGTCTAATTAATGCCGCCTGTGGAAGGCCTAATTACTCTAATGATTTGCGTGTAAACTGTCAAGAGGATGAAGGATGAACTGAGGGCCTAATTGGGGCCTTTCCTGCTTCTGGAAGTCCATCAGCCGGCCCTGCGGTCACAGCTGCGGATCGCGCATGGCCAACGTTATGTTTTCCTTTCAGTGGGGGAGAAAGGAATGGGGACACCAGGAAAGAATTCATCATCCATAAGAGAAACTGCTACTCCTCTCTGTGCTCAAAAGCAAAGTCATTTTTCCCCAAATTAAAAGAGAATGTTTGCCACTGAAATGTGAGCTGGTAAAAAAGATAACGCACTCCCCAGCCTTCTCAGCAGTTATGTTATCACAGCGACACGTGTCAAATAGCCGCATAGGAAGCCTGGGAGTGATTCCTTCGAATAAAAGAGCGCAGTGTGAAATGCTGACTTTTTCTGATCAAAAATCATCCTGGGGTGAGCTGAACAGCTTTGGGTCAAGGAGAGGCCTCAGTTTCTGGGGCGATTTTGTTGTTTTCAGAGAGAAGACTACTCGCAGGGATGTGCAGCTGCTCGCACACTCCCACTGGGCAGGCGCACTTGCAGTCACTTGTCTTGCTCTTGGGTCTTTACCCCCCACATTGAAACATATTTCTCATTTCAGTTTCACTTACCTGTCACTTTCTTCTTAAAAGGGATGATTTATCAAGTAAAAAATCATCAACATCAAAGAATAGTTCAGCATTACCAGCACACACACACACACACACACACACACACACTCACACCCTCCCCTGCATCATGCTCTGAAAGCAAAATTGTGACTAAGAACCACAAACTCACTTCCCCCACTGAAGGTTTGTTTCAGAATCCGAGCATGAGTCTCTTTACTCTGTGGTTCCGCCAGCCTAAAAATGGTACCTTGCTGCAAGGGAGCTATAATTTCTACTCCACACTTCATGATTTGATTGAAAATAAAGATGTAAAATAAAGAGTGTAATGAAGTTAATAGTACCTTACTCTTGCAGTCCATTATGAGGAATTTTTTCCTGCAAAAGTGGAAACTGAAAATTACCTCTGGGCCTTCTCACTCTCAAACACACAGGTCACCATGATATGCGGCGGGGTTTCAAGGCTGAAGGATTTAATGTTTCTCTTTCCTCTGGTCAGTTTTCCAAAAGGAGCTCTTCTCTTACTGGGGTATCATACACATAGTGAGAGATAAAGACCTGAAGAAACAGGCAGGAGACCGCCGTTCTACTCCTGGTTGTATCCTAGTTGTAGGACCTCCGGAAAAGCATTGAACTTTACTGGGTATTAACTCCTTCTGCAAAGTGAGGGGACTAGATAAACCATTCCCAATTTAGTCTCTCTCACATTGATGTTTCTTTCTCTCTCCCTCTCTCCATCTCTCTCTCTCTCTCTCTCTCTCTCTCTCTCTCTCCCTCCTTCCCTCCCTCCCTCTCTAAAAATAAAAAAAATCTTATAAAAACAAACATGCCTTGGGAATTATATGTTGCCCTCCTTTTTTTTCTCTTGTATTTCCCAGCCACCCTTCCCTAGAATCATCCCTGCGTGTTCCTTGCCTAGTTATTTGTATGATGTCAGCATGGATCCTAAAGGAGGGTCATGTCTTAGATTCAAGTCCTTTATAGTCCAGTTAATTTTTGTTTTGTTTTGTCTTATTTGGCTTTTTAAAAAATAATCCTCACCTGAGGATATTTTCCCCATTGATTTCTAGAGAGAGTGTAAGGGAGGGAGAGGGGGAGAGAAAAAATATATAGATGTGAGAGAGATACATCAATCGGTTGCTTCCGGCATGCTCCAGGACTAAGGACCAGGGACCAAAGCTATAACCCAGGCACTTGCCCTTGACTGGGAATCAAACCCTAACCCTCCCGTGTGTGGGTCAATGTTCAAACCAGTGAGCAACACCGATCAGGGCTACAGAACAGTCAGTTTTGACCTCAACCCCTCCTACCTCTTCCTGACAGTCACAGTAAACTTCATCCAAGGGACTTTCTGTGGGTCTCATGCTCAAAGAACCAAGTCGAAAAGAATATCCTTGCTGTCATTGTCCCAGCAGCAGTATCTTATATGAGGAAGGAACACAACACTAAAACAGAGGGGAAAATTACAGTCTCCCAGCCTAATAGTATAACACTGAATAGCATGCAAGCACCCCATACACTGGCCCATGTAGTCACAGATGACCACATCCTTTTTCAGGATTTTCCCATATACATGTGCAGATGTAACACTTCATCTGCCTCTAGGAAATAAGAAAGGTATTTCACTAGTGTAAAAACTCTCCCAAGCATCATTTAGGGAGATTGAACAGGATTAGGTTTCTTAGGTGGTCCAGGCAACAAGTTCTCATTTTCACAGTGTTCTTTTATGCTGTAAGTCAAAGCACAGATTCATAGTCCCCACAAGACTTGGGGTAGCGCCATATGCCAACGGAACACAAGCTTAGTTTGGGGCTTCCCGCTAGCACCGGTAATGTGACAGGCTCTGATTTATGCTCACAGTCCAACCTATCACCGAGCAAAATATAAATGTGGCCAAAGATTTCATTTAGACTATTTCCTCTTTCTCTGATGTTCAGGGACCCAATCCTTCCTGCTAATCCACTTCCCCTTCCCTACTTGCCCCAACCCAGCCCTGCATTCCAGCTCTCTACAGTCTGTCCCCTCTTGTTTACCAATTCCCTCCATAAAACTCTGCTCATCTGATGACACCTGGGAATGATCCAAGATCTTTATTAGTAAGTGCTACTGTGAGTTACTGAAAGACAATAGCTTAGCATGTTTGCTTTGATAGGGTCCTTGCATATTCTCTGGGATCTATGGAAGAATTTGGGCTTTAGGGACTAATCAACAAGGATGATAGTTTGGTGTTAAGAGAATCTTTCCTGCGCTGCTCATGTCACAATATATGAGCATCTCTGTCCCTGCCTGGGCAGAAGACAGACCCCAACGGCAGCCTGATATGAAAGAAGCGTTTTCTTTGTCAAAGGAGAGGCTGAGAAATGAACTTTTTATGCTAATTCCCCATAAGTTGCAAAAGGAATAGATATAAACACACACACACACACACACACACACACACACACAATTTTCACTATATTCTACCTAGAGACAGAAGACATTAGAGATGAGGAGAGGACATAACCGTTGGGAGCTGAACTTAAAATACTATTAAAGTTTTTATAGCCTCTGAAGGTCTGCTGCTATCTCTGTTTGCAGCCCTCAGGGATACAGAAGTTGCATCAAATAACGAAAGAAGAAGTAGACCCAAAAGTTCCTCAATCCCCAGACACTCATGTCTGTGAACAGTTTGTGATATGAAACCTCAGCAGTTACAGGGTAAACAGCTAATTTGTACAATGACAGAGTAAGATCTACAGCAGCAGAGTTGGAGAAGTGCAACTGATAAATCAATTCAACCAGTATTTTATGGGACACATACTCTGATCCAAAGTCCGGCCCAGCTGCTGGAAGTATACAATCAATAAAGCACATCCCTATACAACAAGCAAATGAAGGAACCAAGCTAGCTCCTATCTCAGTACATGAGCAAAAGGGGAAGGAGTGACTTGCTAGCTGTGATTTCTTGCCCTGTTCATATGCATTATAGAGTAGAAGAGGTGACCCACACATTTTAGCTCAAAGACTAAAGAGTGGCCAACCTTCAGAAATCAGGGACTTAGTCTATTTCTTTGAACTAATCCAGTGATGGCGAACCTTTTGAGCTCGGCGTGTCAGCATTTTGAAAAACCCTAACTTAACTCTGGTGCCGTGTCACATATAGAAATGTTTTGATATTTGCAACCATAGTAAAACAAAGACTTATATTTTTGATATTTATTTTATATATTTAAATGCCATTTAACAAAGAAAAATCAACCAAAAAATGAGTTCACGTGTCACCTCAGACACGCGTGTCATAGGTTCGCCATCACTGAACTAACCAGATTCTCATACACAAAAGCAAACACAACCATATGTTTAGGAATGATGCTCATCAGCATTAAAACATTTAGAAAAAAGTTTGTGGACAATTAAACTTATTTACATACCTAAGAAGTTCTCAGAGTTTCTTCGCTCTTCAATATTGGAGCTCTATTGAATTCTTGTTCAACTTATCCCCAAAGTTAAGATAAATGGGTGATGGAACGACTATATATAGGCTCAGCATTTGGCATCAGCTGTACAGTAGTGTTTTTGTATAGGTTAAAGTCTACTTCGGCTGGAATTAATGTAATTATATATAATGTTGACAGATTATGACATTTGCCTATTAAGACACTATACAAACATTCCAATAATTTACAGGCTTTTGACTCCGTAAAAAATAAATGAAACAAAATCCCAGGGGATATTGCTAATGGGGTAACTGAAATAGAGGTTTCAAAAGCACAGGGTTCAGGAAATAACAGTCAAAGAATAATGCATTTTCAGCCAAAACATATAGAGTGGTAAATGAATATTTAGTACTTACCACAAGACTGCTGTCTAGAGACAGCCTTTTTCCAAAGTCCCTTTTCTCAAGCTGTCTCTTTCCCTCCATGGGTGAAGTTATTTATTTTCCTTTGTGATTTATAAGAATTCCCCCTCTGTTTCCAGGGTCACTGCAAAAAGTGAACATGTTTTTCACTATCCAAGTGAACAGTGTTTAAACCCTTGTTTTTAACTTTCTAACCAGGAACAAGTACTGGAGCCAAAAATATCCAGACCCAAATAATAAGTATAGAACTGGGCTCTCTCAACGTCAAAGATCTCTCCGGTTGCAAATGTCAGAGTCATCTTTATGGAGGCCCCTGTGTTTTTATAGGTTTTGCTCATGGTGTTGGGGAATGGGTTTGCAGGTCGAATCAGCAGACTGTGGAAAAAAGCAAACAGTCCATTTCATGCCACACTTGCTCCACACCCGCCCTCTCTCTATCAGCCAGCACCATTCTGTTTCTGCGCACATAGATGCCGTCTGCAAATTCCATGAGATCAAACTGGCAAAACCACGCTCCATAACTAAGAGTTATTGATCCCAAAACCCAATGATGGAAAACTGACATATGAACATTATTGTCAATATTAAAAATATTTAATTTAAACATATTTGAGGAACATTATAAGATACATGTCCTTTGGGACAAGTTGATTCAGAAAGCATGGTAGATGACATCATTATTATCAATGAGTATTTATTTGAACACCCACTGCATTCTACCACATGAGATATAGTTAATCCCCGCACTCCACTGACATTGCTTGTTCTGGAATCATTAAGTATTCTAGTTAGTAAGAATGTGTCATATATATTAAGCACGAGCTCCAAGTTTTCACCAAGATAGAAAAGGCTTGAAGTAAGAGAAATGGCTTTGAGCCCAAGCTTTCCTCCCCAATAGCAAAGTGACTTTAAACAAGTCATTGAGCCTCTAAAATCCATGTTTCTCAACTGCAATCAACAGCAATCAAATGATGTATGTAAAAATAGTTTAAAGGCAATGACTTACAACTTTCCCATATGTCAGGTATAATTATACACAGATTACATTAAAAACTGGTTAACCTTAAATACTAGTTGACATAATTTAATGTCTTTGATGATTCGGAAGGCACTTTGAGATACAGAAATGCTCTGATCCGCAAAAAATGCTCCTAATCTGCACAAATCCATTGTCCTGCTGATATCGAAGAGCTGAACTTCATAAAATGCTATACCAAAGCCTTTTCATAAAATTGAAAATAAATATTTTTCACAACTCTCTCAACTGCTCCAACTCTGAAGAGGACGCAAGGAATTCTACTTCACAGACCACACACAGCATGTGGCCTCCTTTTCTTGGTTTCCTCCACTAGGAAGAGAGTGGAGACAGCTGTGCCCCAGACAGAGTCTGCCCAAATTATAGTCAATTGCAGGAAACTGATGGACCCCTTTTCCATAGGCTCCCGTCTCCATCTGAGTCATTCTCTCATTTTTCAGAAACACTAATTTTAATTCATTACTGGTACACTCAGAAACTCCTAGGAGTTTATTCTGAATTCAGGATAAAATCCAAATTTTTCAACATCATGTTCAAGGTCTACTTCCTGCCAACTAGTCTTTGCAATCCCAACCACACTAGGCATATTCCTGAGACCATGCTTTTGATCATACTTCTCACTTCCATCTGGTCTATTCCTCCCCTTGCTCCAACGCCTGGCTCAGCTCCCATCTCCTTCACAATACCTTCCTAGTCACTCCATTTGGCAATGATTTCTCTCTCTCCCAAGTTTCATACAAGTCCTCGGTGGCTTACCTTATTAATCACCATCATCACCTAGGATAATTCTTTCAATATAGTAAGTTCTTAATAGTTGCTTTTCAGTAGAGCCTAATAGTTAAAAACAAACTATCTGAAGCATTTTCAGAACTAAGTTAGCTCTACACTACTACTATAGACAAAACTACTAGTCATCTGAAATTTGTTCGAAGACTTACATCTCCCACTTTCAGCTGTTCCACCCACTTTGCAGCCCCTTCCTCATCTCAGTGACTGGCTGTACCGGTAGCTCAGAATACTCTCTGTAATAATGAATCCAACTAGAGAGACTAATCAGACACTGAGACTTCCCCCTGCATCAAAGCATGTCCTCCTAAGTCTTAATCCAAAGAGCCATGGGGTTTGATGAGTCACAACAGATAATCCTTTGACATTTAGCACATATTTCTTGACTACCACAGAGGACTCAGTACTTAGATGTTGATGACACAGCCATGTCTAAGACAGGCTAGGTTCCTGACATTCTAATAGGAGGATAGAGAAAATAAAGAAGCAAACAAACAACTCCAAATGGTGGTAGGTACTTGCTCTGAAGGAAATAATCCCCAGTAGGTGGTGTAACAGTTTCAAGCATGTGGAAGGGGAGAACATTTTAAATAGAATGGTAAAGGTGGGAGCCAGCCATGTAAAAGCACATGTAAAGAGCATGCCAGGGAGAGAGGTCAGTCTTTCTGCTGGGAAGGATCTGGGAAAATTTTGTGTGTCCAGAATAGGGAATAAAACAAGCTAGGAAGATAATGTGTGAGCAAAGTGCTGAGATGTAAGCAACAACTGCAGGCCAAGGAAACTTGCTTGTTCTAAACACAATGTTTCAATCTTAGGATTTGATTCTCTACTTTACTCTTTACTAGCTGATAACATTAAACAAATTATTTAACCTATTTAAGCTTCAGTTGATTCAGCTATAAAATATAATCAATAGTAGGACCTTCATAGTGAGGTTGATATGATGATTGAGATGGTCCATTTAAAGAGAAGTTCCTGACACATAGTAGGTAAGCTTTAAGTATTAAACGTTGGTTATCTTTTCTGGTAAATGTGATGAAACTCATTAAGGAGAAACTCTGGTGACTGGATTTTATGCTCCATAATAGGCTAATGAGGCTGTCATTTTGGGAAACGGGGATCCTTTTGACAGTTCTCTATTAGCCTAGTCTACCAGGTGGATGGTTGATTGAACAGCTTAGCCTGGTCAATTTACATACTTTATGTTTCCAATTACAGAGGCAGAGATTGACATTCAAAACATTTATCAACTGACACAGCACAGGTATTGACCAATCAGAAGGACACAGCCCAGAGCAACAGGCAGTATAACTGCAGCTGTGTGTCCTGGCCAAACTTCAGCCTAAATGCATGTCCTACCCCCATCCCAAGACCTTGAAAATGTATGTGTTAAACCATAAAACAATCATGGAAACTATCAAAGTTATACAAAAATATCAAAGCAACACCCCACCCCCAAAAAAGTGGCAACCAGGTTATGTCAACATGAAAAGGGGAGGGATCCAAGAAGGAAAAGCCAGGAAGGCTGACACGCTCCACCTGCAGTACCATCAGGGAAGAAGAGTACCTACATTAACATATGACCAGCAAGGGCTACGGGTCTAGAAGGCAAATGAGTAGGTCACATCCCAACCACATGTTGGTATTACACTGGCCATCTGTATCATGCAATAAATGCTCTTGCTCAGAGACTACTGTCAAGCAACCTTCTAATTTTACTTGATTCCTATGTAGGTTAACTTATAGAGGAATGTGCTGACCAGCAAATGTACGTAGGCCATCTTTTGTAAAGTTATGTTTTCAGTACAATTTGCAATTTGGCATCTGACTCTATATTCATGAGTTAGGGATTTGCTTAGTATATTAATCAGCTTGTACTGCCATAACACAATACCACAGACTAGGTGGCTTAAACAACAGACATTTATTTTCTCACAGTTCTGGAGGCCTGACATTCAAGTTCAAGGTGCCTGCAGGGCTGGTTTCTGATAAGGCTCTCTCCTTAGTTTGCATTTGCCTGCTCTGTGTCCTCACATGGCCTTTTCCTTTGCACACATGCTTCTGGTGTATCTTCCGTTTCTTATAAGGACACCAGTCCTATTGACTAAGGCCTCTACTCTTAAGACGTTACTTAACCTTAATTTCCTCCTGAAAGGCTCTATCACCAGCCCTGGCCAAGTGGTTCAGTTGGTAGGAGTGTTATCCCGTACACCAGAGCTTGTGGATTGGATCCCCAGCTGGGGAGGCAACCGATCAATATTTCTCTCACATCGATGATTCTCTCTCAAATCAATAAAAAACTATCCTATTGCCAAATATACTGTATTGGGTGTTAGGGCTTCCACATATGAATTTTTAGGGGTCCAGTTCAGTCTATAAGAGTTAGTTTTGATCAGATGTCAAAGCCTGGTTACATCTCAGTGCACTAATAATCAGATTTCTGAGTCTAAGCTGCTGCGAGAAAACTCTGGGGTCACTGGCTACTCCCAGGCCCTATCCCTCTCCTCTGGCTATTTCACTGTTTGATTTCACCACCGCCACGCACCCCACCTGGCTGTGCTATGTTCATTCGTCTCCGTACTGCAAGTCAAGAGGTGCAAACTCCATTATTGAGATTTCTTAGTCAGCCGGGCACGTTGGATTCTGCCGACAGAAGGCAGTGAGAGATCAGAAGGCAACAGGAAGGAAGACACCATTCTGCTTCCAGCTCCAGATGCCCAGCCTCAACAGCAGTGCACTAGACGTTCCAGTGACTTCCCTGGTGCCCCCAACGACTCAGCGTAAGAAAAGGCAGCCAGCCGCAGCTTTCCTCCCCGGGGAAGGGGAAGTACCGCCACCTCATGCCGTCCGCTCACCGGCCCTTCCAAAGCTTCATAACAAATTCATGCAGTGAAGCCCTCTCTGCCTGAAATATCCAGAGCAGTTTCTCATTCCCTGGCTTGAGCACACCCCAGAGACAGATACCTTTGGACAGGCAGCAGCTTTCCCTGCACAACTCCTGGCTTCCTTCCTGTGAGCCTTCTGAAGTAACAGCACCGACTTAAAGGTCTCCCAAAGCTAAGTTCCTGGAGAGCAGGGACAGTGTCTTATGTTCCATGTTCCCATAGAGGGTATAATGCCTTGTGCATACCCACACGGCACACACTGATGAATAAATGAGGGAATGTTTACAACTGTCTCGAGCATGCAAAGAGCAAGGCAGCAATGTAACATCCCTAAAGCAAAGAGATGCTAGGCCCGTGTGTAACACTGCACTTACTTTGCCACATATACAGGCATATTTAAGCCTCAAAGAAAAGATTTTATCATGATTTAAAAACAATTATCAACCTAAAATGACTGCTTAGGCCCTGCCTGCACTTACAAAGTGCCATGGCCCATTGTGTTCCTGTCTTTCCACTGGCTTCTCGAAATCCTGGCTACAAAGAACGCACACCTGCCTCTGAGGGATGCACAGAGCGCCTTGCCCTCCCTGCGGGAGCGGGGGAGGGAGGGATGGCCAGAGAGCTGAAGGAAGACAGGATATGAAGCATCTATTTTTGGATGATGGTCATTGTTACTGATCTCTCCCCCTTACATTTCTCTCTAGCGATGACAATACTATTTATTGGCGTCTGTAGAAATCTGAGTTGGCCTTAATAAATTCTCTTTAATTTTCTTCACAGATAGTAATGGCCTTTCAGTGGTACACAGAGCCTTTAATATTCCTAGAGATATCAGCAATTTTTTTCTGCTGGACTTTGTTAACAAACTGCATAACTTTCAATAACCAAATAACATTTTCCGATAAAATCTCAAAGGCACATTTCCTCACATGGACACAGTCACACACATGCAGTCACACACATGCAGACACACACTCTCACATGTACACTCACATACAGGCTCACACACGCACACACATTTCTTCATCTCATGTCTGCCTCCCTGCTCCCCCTACACCTCACCCCTGCTAGGAAATTGTAATAGCAGTGGCAGACGAAATGGAGAAACATGGTAGAGCCGTAAGACACTGGAAGATTTGGCTCCCAGCCCTCTTTGCCCTGTGAATTCCAGCATGTTCCTAACTTCTGTGCATCAACATTTCCTAATCTGTTCTCCACAGGTTATTGTGCGGCTCCAATGAGATCGATCCCATGAGAAAAAGCCCTTCCACATCTATTCATGATACTTTTCAGTCGGCTTCATTAAGCCACAAACAGGTGAAAAACGATTGTTTGCAGCAGTTAACATCCCGAGAACTGACTGTCAATCTCATTGGCACAGCCCCCCAGCACCCACCACACTGGCTCCTGGAAATCCTAAAAAGAATAATTTCAGAACTGAACGTGCCAAAGACAACCAAAGGGCAGCGCATTTCCTGTCCCTGAGAAGACAGCTGGGCAGCTCTGCCCACTTGGAGCTCCTCAGAATCTCCTGGAAGCCTGTGTAACAGCCAGGAGCAGGCCCCGTTGCGGATCAGTGGAATCTCCAGGGACAGAGGTCCCAGGCACCAGAGGATGGCAACAGCAGAGCGGGCTGGTCAGAACAGTGGTTCTCAAACTCTGCTGCAAATCCCAGTCACCTGGCGAGTCCCTGAAACCCATCCCAGGCCAAATAACCAGGATCATTAGGAGTGTGACCCAGTCATTATTGTTTTAAGATCCCAGAATGACTCCAAAACCCAACCAAGGGAGCACCAGTTTGAAGGGAAAGTACCCGCATTCTTTATCTGCTTCCCTTTCTTCCAGTGTCTGATGGCTCTACCATGTTGGCAGCAACATCTGCCTTCTTGTTAACGGCAATTCTTAATCTGCACACTCTGAGGCCAAATAAGATAAATGTTAGATACAAACTATTTGGAACAGCACCTTCCTTCTCCTCACCCTCCCTCTCAGGCTTGCTCACAGTCCTACTGGTCTTGCTTTGTGCAGGAACTAGATTTGAATTAAGACAGAACTATCAAATCTAGATTCCAAATTAACATGCAGATACCATAGAAACGTGGAGTGAGGCCACAACTTAGGGAATGAAGGAAGCAATGTCCAACTCCAAGAACAAGAGGGTCAGAAAGTCCTGACTCAAATGCTCCCAAATCCCACTCCCTCGTTCCTGTCCACTGTTCTCCACCGTGAGCGCCTTGCTCTCATTTCACAGTGCCAACAGTAGAAATTATGAATGTGTGAGATTTGCTTAGCGCTACCAAACAGAATGTTTGAAACTCCTGTCAGCCTTACATTAAAATCATTTCATACCCATCCATTAAGCCTCTGTAAAGAACAGCAGAGGGCTGGCCTTAGGCATCACACACACACACACACACACACCCGCTTCCTTTTGGAAGATACACTGGCTCAGTAACCTGCAATTGATACATCCATTCATGAGGTGTATAGGTAAAGGTGTGTGGACATGTGCACGTGTATGTATATATGCGTACATGTATGTGTATGTCTATGTGTATGTGTATATGTATGTGTGCATGAGTATGCATGTGTTGCACATGTGTGTGATTGTGCACATGCACTCTGAGTAAACAGAAAACTGCTGTCTCCATGCTGGACATGAGTATAAAACACACACCAAATCATGTGATTTTCAACCACAAGGTGTCTATTTCATCCTAGCAGCACCCTGACACTGATTGGGAAGACTGATGCTAACATACTCCCCGAACGCGGTGTCCATCCTCGCCAGAAAAATGTATGGCTGGAAACACTCTCTCACAGATGTGACAACAGCTTTCTCCTTTGAAGTCGAGAAATGTTTGCATGACGATGAAAACTGCCTTAAAAAAAAGGGTTTCATGAGCTCATGTTTATTAAACCTCTCACCCTACATGCTGTGCAGTAGCTTAGAGCTGATGACTTAAAAGCCAGAAGAACCCCTTAGAATCACGGCCCACGGCCCCTCCCAGGTAAACAGAACCTCCAACATGGAGAGCGAGAGAGCACAGCAGAGTCTGGGTGTGGGGAGCCCGGCATCATTCAACACACGGCTTTGTAAGCTGAGACAGTTAAAATATCCATATTACTTCCAACTAAGTTCCTTTGGAATGGAGGACAGGGAAAACTCTTGGAACCTTTAATATGTCCCAAACTCAGTAATTTCTAACCCTTTTCTCTTCAATCTTTTTAAAATTGAGATATATTTCACATACCATAAAATTCACCTGTTTAACGTGCACAAATCAGTGCCAACACTTTCTTTTACCTAATATTTATTTGCTACAGAAACTAGGGGCTGTGTTTCTCTCTTAGCATGGATGCAAAGGTGTCCCCCCTTCTCTGTTTGAGCTCCATCAAGCCTGACTATCCCACACCACCATCATTGGGTAGCAGCATCCCAGACATCCTAAGTTAAATTCTTCAACTGAAAAGTCCTGTGACCTTGAGCAATGTTAGTGACCTTGAGCAATGTAATATCTTGGCCTAAGTCTCTTCATGGATACAATTAAGGTAATAATAACAGCAATCACCTTAATGAAATTGCTCTGAGGAATAAAATGATGCATGTTTTAAATACCAGAGAAGATGCTCAATGACTGTTAGATATAACTCAACAGAATTCTTTTCATCCAGAATTCAGTGATATTTACTCAATGTATATTTTCTTCTATGCCCTGTGTTAGGCCCTAATGAGAGGAGAGGAGAGGAGAGGAGAGGAGAGGAGAGGAGAGGAGAGGAGAGGAGAGGGAGAGGAGGAAGAAGAGAGGAAGGGGAAGGGAAAGGAAAGGGACAGGAGGGGAGGGGAAGAAGGAGGAAAGAGAAAGGAGGAGGAGGAGAAGAAGAAGAAAAGGGAAGATGAAAGAAAGAAGAAATGAAGTACAATCCTCAAATATCAAGGAAGTTTAAATCTAAGAGGGAATAATGATTTCTATATTCATAGCAAAAAGGTAAAAAAAAAAAAAGGTGAATGAATGAATGAATGAATGATTTTAGCATAAAGGAGAATCCCACTTAGACAATCCTGGAAAACTTGCCTTTATTCTTATTCACAGTATTTCCAGCTGATTTCCAGACACGAACTTTTGCTGCATTTTTCCAGTATTTGAACTAAAAACGAAGAGACAGAATGGCAGGGGTTTGGACCAGGATAAGCATTTCAGCTCTGGTTGCTCTTCTCCAACCATCTGTTCTTTCTCTCCCAGTCTTTCTTTGTAAAGATTTTCCCTGCTGTTTAGTTCCCTCCTCTGCCTCTGCCCATTTATCACTTTAGAAAGGTTTCTAGTTCATTACATGAAATGTCTACATGTTGCCCATAAACTCTTAAGGGGAAGTCAGTGTACAAATAAAACAGATAAATAAATAACTTTTAAAATAAATATGTTGTGCACACAACCCCAGTGGATTGGAAGAATATTTAGTTAACTGACTAGGGAAAAGAATTTTCACACTGTGTCATCTGCTTACGCTAATGAGTTAATTAAATTAGAAAAATTCCACTGCCAAAAGCAAAAACATCTAAATCCATGGGATGCTGGGGGAATTATAGGCCATGCTATTAAATGAATTCTGTTCAAGGTTTTTTTTCCTTTGAAAAGGCTGTAGAGAGCTACACTTAAAAAACCATCCAATTTCAAGAGTGTATTTTCCATCTGGGGCTAGTTGGTTAGAATACACTCTAAACTCTGCAAATCCCACTGAGAGGCAACATGACTTGTTAGGAAAACAGTTTATGAAAAGCAATGTTTTGTGGAAATCCAGCAAAAGCTTTAACTGTGATGTCCCCATATACTGCTGAATTCATTATTTTCCATTAAATGCCTTTGCACACAAGTGAAAAACCAAAATGATTCAGGAAATGGGTATAGTAAAAAAAATCAAAAGCCAACGCACTTTGCTACAGCTTTAGCTGATAAATAGAATATTTCCAACTATCTGAAAACTTTTGTCACTTTAAGAGTTTATTCAATCTTCTCTTTTAGTGACCTCCTTCCAGAAATCTCATGCTCCAAATTATTCTGATGTGAAAAGAAAAATAAAAAGCCCAAAGCGAAGTAAATAAAGATTAAATGATTAAGCTTTAAATACCATAAATATGCTAAAAACAATAGAAATAATTCTTTTTATGTATTTTTATTGATTTCAGAGGCAAAGGGAGAGGGAGAGAAAGAAACATCAATGATGAGAGAGACTCATTGATAGGCTGCCTCCTGCACGCCCCCCACTGGGGATCGAGCCCGCAATCCAGGCATGTGCCCTTAACCAGAATTGAACCCAGGATCCTTCAGTCCACAGGCTAATGCTCTATCCACTGAGCAAAGCCAGCTAGGGCAGAAATAATTCTTAATAAACCATAAAATGTAGAATATGACATTAAAGATGTCCTATGTAACAGCAGCTGTCAAAATGAAATGTATAAGAAAAGTCTCAAAGATGTTCACCTTCTATACAGTGTTTAATTAAACTGAGAGTGCTATTCCCTTATGGAGAGAAAGGTGAGCTAAAATTTCTTTAAAAGGTAAAACAGGAGTTCTGAGATGGTGGCATGGGTAAACATGGTACTCGAAACCTCCCATTAACCACATCAAAATTACAAGTGAACTACAGAACAATCATCATTCAGAACCACCTGAAATCTAGCTGAAAAGAAGCCCTATAACTAAGGATATAAAGAAGCCACATAGAGACTTGAAGGAGGAGCGGAGATACTGACTGAGCTGGTTCTACACCCACATGTGTGGCAGATAAAAATCGGGAGGAATATCTCAGCTGCTGTGGAGGTCCCAGCTGAGGAACAACAGGTCCCAGGCCCACATCACAACCCCCACCCAGGGAAGAGAAGTCCACATAACTTCTGGCTGTAAAAACAAGCAGGGATGGTGGCTCAGTGAAAAGGAGGGTTTCTAGAATACCAGGAAGTTCCTCTGAAAGGGCCCATACATGGACTTAGAGCAGTGGTCGGCAAACTGCGGCTCTTTGGCCCCTTGAGTGTGGCTCTTCCACAAAATACCAGATGCGGGCACGATTGAAACTTCGTGGCCCATGCGCAGAAGTCGGTATTTTGTGGAAGAGCCACACTCAAGGGGCCAAAGAGCTGCATGTGGCTCGTGAGCTGCAGTTTGCCGACCACTGACTTAGAGGGATTCACCTCCTCTGAGCCCTAGTGCTGGGGCAGCTGCTCACAAGATGCCAGGGACATAAGGGGAGAAACTTAATCTTCTGGCTTCAGAACTGCCGGTAGAGGCCGTTGTTCCTTTGTTGAGCCCTCCTCCCACAGAGGCAGCAAATGGGCCCTATATCTGAGTCTCCATCAACCTGGCTCACATTGTAGTGATTTTCAGACCCTGCTCCACCCAGATCCTGGGCCAACCCAACGTGTTTCCAGTGGCTTTTTTATACAAATGGCCTCTCTTGACTCATGTTTCAGACTTTCCTAAAATCTCTCAAAAAAGCAGCATCTGGCCTCTACGTACCCCATATCTCTTGCTACGTGGTTCTAGGCCTGGCACTAGTAGCAGCCAGACTCAGTTTGCAAGTGTGGCCTCTCCCAGGCACCTCAAACACCAGCACAAGTAGCAGCCATCTTCTGATCTCTCTGCAGCTTATGCCTGGTGGCCCTGGACAGGGCACAGATGGTGGCTGATCTTGCACCTCCCAAGAGGCCTCAGAGCCAGTGCAGCTGGTAGATAGCTTCAGACCACACTGGATTATAACCCAACCACTTCTATGAGTGACCTACTCAAAGAGTGAACTTGTTAGGTACCAGAGCTCCACTGAAGTGAGTCCCGCTCTGTGGGGTCAGGCCCTTTTCAGCAGCTCCTCTGCTGTAGTCACAGCTGGTTCTCAAAACTGATCAATCTGGAGGTCAATCCTTCCCAGTGATATGCCAACAGCAATCAAGAATCACTACAGCAGGAAAATGCATACAGCCCACACAGGGGCACACCTGGAGTGCCCAGCTTGGGTATAAGGTGAGGCTGCACCAATGGACACTACAGGACACCTACTACATGAGACCACTCTATCAAACCCAGAATAAATAGCAGCTCTACCTAATAATTAGAAACAAACACAGGGAGGCAACCCAAATGAAGAGACAAAGAAATGTGCCACAAATAAAAGAACAGGAGAAATTTCCAGAAAATGAACTAAATGAAATAGAGGCAAGCAAACTACCAGATACTGAATTCAAAACAACTCTGGTTATAAGGATGCTTGAGGAAATTAGTGTGAACTTCAATAGCATAAGAAAGAACATGGGAACCATAAAAGAGAACCAGTCAGAAGTGAAGGATTCACTAACTGAAATTAAGACTAAATTATAGGGAATCAACAGTAGAGTAGATAAAGCAGAGAATCAAATCAATGATTTGCAATATAAGGAGGAGTGTATAGCCAGTCAGAACAGCAAGAAGAAAAAGGAAGAAAAAAGAAATGAGCACAATGTAAGAAGCCTCTAGGATAATTTCAAGTATACCAACATTCACAATATTGGGATGCTGGAAGGAGAAGAGAGATACAAGATGTTGAAAATCTATTTGAAAAAATGACAGAAAACTTCCCTAACTGGCAAAGGAAATAGATATATAAGTCTACAAAGCTCGAAGAGTCCCAAAGAAAATGAACCCAATGAAGCCCACTCCAAGACACATCATACTCATAATGTCAAAGATCTAAAGACAAAAAGAAAATCCTAAAAGCTACAAGAAAAAGGTAGTTAGTTATCTAAAAGCTAGCCTCCATAAGACTGTTAGCTGATTTGTAAGCCAGAAAGGATTGGAACAAAATATTTGAAGTGATTAAAAGCAAGGACCTACAACCAAGATTATTCTAGGGGAAAGTTATAATTTAAAAGAGTTACCATATGACTCAGCAATCCCTCTTCTGGGTATCTACCCAAATATTTGAGAACATTTATTCACAAAGAAGTATGTACCCCTATGTTCATTGCAGCATTACTCACGTGGCTAAGACATGGAGACAATCTAAGTGTCCTTCGATAGACGACTGGATAAATAAGATAGGATACGTATATACAATGGAATACTACTCAGCCATAAGAAAAGATGAAATACCACCATTTGCAATAGCATGGATGAACCTTGAGAATACTATGCTAAGCAAAATAAGTCAGTAAGAAAAAGCTAAGAACCATATGATTTCACCCATATGTGGGATATAAAACTGAAACTCATATACACAGACAACAATATGGTGGTTACCAGAGGGAAGGGGTTGGGGTTAGGGTTAGGGGGTAGGTAGTAAAGGGTAAAGGGGGCCAAATATATGGTGATGGAAGATGACTACTTTAGGTGGTGGGCACACACAGTGAAATACACATTTCTCCATTCCTTGTATCTGTAATGGTTTATGACTCTTTTGACCAATAGAATGTGGCAAAATTATACTGAGGTCTGGATGCTAGAACTTAAGAGGACTTGAAACTTCTATCTTCTCTCTTGGAACCCGGAAACTAGCATGCTGTGAAGAAGCCCAGGCTAGCATACTGAAGGAGGAGAACCAAGGTACCCTACACAAACTGCCAGATAAGTGGGTGAACCCCACTTCAGTTCTTGAGCCCTTCAGTGCTAGTCAAACCCTCAATCATGTGAGTGATCTCAACTGAGTCCAACAGAAGCACCATACAAATTACCAACTCACGGAATCCTAAGAAAAGGTAAGTCGTTGTTTTAAGTAACCCAGTATTGGAATGTTTTGTTATGCAACAATAGAGAATTTAAAATAATCTCTTCATTAATTTTGGTCACTGTTCATGTCCTTCAGTAAAGTTTTATAATTTTCATTAAATAGCCCTTGGGCATATCTTCTTTAAATCCTAGGTGTTTATGTTTTTGTTGCTGTTGAGATTACTTTTTTTTCTAATTACATTTTCTAATTGGTTATAGGTAATGCAGAGAAAGAACTACTGATTAATACACTTGGACTTTTGTTTAGCCATTTTCCTGAGTACCCTTGCTAGTTTTAAGCATGCTTGTTTTAGTCTATTGCATTTTCTAGATAGAAAACAGAAATATTTTTGGCCTTTCCTTTCCAATATTTATAATTCTTATTTCTTTCTCTAGTCACATGGCATTGCCTAAGGAGCAAGTTGATAGTAGGAACTTTTGTTCCTTATTTGAGTGGAATTAGTTGTAATATTTTCATCAGTAAGTATGAGATTGTTTTTTTTTTTTATTTTGAGCTACCAATTACCAGATTGAGGGAATTTCTACACATTTCTGGACCCTTATACTGCTTTAAAATGTGTTATTCTGAATTTTAAACTAAAAATTTAATATACCAAAGAGTAACAAATATTCATGTTCCCAATACCTATATTTAACACTATGTATGTGGGTACTAAGAATGATACACAGTATTGTTTAATGTTCATTTTGAAGTTCACATATGGTATCAGGCTTTCTCTATTCAGTTGTGGCACTTTCCCCCCCGCTTAATACTACTGCATTTTTCCCACTTAACATTAGGCATCAAGATTTATACGTGTTGATAAAAGGAGTTCTCCTTCATTTTAAATATTTCAAGACTCCTCTCCAATAGACTTATGGCAGTTTATCTACCCAATTCCCCATAAACAGATATTTAGGGTTTGCCACTACATCACAAACAACGCTGCTTTGAATGTTCTTGCTCGTGCATCTTTCTGAACAAAGGCAGAAAAGTTTCTCTCTCGTACAGAGAACGCACTGGGTCACAGAGGTTATGCACCTGTTCAACTTATCACTCCGGTGTGGGGTGAATTTCCCGCCAAAATATAAGATGGCTCTGTCTTTTGGTTTTGTTCCATCCACCAAAAGGGTGGATTACAAACAAATATTTGGTAATACGCAGTTACAATCGGCCCGAGTTTACACGTTTCCCACACTCCACCGCAAATCTATATGAACCGAGTTAAAGACGGCTCCCGCGGAGTACGCGCAATTCACGCGAGCCGACTTAACTCGTTTCCCCCACTCCAAGTGTTATCAGGCAGTTTCAAATTGCTCTCCCCAAATGGTTATCCTGTATCAATTTACACCTGTGTCAGCGATGCTAAAATCTCTGTTTTACCCTGGCTTTTCCACCAGGTGATCTAGCAATCCCACTTCTGGGTACAGACCCAAACAAAATGAAATCACTATCTCAAAGCGATAGCTGCCCTCCCATGTTTATTGCAGCATGATTCACAATAGTCAGAACATGAATACAACATGAGTGCCGCTGTCTGTGTGTGGATAAAGAAAATGTGGCATATGTATGTGGCTATTACTCAGTCATATAAAGGTAAGAAACTTTGCCATTTGAAACAGCATGCATCGACCTTAAGGGAATTATGCTGAGTGAAATAAGTCAAACGGAGAAAGTACTCTATGAGCCCACTTATATGTGAAACCTAACAAAGCTAAACTCAGAAACTGAGAGCAGAATGGTGGTTGCCGAGGGCTGCTGGGTTGGGGAAATGGGGAGATGTTGATCACAGGGAACGAACCTACAGTTATAAGATGAATGAGTTCTGGGGATCTAATGTGTGGTATGATGACTATGCTTATATTATATATATTAGAGAAATATGCTAATTAACTGGGACACCATACTGGGTCGACCAGACAGACAGGAGAAAGTTGCTTGCGCAGTGTCGGGGGCAGGGCGGCAGGGGCCTCCGCATGCCTGCACTGGGGGATGTCCTGATCAGCAGTGGATGCAGCTGCTTCAAGTGCCAGAGAGGGAGGCAGGGCCAGATGGGCGGCGGCCGCAGCTGCTGCGGGGTCTGGGAAGTGAGGCAGGGCTGGACTGGCAACTCGAGGGTGGGCGGTGCCACGCAATTTCGAATTGCACGCTGGGCTCCTAGTCTATATAATAAAAGCCTAAGCAACCATTCACTATGATGCGCACTGACCACCAGGGGGCAGACGCTCAATGCAGGACCTGCCCCCTGGTGGTCAGTGCGCTCCCACAGGGGGAACTCTGCTCAGCCAGAAGTCAGGCTCACAGCTGGCAGGCGCAGCTGCAGTGGCGGGAGCCTCTCCCTCTACAGCAGCGCTAAGGACCAGTGAGCCAAGCAGTAAGGAGCAGCAAGCAGGAAGGCGGTAAGGAGCGAGGGGTCCCAGACTGGGAGAGGATGCAGGCTGGGCTGAGGGCCTCCCACTCAGTGCATGAATTTCATGCACTGGGCCTCTAGTATTATATACTTGAAAGTTGCTAGAACGTAGATATTAAACATTCTCACCACACGAACACACACAAATGGTAATATGTAAGGTGATGGAGGTGTTAACTAACCATATTGTGGTGATAATTTCATAAAATATATATGTGTATCCAATCAACATGTTGTACACCTCAAACCTGCTCAATGCTGTATGTGCATTATATCTCAGTGAAACTTGGAATGTAAGGAAAGAAATGCCTGGTCATTTTGGCAGTTGGATCAGACAGCTCCTGTGTAGTTGGACTGTAGGCAGTATCTCCACTGTGACTTGATTAGTATTTTCTTTATATAATTATTCAGGGTTTTCCCCACCAGATGGAGCCACATGTGACAGGAAAATACTGAACGAGGCATTTAAATTAGTCTTTCTGTGTCCTTAGTCCTCACTCTAGTTCAGTGTTTCTCAGCTTTTTAAATTTTGCCATCACCCTCTCAGTGCCCTTTAATTTTTTTCTTAATTCCTTCTCTTAACCCATGAAACTTTAATACCACAGATACCCTATGTCTATTTATGTAACTGCGGTCATTTTTAGAACCACAAACCATTGTGATTTCTAAAATTTTTGTCCCAGGAACCAATTTTCATCACCATTGAGAATGTTTCTATCTAAAAATTTAAAATACTTTCAGGTTTCTCAAGTTTCTCTTTTGGGAAATTCAATTTGATTCTCTTACATAATCAGCAGGTTTATGATGCTTTTAACCAATAGAAGAGGGTCACCGTGACAATGAGTTCTGTGTTATCTGACTAGGTACACACTCATTTGATGAAGTGTCTTATGGGGAGAGTTAGGGGGGAAAAGAGATGATTGGGCAAAATCAACAGCTGCAAACCCAAAGGGCTAAGAAGTAAGGAGGTAAATGAGAGAAGCTGGCCCAGAGGAGCTGTGGCCCCCTGGGGGCACACATCTTGTCCAAAAGGAGCAGCTGGCACCCAACTGCAGCCAAAACCACATGCAGGAATGGAGAGCCACCTTAGAAAACCCTTCGATTTCTCAAGAGAACACAGAAATTCAGATATTTATGCAAAACCTGTCAATTGTTAAAGATTTCTTAGATTTTAAAAATATATTGCAGAAGCCAAACAAAATTCATCTCTGAGAAGTATGCAGCCTATTAAGCTACAAATTTGCAAATTTTAGTTACATGAGTTCTTACAAATCCCCCTGCACCTCTAAAATTCAACATTTTTTTAAATTTTGAATTAATGTAAAACTCTAAGAAGGTTGTAGTCTTAAATATTAATACCAAAAAAACTAAGAACAGCTATAGCAGGGGATGATTTAATATCCCATCACCTGCATAGGCAAATAGAAAATCCAAATCCAAATTTTCTTTTTAAAGATAATTTATTATTTTTTTACATGAAGCCAAAATGTAGAAGCAATTGTTATAGAATAAATCCTGAAAGCATAAAGATTTTTTTCTCCTTAGTTAAAATTAAATATTACTTGGGTTACAAAATAATTTTTAGATATTCATGTCTGCCATTACAGCACAGAGATTAAAAAAAAAAAGTCTCTCCTTCAAAGACAATTTTATGTATTTCTTTAATTTAATAGATTCTCCAAGGAATGTGAGTATATATTTCTATAATATCTTGTTTGTCTTTATATATTCTTACTTCCTTGTTAGTTTTGGTATTTCTGTCTCATCCACACAAAAAAGTAATTAAAGACACGTGGATATTTTGATAGGTCACATTAATAAATTACTGAATATGACAACATGATAGTTCCTATTTAGCTATGAAGATGGCTTCTGTGGAGTTTGGCAAATCTCAATACATTTTAAAAATTCAAATGGAAGGTTTATATATCTTGTTCTGTTACTACCTATAAATTTTCAGAAAAATCAATTTCTCTAGACTTCATTTTTTCTCATATCACATATAAAAGAGAATGAACTAAGTGATCTCTAAGGTGCCTTTTGGCTCTAAAATGTTGTGCTCTACAAAACCAGTTAATGGAATTAAAATCTTTGGTTTTAAATTTGTTGTAGATTTTTCATGTACAGTTTTATTGAGATATAATTCATATATCATAATATTGATCCATTTAAAGTCCAGTGAATTCACAGGATTGTGCAACTATCACCACCACCTGCAGTCATGTTAAAACACTTTCAACACTCTCAAAAGAAACCTCATACACATTAGCAGTTGTTCCCCAAGCTCTGCTCCCTACCCAGCTTCAGGCAACCACTGATCTACATTGTGTCTCCAGGAATTTGTTTATTCCAGATATTTTACATAAACAGAACCATAGGAGTTATCTTTGTGACTGACTTCTTTTACTTAGCAAAATGTTTTCAAGGATCATCCATACTGTAGCATGTATCAGTACTTCACCCCTTTTTATGGTTGATAATATTCCATTGCATGGAATGCCATCTTCTATCTGTCCATATATCAGTTAATAGACATCTGGACTGTATCCACATTTTCATTATAAACACCATGCACAACTTTTTGTAGGGACATATGCTTTCATTTCTCTTAGATATATACCTAGAAGTGGAATTGCTGGGTCAAATGTAAACTGTTAGTTTAGCATCTTGACAAACTGCCAAACAGTTTTCCAAAGTGGCTATACCATTTTACATACTCACAATAATGTATTAGAATTCCAACTTTTCTATGCCCTTCCCAACATTTGTTATTGTCCATCTACTTTATTGGAGCCACTCTAGTGGATGTAACGTGATATCTCACTGTAATTTTTATTTCCATTTCCCTAATGGAAATTAAAATGAACATCTTTTCATGTACTTATTGGCTATTTGTATATCTTCTTTGAAGAAACAGCTATTCAGACTTTTGCCCATTTGGCGGGGAGGAGAGGGATGTAATTTGTATTTTCATTGTTCAGTTGTAAGAGTTCTTTATATATTACGGACACCAGTCTCTTGCCAGATTTACTATTTGCAAATATTTTCTCCCATTCTGTGGGTTATATTTTCAGTTTCTTTATAATGTCCTTTCATGTAGAAATATTTTATTTTACTGAAGTCCAAGGTATTGATTTTTGTTGGTGCTGCAGATCATGCTTGTGATGTCATATCTAAGAAAACACTGCCTATTTCAAAGTAAAAAGAAGATTTATTCCTATCATAGGAGTGTTATAATTTTAGCTCTTACACTCAAGTCTATGATTCATTTTTTAGTTAACTCTTATGTATGATGTGAGGTAGGGATTCATATCCATCCTTTTTTACACATGGTATCCAGTTATTGAAAAGATTATTCTTCCCCCACAAAATTGTCTTGACTCCCTTGTCAAAAATCAATTGATCATAGTGTGAGAGTTTAGTTCTTTACTCTCAATTTTATTAATTTTATGTTTTTATATAGTCTTATTGGTATCACATTATATTGATTATAATAGTTTTGTAGTAGATTTAGAAATCGTGAGTCTTACTTTACTCTTCATTTTCAAAATGGTTTTGGCTATTTTCCATATTAAAATACCTTTCATTTCCATGTGAATTTTATGAAAAACATAATTTTTACAAAAGCCAGCTGGGATTTTGATAGTATTGCATTTAGTCTACAGATCAGTTTGGGGAGTACTGCTACCCTAACAATGCAAGTCTTTTGACTCATAAAAGTGGGGTGCCTTCCTATATACTCACATGTTATTTAATATCATTCAACAATGTTTTATAGTTTTTGGTGTACAAGTCTTGCACTTTATTTGATAAATTTTTTCCCGGGTGTTATTTTTGGGTTGCTATTATAAACTAGAGGCCCAACGCATTCTATCGTGAGACCTAGACCCGCTGCTGGGGGACCCACACTGACACCCACCGCACAGGTGGGAGGCGGGACCCACAGTCAAGTCCACGCCCACCCGCACTGGCCTCACCCAGCACACAGCCCTGCCCACCCGCATGCGCAAGCAGCCTCCTGGTGACCAGTCTTTGGTTGTTCCACGTTACAGTGTCACAGCCACAGGCCTTTTATTAGTATAGGTGTGAGTGTTTTTTAATTACAGTTTTGGATAGTTCATTGCATTGTATGCCTTTTAAGCTTCAAGATGAAAAATGATGTCACACCATCATTCTTTTTTGTGTGATTTACTTTAAATCATGCACCCATTTTTTAAGTTATTTTTCTATTTATTTCTTTAATTTTTATTGAAGTTATTGGGATGATACTGATTAATAAAATTATATAGGTTTCAAGTGTAAAATTCTATAATACTTCATCTATATAATGTATTATGCTCTATTTTAGTTCTGAGCAATATATTTGTGTTTTATTTTTAAATTTTATTTTTATTAAGTCATGAAAAGACACATATGACTTGTATACAGTATATTTAAATTTGAAGTTAAGCTGGATGCCTAACCTTGCCAATTAAATCACTTAAATTACATAGACTCCCATCATCTTTCACTAGCACTCACTGAACATTCACGGGATGCACAACACTGACACTGTCTTAGCAGCCACATTTGTAGAAAATACATTCACTCCTACCTAACAAGTACACGGCATTGAACTCCCATGAGCTCAGAAAAACAGTTAAAAGAATAAAACATAAATAAAGCACTTCAAGCCTGTTGCTTTCATTAAATATTTGCACTGAAGGCAGCGTTTCCTTTGACTGCCAAAAGAAAAAATGATTGTAACAGGAATCTGAATTTCAACTTTATTTTAGGGGGATTCCACTCAAAGGGTCCCTCAATCTTGAAAAGAGGTTGGTGAAAATGAATGGCCGCCCAAGGCTACAGCTTATGTACTAGCACAGTGGTTCTCAACCTTCCTAATGCTGCGACCCTTTAATACAGTTCCTCACGTTGTGGTGACCCCCAACCAGAAAATTATTTTCGTTGCTACTTCATAACTATAATTTTGCTACTGTTATGAATCATAATGTAAATATCTGATATGCAGGATGTATTTTCATTGTTACAAATTAAACATAATTAAAGCATAGTGATGAATCACAAAAACAATATGTAATTATATGTGTTTTTCGATGGTCTTAGGCGACCCCTGTGAAAGGGTCATTCGACCCCCAAAGTGGTCGCGACCCACAGGTTGATAACCACTGTACTAGTAGGATGCTGATGGGTTCCATAGAAGGAAAGACAGTCTCAAAGACAGAACCTGGCCAAGGCCCTGGATAGCTCAGCTTCATTGGAGATGTGCCCAGTTTTATATTACAGGACAGAGGTATCATGTCACCTGACTGGGGTCTGCTAAGCTCGCTGGAAGCATCCTCGATGGAGGGGAGTGTGCAGAAAGCGAAAAAAATCCTCATGCAAGATAAATAGAAAATTTAAAGCACATGAAAAATAATACTAAGAAGAGAGCCAAAATTAAAAAAAATGAAGAGAATTCGCTGCCAAAGAAATAAAAACGACATGAGCAAAAAACTAACATCAAAAGAAGACACAAATGGCCAATAGACACCTGAAAGGAAATGCAAATCAAACCCACAAGGAGGTGTCACCTCACACCTGCTGGAATAGCTATTATCAAAACAACAAAAGGTAAGTGTCAGCAAGGATGTGGAGAAAGGGAAGCTCTGTGTCCTGTTGGTGGGCATATAAATTAGCACAGCCATCATGGAAACAGTATGGAGGTTCCAATAGGGGCGCATACAGGAAGCAACCAATCCATGTTTCTCTCTAACATCAATCTCTCTCTCTCTCTCTCTCTCTCTCTCTCTCTCTTCCCCCTCTCTCTTTTCCTCTCTCTCTAAAATTAATAAAATAATCTCCTCAGGTGAGGATTATGAAGAATAAAAAAAATTAAATGAATTATATGATCTAGCAATCCTATTTCTGGGTATATATGCAAATGAAATAAGTCAGTATCTTAAAATATCTGCATTTCCATGTTCACTGCAGCATTATTCACAATGGCCAATATATGAAAACAACCTAAGTGTTATGTTTATGAGTGAATTGATAATAAAAAATGTCATGTGTGTGTATGTACACACACACACACACACACACACACACACACAGGAATATTATTCAGCATTAAATGAGAAAATTTCTCCAGTTGTAACAACAGACACGAACCTGGAGGAAAGGTTATGCTAAGTGAAATAAGCCAGACACAGAAAGACAAATATTTCATAATTTCATTTAGATGTAGAATCTAGAAACGTCAAACTCACAGAAGCAGAGAGTAGAAGGGTGACATCCAGGTACTAGGAGGTGAGGGAAACAGGGGCCTGCTGATCAAAGGGTATGAAGGTCCAGTTAGAAGATGAATACACTTTGGAGATCTACTGTACAGCATGGTGACTATAGTCAGTACTGCGTGTACTTGAAATTTGTTAAGAGAGTTTATCTTAAGTGTTTTCACCACACACCGGAAAACATAACTATAGTAGGTGATGTATTTATTTGTTAATTAGCTTGATTGTGTTACTTATCCCACAGTGTATATGAAGATCAAAATATCACACTGTACACCTTAAAGATATACCATTCTTTAATTTGTCAAATATACCTCAATAAAACTGAGGGGGGATTATGAGCAAAAGTCAAAACAAAAATGGAATAGCATTCATAAAAAGTGAGAAACTGTGGTACAAACACAGGAAATAAGAAACATAATAAGTGGGTGTGAAGGAGCTATTATAAATCTAGAAAAGAAAATCATCATCTGAAATAAAATGCCATAACCAAGATAAAGTCTAGACAAAACAATCATAAAGAATTAGTGGTATTAAAAAATTTGTCTAATGAATTCACCTAGAATAAAGCACAGAAAAAAAATGGACATAAGAAATATCAGCTAAAAGACTCTAAAATGCGTCTAAGAAATTCCAAAAAGAGAAAAAGATGGAAGAACATTGAAGAAATATCCTAAGAGATAATGGTTAAATAATTTTCAAAACTGACCATGTGCTTTATAATGGAATAAAAATAAATTCATATCCACACAAATAATGTTAAAACTATAGAAATATCAAGCTAAAGAGAAACGGAAAATGAGGAACAGTGGTATAAAGGGAGAAAATCCTAAAATTGTGAAAGCCTATTAGATGGCAAGACAGCAGCAGAAAATAAGTGCCTAAGCACAAGACAAGAGATTTCCCAGTGCTGAGGGCAAGTAACTGTGAACCTAGAATTCCAAACTGAGCTAAAAGATAACTGAGCAAATGACAACAAAATTAAAAAATCTTTAGACTTTAAACAAATGTTTACCTCCCCCAGACACTCACTAAGAAATTATTGAAGGATGTATTGAAAGTAAAGTTCATGATTTTTATAGTTTGCTTTACTCTACTATAGCTTTTATTAAAAAGATACGATAATATAGTAAATTTAACCAAGTTACTTTTTAAAAAAAGAAACAGAAACAATAAGAGAATTGAACTGAAACAGGGAATTATATAAATGAGAACAAATATGAGAGCAAGTTAAAAAGAAAAACACTAACTTTGAAATATACAGTAATTCAAAGATGTTATAATAAAAATGTTAAATAAACTATGCGATATATGTTAATTACATCATAGTCCTTCAAACTCTTAATATCCTCATGCATCCTTGAGAAAAATCCTCACCGAAATCATTTGAAGAGTCCTAACTATATAATATGTGGACTCGCGATAAAGAAAGCATCATGAGTACCTTTACCTGCAGTACCTGACTTAGTACTCAACAAATAGTAGATAGTTGGTAATTTTCTTTTGAATGAATATTTGTTAAAAAAAAATACAAGAAAAGGAGCAAACCCCAAAACTAGTGTCAACATTGTGTTGTACCTAATGCTGACTGATTAGAAGTCGAGGAAATTATTTTTAAAAAGTAATGAATGGCTCACAAAATGATTGTGAGGACTGGAAATTAGGCTCGGGTTAAGCTGCCGGAAACAGTCCCCCAAACCCCACTGCAAAATTGAGCTATTGAGGAAACTGTTGCCTCCAAAACCCAGCTTCTCCCCTGCAGCCCCTAGTAAGAGCTCAATACCCCTGCCATCACCCATCCACACAATGGAAAGCTGTGCACAGGAATTGCTTGCACACTTTACTCACTTCAGGAATGAATTCTCTCACAGCACATCTGGTTGGTGGAGCTCAAGTCATATGCCTGCACCCCAGTTGCAAGGGAGGCTGGAAATTTGAGTTCCGTCGTCAATGTTGGGAGGAGGTGGTCATAATGTAGGAATGTCCCCAAATATAGAAAAGCTGTTCATAAGATGACAAGTAGTCACAGACATGACAAATGTCTACAACAACATACTTACAAAAATAGGAATACTTGCTACATAATTCCCCACCTACAGCCATGCGGTTAAGTATAATTTAGTGCCATGAGTGTTCTTCCACAGTAACATTTTTGAGGACGGCACAGCTCATTGCCTGGATGTCCCATCATGTGCTTTAGCCATTCTCCATTATAGACAGGTAGGTGGCTTCTCAATTTTTGTTATGGTTGCTTAACTTTGTGAATATTCATGATCATTTGCTCCAGGAAAGTGATGGCACCAAGAGATGTTGCTCCCTGTTCTCCACCACTTCCCTTCCGTCCACACCGCCCAGGTTTGCCATCGAGTGCACCGCAGTCTCCAGGCTACAAGCTCTGCTCTCCTTTCCTTCCTGGGCATGGGCATGGCCATGACCAGGGCGGAGCCCTTCACAAACATCCCCTGGACATCCTTGTACTGTGACTTTCATCACTACTTTTACAGTCCATTTGTTATGTTCTTGTCAGCTCTTAAACGGGCTTAAGCTCTGAAAACTGTAACTCCCAGATACATCTTCTAGAGCAGCGGTTCTCAACCTGTGGGTCGAGACCCCTTTGGCGGTCTAACGACCCTTTCACAGGGGTCGCCTAAGACCATCCTGCATATCAGATATTTACATTACGATTCATAACAGTAGCAAAATTGCATTTATGAAGTAGCAATGAAAATAATTTTATGGTTGGGTCACAACATGAGGAACTGTATTTAAAGGGCCAGAAGGTTGAGAATCACTGTTCTAGAGCAAACCCTCAAGGCTGTCTACTCCTGGGTGAAGTATTGAGACAATGGTTAAAATCAGGGGTTTGGGAGCGATTCGGGTCTGGAGTTATAACATCACATAAGCAAGTTAGTTTCTTTGAGTCCCGATTTTTCTTTTTATAAAATGTAAATCAAAGAGGTGTTTCCACGGGAGAGTACCAACAGCTTTTCTTTGCCCTTTTGATGGTTAAACAGGCACCATGGTGTGAACAGAACATTATCTGTCTGACTATACCACAGGTAGGAACACTGTGTTTTTTATATTACAGGGCTGCTATAAGGAGTAAATAACTCACATGAAGTACTTCGCAAGTATTAAGCATATAGGAAGTGTTCAGGAAACATTAGCTATTACCATTAGCCATATACAATTGCCTTTTTGTATCTGGCAGTTTCACAGGTAATGTTATTTGAGTACAATATAATCACTGCTAACTTCCAGAAATGAACTTCCCATCAACATCAAAACCTCTCATCTTTTGAGCTTCATTATGCCCTCAGGCCATCGGCCCTTTCCCATCTCCTTTTCCCTGTATCCATCCTAGACCTCCACATCTGCCTCATACGTTCCTTCATGAAAACATACTTCTTATATCCTTAAAAATAATCAGTATCTGTTTGTTTTCCTTTGCATGCCCACAGCGTGTCTCCTCCCAAGTACTTCATTCGGCCTTTCAACGTAGCAAGGACTCGTGAATGCCAGCAGGTGTTTACACGTCTGCCCTTCCCCTAGATCCGTGGTCGGCAAACTGTGGCTCGCAAGCCACATGCGGCTTTTTGGCCCCTTGAATGTGGCTCTTCCACAAAATACCATGTGCGGGCGCACGTACAGTGCGATTGAAACTTCGTGGCCCATGCGCAGAAGTCGGTTTTTGGCCTGGGCGAGTCTATTTTGAAGAAGTACTGTTGATATTTGGCTCTGTTGACTAATAAGTTTGCCGAACACTGCCTAGATCAGTGGTTCTCAACCTTCTGGCCCTTTAAATATAGTTCCTCATGTTGTGACCCAACCATAAAATTATTTTCGTTGCTACTTCATAACTGTAATGTTGCTACTGTTACGAATCGTAATGTAAATATCTGATATGCAGAATGGTCTTAGGTGACCCCTGTGAAAGGGTCATTCGACCGCCAAAGGGGTCGTGACCCACAGATTAAAAACTGCTGCCCTAGATTGTTTCCCCTCACGCAGAGCAGCCACAGCTCACTTACCTAGCCACCCCCAACCCAGTGCTGAGTATTTGGAACAGCTATGCTTATTCAAAATGAAATTAAGTTCCTGAGCAATGAATCTCTTCACAAATAACTTAGGCCTCTTCACACCTACTTAGAATTACTGGTGATTTATATTTTAATAGCTTTGATTTGTACCTTAAATTAAACATTACCATGACTGGAAACTGTAACTCACACAGAGAAAGGCTGCGATTCCGTTCCTCTTTGATATTACCTTTGGTATCTCAGATTACTTATTTGGAAAAAATAAATATATCCCTTTCTCATATTCCTTCAGAATATCTCCTCCTTATTAAAATATACACAAAAAGCTATACATACACATACATACATATCTTTTTCAAAATAAATAAATGAATATATTCTCAAAGTAAAAAGTTAAAATTATATAGAAACTTTTATGGAAAACAGCAAAAGATTCCTCTTCACACACTTCCAATTATATCCTCCTAACTAGGAAAAAAAACTATTAATAATTTGTTGTATCTCTAGAACTGTTTCTGCCCATTTATATACAAGTGTACATATTTAACTATACAAGGTCTTTGAAACATAAAGCACACCCTATTCTACATATTTTTGACACCTTGATTTTTTTTCACTTAAGAATATATCAGAGAGGTGTTTCCACGGGAGAGTACCAACAGCTCTGCTTTGCTCTTTTGATGGTTACATGGGCACCATGGTGTGAACAGAACATTATTTGTCCGACTCTTCCCCTGCTGATGGACACTCAGATGCAAGTACTTATCACTCTTACAAATGATGCCACAGTGTGCATTATGGAGCACACACAGATGAACTGCTTTTAAAGATAAATAGCTAAAGGTTCCCCCCGCCCATTCACTTTTGAATACCACATCCATTTTTCTATTAATCTAAATCACTGACTCCTTCCTGTCACGTCCCAATGATGGCTTATATTTTCAGTTCAGAAAGGCAGAAAATGATGCCCACAAGTTCCCAGAAATGTAATGACCAGCCTTCATGATCAACTTCACATATCCAAGTGTCCCTTGCCAGTATCCACTGTCAAGTTACTCTATGCCAGTGGTCGGCAAACTGCGGCTCGCGAGCCACATGCGGCTCTTTGGCCCCTTGAGTGTGGCTCTTCCACAAAATACCGACTTCTGCGCATGGGCCACGAAGTTTCAATCGCACTGTACATGCGCGCCTGCACGTGGTATTTTGTGGAAGAGCCACACTCAAGGGGCCAAAGAGCTGCATGTGGCTCACGAGCCGCGGTTTGCCAACCACTACTCTATGCCATTAACACTGAACTTCCTGCCCCCATCCTTTCTTCTAATCACAGTCTCACCTTAAGGGTACTTCTCAATCATTTGGAACATTTGATGAAGGACACACAGATAGAACTCCTATGGTCCCTGGCCAACAAGGGCTCATGCAAAGTCCTGATCAGGTCTTAGGAAAGAGCCCACCCAACAGGAAATAGAGGGGCACTGAACCAAATGTCAAAGGCAACCGGTGTGGAGAATTTAAGGCTACAACCAACTCTTTTTTCATCCAATTTCCTTCAATATCTGTTACATAATATTAAACTTTTTGCTTCAGCTATTCTTGGCAAACCCTTCTGAAGTCAGTGCTGCAGGAGATGCAGAAATGGCCCAGTTGAATTGCCAAATCTGCAAGATGGTTCCCCAGGTGGGTGGGGCTCTGCACCCAGAGCTGCTTTATCAAGGAAGCTGAGTTCTCCCCTTCCCTCCGCCCATGTCAGCACAGACTGGATAAGCTGGAGGCCAAAGCAGAACATGAGGCAGTGATGGAAGTTGTGAGGTACAAATGAGCTCTAAAATACACTTTCCTGTTGCACTTGATCAGCATCATGGTGTAGCATTGGATGGGCCGCATGCCCCACAAGGGCAGCTGCCCAGTCCAATGGCTTCAGGGGCCCCCACACTGACACAGGCAAATGCTAGATGCCAGCTCTCAGAATCTACACTGTGAGATGCTCCCATCAACACTCACTAAGTGTGCACCTACCACACCTAAGGGACAAACTGAAACATTGTGAAATCAAATGTGAGATTGGGTAGCCTCATAAAAACATAAAGTTAGGTCATAGGGAGGGAAGAGGAAGATGTCAATGTTTCAAACACTTATTTTTTAAAAGATTTATAACAGTGTAGGTGTAACCCCAATGATATTGGAGAAAATGGCACAAAACCCTCTCAATCAAGCAGAAAATAATTCTAATTTCTGTGAAGAAGATGAATACCACTAGTTAAAATTCCCCGGGATTATTTTGGTTTGATACAGTGATTTCTAAATTCAATCAGTTCATTTGTAAATCTAAGAGTGCATAAATAAATAATATTTTTATCAAACTGAAATGGCAGAAACAGAAACCCTGAAACTCATATGCATGCACTCATACGCATAGTACACAACCTGCATACGTGTGCACGCACGCACACAGACAGCACATATCACCATGCCCACCTGGATCTTTAGATATAGCCAAATACACTCAAAACAAAACCAATGGGCAACAAAAGAGTACCCCACTGAAAAGAATCTAAGTAAAACGTAATTTACAGGAAGGACAAGTAGAGTGAGTCAGGGGACTCATTATTGCCCAAGAGATTATAAATTTTCAAAACAGTAGAACGGGCTTAAAAATAATAGTTAGAGGAGTACAATTTATCAGATTTTCCATAATGACTGCCTCTGTAGCACTCCCCTGGAGGACTCTTCAGCTCTGTCTGATAAACCTGCTGCCCCACTCCATTTACCCCGCGAGGCTGGCACTGGAACATTGCAAGTGACATCCCAGGTGTGTGCTGTGGCATAAGGGCATGGCTGCCATCCTGAACAGCACATTCACTGGGGCTTTGGAAGGGCAAAGGGCAGTGCCTGATGACTGAGGGGACCCCTTCAGCCCCTCATCTAGAATGTGCCTGTTCACAGAACCAGGAGGCTAAAAAAAGAAAAAGTACACCTCAATCAAAAGCCATTTCAGAAAATGAAACACTTTGAAAGACACAAAAGGCCTCTTATTCATTCTATAACCTGATCTATGCATTGTACTAGCCTCGAATACTTCAGTCTAGAAAAAACGCAATTCTTTGTTCAATGCTTCAAAAGATAGGAAAGGGGGTACAGGAAGGAGACAGGAGGGGGAAGGGGAGGAAGGAACACTGTACAAAGTCAGAACCTTTCTTATCCGTCTGACCATCATTCTTTAGTTTGCTGAACACTGTTCCTATACGCTCAAATTGTATAAGCTACGATGAGGACATGAAAAAGGTGTAAGCCAGAGTACATGGTTTAGAAAGTTTTACTGTTGCCAGGGAAACAAGATTCATGTACATTAAAGGATTAGGGAAGAGTATGTTAGCTTTCTGTTTATTTATTTCGAACTTTATTCCCCCCAAGGATTTGTGATTACTTACAAAAATATACACAAAAACAAAATGATAAAATAATTGAGGGAGTAAAGCCAAAAGGGAAAATACAAATAGGAAAATAATAAAATCAGGCTTAAAATTCAATAAAGAAATGTATAATATGCTGTCTAGGCAAGAGATGTTCTACAAATTTGGCTCAAAGTTTTGAGAGCCTTAAGCACAGATTGTAAATTGCACAGGACACTATACACAGAGCTGACTTGTGTAAGAATGAGAGGGTAACTGTTGCCAAACCGAGCTTCCCAGTGATATGGTCTGAAAAGGTTTCCAAACATTCAATAATGAACCAGAATTCCTGGGGCCGGCAGAGAGGGAGGGGATGATGGGAAACTGCATTTTTTAAAACCTCCCTGAGGGGATTGTGATGATGTCAGCCCTCATCCTGGGAAGCATAGCTGTAGGGATTTAGAAATGGGGGTGGGGAGAATAACTCCAAAACTCACATTGCAGGAATTATGGAGAATGTGAAACTCAAGCTGGGCCTCTAAGTTTAGATGGAGTTTTGATAGGTGGAGATGAGACTAGAGGAATTCCGAATAGAGATGAGGGCATAAGCCAAAACACAGAGGGAGGAGGCAGAAGTATGCCATGGAGGGAACTGCACCATCCCTAGTCATTCTGGGGTGAAAGCAAAAGGCCCTATCATACTATTTAATCTAGCCTTTAATCCATTCTATTTTAATTAAATCACAAAAATTTAAAGAGCTACATATACAATAAATAAAAGGTAAAACTGAAATAGATATGAGTAGAAATGTATGTATTAGTTGTCTATTGTTGCATAATAAATTACTACAAATTGAGTGCCTTTAAAAAATTTACATTTATATTCCTGGGAGCAGGAATCTGGTAACAGCTTAGCTGGGATCCTCTACTCAAGTCTCAAGGCTGAAATTAAGGTGTCAGCAAGCCTTAGGTCTGATCTGAAACTTGGAGTCTTCTTCTGAAATCATGCAGTTGTTGGTGGGATTAATTTCCTTGCATCTGTGGAACTCATAGCAAGTTGCTTTTTCAAGGTCAGTAGAAGAATCTCTGAGACTTCAATTCTCTGACTTCTAAACTTTTTTTAAGGAACCTGTCTGGTTAAGTCAGGGCCAACCAATTAACTCAAAGTCAACTGATTAGGGACCTTAATTACATTTTCAAAATTCCTCTTGTTATATAATGTAACCTAATAACAAGAGTGACATTCATCCTATTCCCCAGCCCTGCTCACACTCAAGAGGAGGGAAATCCTACACAAGGTGCGTATACAACAGGGCACTGAGATCTTGGAGTCCACCACAGAATTCTGTCTACCACAAAGCACAAAGATGAATCAAAATAGTAAATAAGCAGTTCCAGTCAGGATAGTAGAGTAGGTAAACACTGTGAATGCCTCTTCCCATTACCACTTCAAAATTAACACTAAGTTATAGAACAATCCACCTGGAGAACCATCTGAAGATGAAATGAACAGAAGTCTATCACCAAAAATATAATGAAGCCAAGTCGAGGCTGCTAGGAGAGCCCAGCCAGTGTGGGTCAGTGTTTGAGGGTCAACCCATGAACCAGGAGGTCACCGGTTTGATTCCCTGTCAGGGCACAGGAGGCACATACACAGGTTGCAGGCTCGATCCCCAGTAGGGGGTATGTGGGAGGCAGCTAATAGATGAATCTCTCTCATTGATGTTTCTAACTCTCTATCCTTCTCCCTTACTCTCTCTGAAATCATTTTTTAAAAGGGGAAACAATGCAAATGATTGTCCCATGTAATATTTAAAAAAAAGACTGGTAGAAGAGGTGGACATATGAAACTGGCTGGACCCACAACCACATGGGCCGGTAGATAATCGGGAGGGATATCTCAGCTGCAGAAGTCACCCCCAAGGAGCAAGGGGTCCCAACCCTACACCAGGCTCCCCTGCCTGAAGCACCAGTGCTGGGAAGAGGAGCCTCCACAACATCTGGTTGTGAAAAACACCAAAGATTCCATCTGTCCACCTGCTGGAAACCCAGGCATTCTCTTAAAGGGCCCACTACAGACTCACTTGCTCAAGGGCACTCACCTTGGACTCAGCAGAGGAAAGGTGGCTCTGGAGGCTCCAGAGATTTACAGGGAGAAACTGAGTTGTGTGTCTTCACGGCAAGGGCTGGAGAGATAGTTGCCATTGTCCCTGTGTTGAGCCCCTCACAGTCAAATCTGAATCTGCATTGGCCTGCTGAACTTCACTTGCTCCACCCTGATGACTCCCTGCGGCCCAGCCCCACCCAACTCTTGTTCCGCCAGAGGCTATTTTGGAGACAGAAAGCCAGCCTTGGCCCCTGCCTTAACCTTTCTTAAAAAACTCTCAAAAGTCCACAGGCCCCAGGCAGGCAGCTGCTGGCCTCAATGTGCCCTATGCCATTCGCTGAATGGACCTGGTTCAGTATCTCTGCCAAATCTGAATGTGCGTTATCCACTCACCCCACCATGCCTCACCCAATTGCACACTGCCCGAGTCTCTTTCAGCAGCTGAGCATTATGAGCAGCTAGTAAGCAGAGGCAGGCCTTAAGGTGCCCTATACAATTTGCTGAGTTGCCCCAGGCCCAGTACTGTAGGCAGCCAGCCTCAGTTCACAGCGAGAGCTCTCCAAGTAACCCCAGTCTAGTCACAGGCAGCGGCTAAACTTTGCTGCACCGGAGCCCCTCCAAAGATGCCACAGAATCAATAAGCCTCGTGGCAAGCTTCAGACCACACAGAGCACCACCTGATTAGCTCTACAAACAGCACATGCAAAGGGTTTTCTCAGCAGGCACCAGAGCCCACTGAGCAAATCACAATCTATGTGGTCAGCTCCCGCATGGAAACTTGTACACTGTGGTGGGGGCCAATCCTCAACCTGGGTTCAATCCCACCACTAACATGCCAAAAGCATTAAGACTTAACCACAGCCCGGCCAATGTGGCTCAGCAGATTGAGTGCCATCCCATGCACCAAGAGGTCACTGGTTCAATTCCCAGTCAAGGCACATGCCTGGGTTGTAGGCTCTATCCTCAGTAGAAGGCTTGCAGGAGACAGCTAATCAATGTACCTATCTCTCTCTCTCTCTCCTTTCTCCCTCTCCCTTCCCCTCTCTCTAAAAAAAATCAATAAAACATTATTTTTAAGACAACTACACTGCGGGCACACACAACCCACACAACAGACATTCCTGTAGCAACTTGTTCAGGGGATCAGGGAGATTGCACCACTGGGTGCCACAAAACACCTGCTATATAAGTCCACCCTGCAAAGACTGGGAGACAAACTAGATACACTAATACATAGAAACAAAGAGATGCAGCCAAAATGAGGAGACAAAGAAACATACCCCAAATAAAAGAACAGGACAAAACTCAAGAAAAAGAACTAAGCAAAATAGAGGTAAGCAATCTACCAAATAAAGGGTTCAAAACACTGGTGTGGATGTTCAAGAAACTTAGTAAGAATTCTAACAAAAATATAGTAAGCATAAAATAGAACATAGAAACCTTTACAAAGAACAGTCGAAAATGAATAAAATAACTGAAATGAAGACTACACTAGAAGGAATCAATAGCAGATTAGATGAAGCACAGGATTGAATCAGTAATTTGGAAGACAAGTTGCAGGAAAAAAAATTGGAACAGAAAAAAGAAAAAATAATTTTTAAAAAGAGGATAGTTTAAGGGACCCCTGAAAACACACCAAGTGTACAAACTTTCACATAACAAGGATCCCAGAAGAGGATGAGAGAAAGCAAGTTATTGAGAACCTATTTAAAGAAATAGCAACTGAAAACTTCCTTAACTGGCAAAGGAAATAGGCATACAAGTCCAGAAAGCCCAGAGTCCCAAACAAGATGAACCCAAAAAGACCCACACCAACACACATCCGATCAAAATGGCAAAGGCTAAAGGCAAAGAAAGAATCTCAAAAGCAGCAAGAGAAAGGCAGTTCGTTATCTGTAAGGTGATTTCTCAACAGAAACTCTGCAGGCCAGAACAAACTGGCATAAAATATCTAGTGATGAAAAGCAAAGACCTACAACCAAGATTATTCCAGCCATCAGGGCTATAATTTAAAATTGTAGGAGATATAAAGAGCTTTCCCAGACCAAAAAAAAAAAAATGCTAAAGAAGTTCATTACTACCAAACCAGTATTACAAGAAATGTTAAAGAGACTTCTTTAAGAAGAAGGGGTAAGGGGTGGGGGGCGAGAGAAAATAAATACAAATAATAAAATGGCAATAACATTGTACCTATCAATAATCACTTAAATGTAAATAGATTAAATGCTATAATCAAAAGACATAGGGTAGCTGAATGAATAAGAAAACAAGACCCATACAGATGCTGTCTACAAGAGACTAATTCAGATCAAAAGACACATACAGACTGAAAGTAAAGGGGTGGAACAAGATATTTTATGCAAATAGGAAGGAAAAAAAGCTGGGGTAGCCATATTTATATCAAGCAAAACAGACTTTAAAACAAAGACTATAATAAGAGATAAAGAAGGATATTTCATAATAATAAAGAGATTAATCCAACAAGAGGATATATCTTTGCAAACATTTATGCAACCAACATAGAAGCACCTAAATATATAAAGCAAATACCAATGGACAGAAAGGAAGAGACTGACAGTAATATAGTAATAGTAGGGACTTTACTACTCCATTGACATCAATGGATAGATCTTCCAGACAGAAAATCAATAAGGACACAGCAGCCTTAAATGACACACTAGATCAGATTAATTTAATTGATATTTTCAGAGCATTTCACCACAAAGCTATGGAATGTACATTATTTTCAAGTGCACACGGAACATTTCCCAAGATAGACCACCTGATAGTGCATAAAACAAGTCTCAATAAATTTAAGGAGATTGAAATCATATCAAGCATTTTCTTCATCCACAATGGTATGAAACTAGAAATCAATTATAAGGAAAAAAAAAGCTGAAAAACACATGGAGTCTAAATAACATGTTACTTAACAATGAATGGGTTAACAAGATTAAGGAAGAAGTCAAAAGCTACTTTGAGGTAAATGAAAATGTAAACCCAATGATCCAGAATATATGAGACACAGCAGAAGTATTTATAAGGGAGAAATTCATAGCATTACAGGCCTACCTTAAGAAACAATAAAATATCTCAAGTAAATAATCTAATCTTACATGTAAATAAAGTTAAATTTTACTATTTGTGACAATATGGATAGAGCAAGAGGATATTATATGCTAGGTGAAATAAGTCAAACTGAGAAAGATAAATGCCATAGGATTTTACTTATATGGAATCTAAAGAACAAAATAAATGAACAAACAAAACAGAAACAGAGTCATAGATACAGAGAACAAACTGATGGTTGCCAGATGGCAGTAAGGGTGGGGGCTGGGCAAAAAAGGTGAAGGGATTAAGAAGTACAGATTGGTAGTCATAAAACTGTCATGGGGATGTAAAATACAGCATAAGAAATAGAGTCAGTAATATTATAATCATTATGTATGGTGCTGGGTTGGTACTAGACTTAAAAGGGGAATGTATTTGTAAATAATATAAATGCCTAACCACAATGCTGTATATCTGAACCTAATATAAAATAACACTGAATATTAGCTGTAATTGAAAAAAATGTTTTAATTGTCAATAAGCATGACATCTGAGCCAACAGAGCACTTGCAATTAAGCATGTAAATTTGCCTCTGAGCTTCCTGGCAGTTGAAGTAAAAAGAAAACATGATCCGAGTTATGAGAAATGGCTAAAGAAATTTTATTTATTCATGATCTGACTATTCCTGGAACTAACTTATGCAAGCTATTTCTCATGTCTTTACACAGGAATCATTAAATGATACAGCATCAATATAACATAGAAGAAATAAGATAGAGTTAGGTGAAATTTGACCCCAAATAACTCTCTGTCCAGTGGGGAAAGTTTGCCGCCACCCCAACCTCCACGTCATGGGGAATTGGCAATGTTAAAAACGGTGTTCAATGGGGTACTTGCTCAATATGAGGTACCACAGGCTGGTAATTGGGGCACCCATAACAGGTATTAACCATGAGGAGGCACAATGAGTTATTCCCGGGAAGTGAGAATACTGAACGCAAACATAAACTTAAGTTAGAAACCAGAGGGATCAAATGTGTGGAAGAGATGGGAGCAGAAGTTCACACACTCCATAGCCTCTCACTGTTGAGTGCTATCTGGCCATCTCCCTGGGAGCAGCTTCCCCCTGAGCATCTTACAGGCCTCACTTGATCTCTGGCAGAGCTGATCGAACGCCTCTGCTTTGCTTTATGGTTCTCATAATTGGCTCTAAGCATTCAGTAGAGTGAACCATGTCGACCTGTGTTCCACTTGCACTCTAAAATACACCTGTGGTTGCATGCAAACTAACCATTCTTTGTTCCATCTGCTAACATATTATCTCTTTTTATGACCACATCAATTCTACCACTTCCTGCTCAGTCTCATGTAGCTGTCACCCTTCCTAGACTAGCCTTTGCCCTCACTCACAGAGTCAGCACTGACTGTATTCACTCCTGTTTACTCACAGCTTGTCTCATATCATCTGACCATCTGGTCTATGGCAATGACCTCTTTCAATCACTTTCATTCTCAGTTTCTATAGAGATTCTTAGTTTAGGTTTACAAAGCCTATAGATGGGAGAGGCCTTGAAAATCTCCAGCTCACCTTTCTTCTCAATGAAGGCCATCCCGTCACTGTCTGACCACTTCTAGGAACAAGGAACTATTTCATAGGGTCCCAGCTTCTTTCTGTGAATTTCCAAATGATCAAGAGTTCTGCCTAATATGGGGCCACACTGCTTCCCTTTAACTTTCATCCTTAAGTAGTAGTGGAAGTTAAGCAGTGTTCTCTCATGTAAATTAAAACATCTCCCTACCTTCACATATTGTTAGTGGTACTATCAATGGGCACGACCACTTTGGAAAAGTGTTGGGCAGTATCTCCTAGTTACCCTGTGATGCTGTGACCACCTACATACACATACTCACACTCAACAGAAATGTGCACGTTTGTTCACCAAGAGACATGTTCTAGAATATTTGTAGCAGCACCATTTGTAATGGCCCCACACTGGAAATATACAAATACCTCTCAACAGGAGAAAGAATCTATCATGATATCATCTCACAATGGAGTACTATACAGTGGTCATGAAACCTCCACAACTAAACACAATAGAATGGAGGAATCACATAAACAGTCTGAATGACAAAGACTTACATGTGTTGTGTGATTCACTCATATAAAGTACAAAACCAGGCAAAATGATTCTGTGCTACTAGAAGTTCATATGCTGTGTACCATAGGGGTATGAATGAAAGGGACTTGAGTAGGGTTCTGAGGGGCTGGTAATATTTCTTAGTTTGAAAGCTGGTAACATGGACATATCAGTTTATAAAAAATTATCAAGCTGTGTGCTTAGGTGCCCTTACTTTCTGTACATTAAACTTCACAAAAGTTTTAAAACCTCTTCCTCCTCCAAATGACCTGAAGAAATAAAATGTATTTAGCCATTTCTAGAATGTTCAAAATCTACTACATACCTTTTAATTTGGCAGAACTCTGGTCATTCATTGGGAAATTAATCATATTGATTGGTTAGTAGTATTTTTAAATGTCCATGTGGGTCCTTTTCTCCAATTTTTGCGATCCCCATAAAGATAAGGAAGAAGCCATAGGCAACAAAATATTAGACATATGTTGTAGCAATATCTTTACTGATACAGCTCCTAGGGCAATTGAAACTAAGGAGAAAATAATCAAATAGGACTACATCAAATAAAAAGCTTCTGCACAGCAAAAGAAACCATCAACAAAACAACAAGAAAGCCAAGAAAGCCCACTGCATGGGAGAACATATTTGCCAATGTTATCTCTGATAAGGGTTTAATCTCCAAAATTTATAGGGAACTCACACAACTTAACAAAAAGAAGATAAATAATCCAATCAAAAAATGGACAAAGGACCTAAATAGACACTTTTCAAAAGAAGACACACAGAAGGCCATGAAACATATGAAAACATGCTCAAAGTCACTAACCATCTGAGAGATGTAAATCAAAACAACAATGAGGTACCATATCACACCTGTCAGAACAAGCAAGTGCTGGAGAGGATGCAGAGAAAATGGAACCCTAGTGCACTATTGGTGGGGATGTAGACAGGTGTAGCCACTGTGGAGAACAGTATGAAATTTCCTCAAAAAATTAAAAATGAACTTCCATTTGACCCAATAATCCCACTTCTAGGAATATATCCCATGAAAACAGAAACATCGATCAGAAAGGACATATGCACCCCTATGTTCATAGCAGCACAATTTACAATAGCTAAGATTTGGAAATGGCCAAAGTGCCCATCAGCAGATAAGTGGATTAGAAAACTGTGGTACATCTATACAATGGAATACTACGCTGCTGTAAGAAAGAAGTTCTTACCATTTGGATGGACCTGGAGAGCATTATGCTAAGAGAAATGAGCCAGTCAGAGAAAGATAAATATCACATGATCTCACTTATTTGTGGAATATAATGAACAACATAAGCTGATGAACAAAAATATAACTAGAGTCATAGAAGCATCGAACAGACTGTCCAATCTATGAGGGAAGGTAGGGGGTGAGGGGGAAAGAGATCAACCAAAGGACTTGTATGCATGCATATGAGCATAACCAATGGACACAGATCGGGGGCAGGGGTGAGGGCATGTGCTGAGGGTTGGGGGCAGCCGGGGAGTGGTCAATGGGGGAAAGAGGAGACTTACGTAATACTTTAAACAATAAAGAATTTAAATTTAAAAAAAGAGAAGAATTTTTCCTTTGGATTCTCTGGAAGCACATATATTCCATATCCACTGTACACTCCCTCCTCTTCCTTAGCAAGTGCAGGTAGAGATCGAATCTACCTGAGGCCTATTTGATAAACCAACCCAAGTATTTTCTTCCTTTTTTATTTTTAATTAAATGATTAATGCTAATTTATATGGTGAAGCCAAATTTTATTTTCCTCTTATAACCTCAGATTCATCTAAAAACTGACCTTTGCCCTGACTTTTGAACCCTTTTTAGATGCTTCCAGGTGGAGAGGTGGAGACCATTATTATCCCAAAGATCTGACTCAGAATTTCTTACTTCTGTTCCTCTGGCCTTCATCATTCACAAATTGACCAAATGTCTGAAATCCTTTCTTATAATTTTCTCTTCTCAAGGAAGAAATATACTAATGTGGACAATGAGACAATGAGAAAAAGCATTATTGTCCATGTAGGGTTAGTGGCATCATCTTACTGATGGGCTACACAAAAGGTGAGATACATGGGTAATAGAACACAAACCACATCACGAATGAAAAGAAGGAATTCTTCGTTTGAAATAATGGAATGAAAATAATGCATTTGATGGTGATAAGGCTTCTGGCTGATAACTTATCTTTCCAGAGCAAATATTGCCAAAGAAATCTGCAGCCATTCACGTCATGAATGTTATTTTTTCTCACTGCTTACACACTCATTTGCACACTTGGTATTTGGCATGCTTGGTTACTTCACAAAATTTGCTAAATTTCCCTTTCCCACTTTGCACAGTTTTTCCCTCCAGATAATATTCATGGACATCAATCATTTCAATGAACAAACAGTAAAGACAGAGCCAGCTTCTTGGCCACATTCATATTCCTGTCTCCCAGCCACCTTTATAACCAATGGTTTGGTCTATACAAGCATAACTCACCCCACCCCAGATATATAGATATATAGATACGTATTTACATACACTGATACAGAGAGACATTTATAGAGAGATAGAGAGAGATATGAAGGAAAGAGAATGAAGTTATAGATCTGCAAAGATTTTTACCAAGTCCATTGAGGAACTCTCTCTAGAAAATTGAACACACATGTCAGTTCTTTATAAAGATCATACAAAACAGAGAAGGAAAAGCTAAGAAAGCTCCTCATGCAGAAACTATTTAATCAAAGAGTAGAGGCAATTATAACATCTGTTAATCTTCTGTGGAGGTTCTAATTAAATGCTCTGGAGAAACACCCTTTCAAGGGTGATCCTTTAACATCTGCTGTGAGGACACACAGCACTGTGCAGTGACGAATCACTTCAGCACTTTGGAGAAATGAGACTTCTGGAGATCACAGACCTGCAAAGTCCCCATGCACGCAGCCCAGACCCGCACCGCTGTCCCAGGGAGGGGGTGGCTCCTTTCTGTTATCAGACTGTAGGCAGGATTGCAGGACCAGAAATGGCCTTGGGACTATCTGATCTCCTCCTTCACTTGCAGATGGGGCCATGTGACCCATGTCCTGCAGCTGCTTGTGGCAGGATTTTACAAGCAGGGTCTTTCACTTCTCTGTCCAGATTACACTCTGCTCTGCCATGCTGCTGGCTCCTTTGGCTTCTCTCTTTGTCTTGTAATTTGGATGTGTTATGTGTTTTAACAGAATCAGCGTTTAAGTTAATGGAGAGGTGGAAAAACTGAAATAATTCCTTTCTTCTTTAGCCCCCTGTCCACTGAGAAACACTGACCAGCATCACACTCCTCTCCTCTCCGGGGATGAAGGGAAGGGGGTGAGGTAAATGAAGGTAAAGAAGGAGAAGAGCATAAGAGATGAGAAAATAGAGGGAGAGAAGGAGGAAGAGAAGATTGAGAAATATAAGGAACGAGAAATAAGGTGGGGTAAGAGAAAAGACAGATGGAGAAGAGTAAGGGAGCAGGAGGAGCTAGGAAAGGTGGTCCAAGGACGCAGAAAAAGTGTATCAAGTTAAGACCCTCACCTAAAGGATCTGAACACTTCTTATGCCCACCCTCCTCCATAACCTGGGGCCACTGCACTTCAAACAAGCAGTCCTCTACATACTGAGGACCCCAAGACCTGGCAGTTTTGCCAAATAAAATTCAGACATGATAAAGCCAGGGGCACCACGTAAACAGATGCAATGTGCTAAGCAATGAAAATATGTACATATGGTGAGAACATAATAAATGCGCTCACAGCCCAGGAGGGGTTTAGAGATGGGCAGCCCCCTTGGTAGTTCTTCTGGGCTGCAAATACTTGCATGTGCCAAAGTACTGCGTAAATGGGGCTCTTGACATGTGGCCTGGGGATTAAACAAATCCCTATGACCGCGACACACAGAGCTGTCATCAGCCCTCTCATTTCCCTTCAGCAGTCACCTACTTACAAGGTCCCGTAATGCCTTCAAGGATAAGGAGCCAATCATGATGGTAATGGTCACCATGTAATGGGAGTCGATTGCTGTGCAGGCACCCCAGGCACTTTATCTCACTTAACCCTCACGAGGTTACATAATCTAAATATCTGGCTCAAAGTCTTACTGTGCAATCTGGAACAAATTAACCTCTTGGTACCTTGGTTTTCTCTTCTATAAAATGGGATTAATAGTAATATCTACCTCACAGGGCTACCTTGAGGAGTAAATGAAACATATGTAGAAAGCACAGCAGGGCCAGATACATTGTAGGCACTTCATAAATAGTACCTGAAATTGTTGATATTACTACATTTTATGGACAAGGAAACCAAGTTCAATGAAGCTAAATAACCCACCCCAAATCAATGGAGATCAGAAGGAATGCCAGGTGGACACAAGTTGTGGCTACTTGTTTTCTGTTACTCTATCTGTATTAACTGACGGCACAGATGCAGCCTCGCAGGAACAGGGTATCCAGAAAACCCCTAGCCCGACCTGGGAAACATGAAAGAGCCCATTCCTCAGCTCAGAATCGTTTCCCCTCCCCACTCCCTTGTCCTCATTAACAAAAGGAGAAAAATCTTTATTCTATTCTTCATTTGTTCTCATGCCCATAGAGCCCTCATCTGACAAATGCTATGAATACTGATGCATTCATGACTGGAAATACACAGGCGCTCACTCACTCCTTGAAAGTTGGGTTAAAAGCAATAGCATGCCTTTATGCCTTGAGTCCGCGGGCATTTTGAATGCCATAAGATTTGAATGTCATCAGTTGACTTGTAAAAAGGAATGTTTTCATACATGTAAAAATGGAGAGGAAAGTACAAAATTAAAATCAGAAAACTTGCTTATCCACCATTTACCAAATATTTTATCATTTGCCAGCCACTGTTCTAGGTGCTAAGACTACAATATTAAACAAGATAGATACAGGCTCTGCCTTCATAGAGCTTACAGCCTAGATGGGAAGATGTTCTTGATCAAATGGATACCATACATTTAATTATACTAATGAGAAGTGCGATAAAACAAGTACCTGAAGCTACTATAGTATATAACAAGTAGGGATAGGGAAGCTCTTCTGAGGAAGGGTCATTTAGGCTGGGGATGCCGGGACAGGGAGGGCAGCCTTCCTCAGGAGGAGAGATTGCTGAGTAGGACGGCTGAAAACGGGTGAGTAGTCAGAGAACAGCTCTGCACTAAGCCACTGAATGAATTTTGGAAAGTCAGCTTAGCTCCCCGCGGCTCTGTTTCCTTCACTGGACAAGGAACACGATGGGTCTGAATCAATGGCACCCTTAGAGTGAGAAGATTCTGGTCCAGGTGCAGGGAATAGACACCCATCTTTGTTGAGAGCAGGGCTCCCACAAAAGCAGGATGTAAGTATAAACTGTTCCTAGGACAGGAGACACACCGTTTCTTTCCTGCATGTATTCCACAGCCAATGCTAGTTTCCCAAAAGGCTGAGACAGGGCTCCAACATCAAAATAAATGTCATGTATAGATTTTGTGGCTTGGTATGCAAAGTCCTGGTTTGGTTAATGGGCTATGAATGGTCTATCTGAATTCTCCAATCCCACCCCCCATGGAAACCATGAAAATGAAAAGCTAAGACTTTTAATTTCTCCAGCTAGAGAGAAATGCAATGCACTTTAAAAATTACTTTGGAAGTTTTCTTAATCAGGTATCTTACAAACAATGGCTTCTTAACTGTTACAATTGGTTGGGTATGTGAGTTTACTCAGTTTAACAAGGCCCTCTACTGGCAATTTCTAAAAACACAGTCTCTTTCAAATTGCTAGCAAATAAACTCTTTTAACTACTAGTAATAAAGTATCTCACATTCCTGATTATATAGGTCTGCACTGAAAACCGAAAAGAAAATCAGAAAGGGAAGAACCATGTGTCAGTTTGAGTGAGATAGTCATTTACTTATTCATGAAGTAGCATTTCATGAGGTGTCATTTGCTTTCTTCTAATGAAGTTACTCTAGATGCCAAAGGTACTCACAAATAAAAGATATTCCTTACATTAACATATATCAAGTAGCCCTAGCCAGTTTGGCTCAGTGGATAGAGCGTTGGCCTGGGGACTGAAGGGTCCTGGGTTTGATTCCAGTCGGGGGCACATGCCCAGGTTGCGGGCTCAGTCCCCAGTGGGGGCCGTGCGGGAGGCAGCCAATCAGTGATTCCCTCTCATCATTGATGTTTCTATCTCTCTCTTCCTCTCCCTTCCTCTCTGAAGTCAATAAAAATATATTAAAAAATATATCAAGTATTCATGGAACCATAAAACCAAATTATGAATGTTATTTACCAAACGATAAACCATATCATTTCTGTCTCTTTATCCACATACAAGTAATTGACTGGAGTTAGAATAAAAGAAATATTGAAGATAGGCCTTTAAAGCTGCTTCTGATATGGCACAACTAATAACTAACTTCTGCTTGACAACTAAAAAACAACAACAACCCACCAGTATATGGCCCTTTGAGAATTTAATTATTAGTATAATAAGAATGTTTTAAAAATAAGTTGTCACTGACACATTTGTCAAGTTGTTGAAAGGAATGGGAAAGGTTAACTACAGATTCCTAGAAACAAGTACATTTTTTAAATGAGGCAATCAAAAAATGTATAAGTAACTTTAGGAAAAACATTTTTAACAGGATAAAACTATAATCAACAATAAATGATGTGACTCAATAATAAACACTTACAATCATGATAAAAATAAATAATAAATATACATTTATTCAACAATGGTGATATAGTTCATTGGAGAACAGGGAAGGCATAGGAGGTTTAAGAAATATATGTGATAATCTACCAGAATAGGAAATAAACAAATACATTGACATTATAAATAGATATTAAAACATTGTTTAGAAATATCTCCAAAAAAGCGGCAGAAAGAGTAGAAAAGCCGCTGAGGATGAGGCCTGGGGCTGGGAGGGGGAGCACGGCTCCAGGGACTGCACCATGTATACATCTGCAATGTTTACAAAATTGCATGTATATAAAATTCAGCACTATCATTCAGAGTTATACCAAATGATATGTGCATGTATGTAATTATATGTGACATATAGTTATATGTTTATACAAACATTTTAGTACTACTTGGTTTTCTAAACTGTGAGCATGTATCATTTGATTTTTTAGGTTTCTAAAGCTGACAGTAGAACCATTTGGAATATGCCTTTCGGGCTGACCTAGACCAGTGCTGTTTCCAGATCCAATTTGTCAAAAGAAGCAAGTACCCTTCATGGAGCAGCTTGTCGGACATGCATCCTGACAGTGACACTTTCCCCACATTTCAGAACTAACAGTCCTGCTTTCAACACCATAATGTCTATCTGCCTTATTATTGGAGCTTATATTCCAAAATGGGTTTGGGACTTTCCTTTTGAACTCAGTCCAATGGGTTTCCATAGTGCATCCAAATTTTACTCAAAGGCATCAGTAACCCAGAAAGTGTATCTCTAAGAGGAGGGATCTTTTCTCCTGCTCTGAAATACCAAGATTCATTGATGTAACTACTGGGAAGTACCTTGTGTAACTGAGACTTCAAACCGACATGACACACTTCATTTGAGGAGAATGTATTGGGGCATAGTAAATGCTGTGGGTAATGTTCTATGTATCTGAGAGATTCATTATTTCATCTATAAAGAGAGCACAATTGAGAATCTAAAATCCCAAAGGCATTAAACTGTGTAGAATTAGAGAAGTGGAGAAAAATAAGGCTGTAGGATAGTTTGTGTTTAACTGGTTCTAGGAACTTGCCAGTCTTCAGTCTCAACTATTCTGGCTATTTAAAAGCACTATCACAAAATACCATTTTTTTTAAGGACCAATCACATGACCAACCAGTATTTCCTTTTTTTTTTACCTAAATCCTCTGGATTACACTCCTGACCAAGCTGAACTCAGCCTACCAACACCCAGATCAAGAATGCAGATAATCCTGAGGGTCAGCTGTAAACCTGGGCTTGCCTGCAAGGGGATTCATACCTGAAGTTAAGAGAAAAACAAAAATACCAAAGAACTGGGCATGGGCTTTAGACAATTCTGAAAAACTAGAAAATGTGAATCCCCAGTCCAACTAGTTGGCACCTAGAAGTGTTCATCTGATTTCCTGGTCTGACAGAACACTCCGTTCAGGGGAAAACTAAGTCCCATCGTGGCAAAGCTCATGAGAAATATTGCCTTCTATATCCAGAGAGCAGTGCAATGAAAAGTCAAGAGTATGAGCTCAGAGTTCAAATCCTGCCTCTCCCTCTTACCACCCATGTGACCTTTGCGCATGACTCTGCCATCCTGAACCTCAGTATCTTTGCCTGGAGGATGAGTATAATGAGATAGCACATGCAAAGAACTTAGAAGTGTGCCTGATATGCAGTAATCATTCAATAGTGATTATGGGGAAGAAAACAGTTTACATTTTCTCTGAGAGTGCCTATCAAGCATGCATTCATACATTTTTTTTTCATGATTTAGTGGGAACTCTGTGCCAGGTGCTGAGCTATGCATGAGATTAGCAATTTGGCAAGGGCCTGGTGGATAAATTAGGTGGATAGAGAATGCCACAGGCAGGAGTATAAAGGTATACAGGTGCTAAAGAACGTACAAGCCCAACATGTTCAGGTTACAGAAAGCATGTCTGGTAGCTCAGCCAGTAATTCCAGTCCAAATCATCTGAGGAATTTGTTAACTATTTCTGGGTCTGACTCTCACCTTGTAGATGCTGATCCATTAAATCTGCGTTGGGATATGGGCATCTGCAAGGTAAATAGTAATGGCAACAGCTAACACTCATTAGTACTAAATTATGCCTGGTATTTAAGTGTTTTGGCTGTAATAAGTTATTTAATCCTCCCCCCCTCCCCCAGATCCTCATAAGATGGGCACTCTTATTATCCACATTTTAAAAATGAAACTTGAAACAGATAAGTGCATTAACCAGACCATAAAGCCAGCAAGTGGTGGAGGCAGGCCTTGAGCCCATGCAGTCGGGTTCCAGTCCAAGTCTGCAATCACTATGCGGTGCTGCCCCTCCATCCTCCAGGGAAGGTTCAGTGGAGCTGTCGGGACAGAAGCCTCCAGAACAGATGTATAACAGTAAGTGCATCGGGTGAGTGGAGAGAGATGAGCCAGCGGAGGTTGGCAAGCAACACATCAGCATAGTCTTGTTTGCATATGAGGAGTCTGGCACTGAGAGCTTTCAACCACAGAATTTAAAGCCACTTATGTCATATTTTTATCAGCCAAGTGCTGGGGCCTAGGTGTCTGATGTAGGCAATGAGATATTTAAGATTAACAACTGATTCTATTTATTTAGTATTATACATTGAACAACTACTCTATATCAGGTGCAGTGAATATAGGAAGTGATTAAAACACAGCCCTTGGTTTGGCTCAGTGGAGAGAGCGTCAGCCTATGGACTGAAAGGTCCTGGGTTTGATTCCGGTCAAGGGCACATGCCCAGGTTTAGGCTTGATCCCCAGTAGGGGGCATGCAGGAGGCAGCCAATCAATGATTCTCATCATTGATGTTTCTATCTCTCTCTTCCTCACCCTTCCTCTCTGAAATCAATAAAATATATTTTTAAAAAAACAGTCCTTGTTTGCAATGGAAAGAGATATTTGAGGATCCAAAGGAAGACATCAGCACTTCGAACTCGAGAGTCCAGAGGCGTCTCACACGCGTGGGCAAGGCAGGTTCCAGAGAGAAAAGGAATGCAGGGTGTGAATCCAGTTGAATGTCAGAACCTGAGGTCTAGACTGCAGTGCGAGAATGAGGGGGTAGGAGGAATCAATGAGAAAGTGAAAAGAGGGTTCTATGGACAAGAGGGTCCTGAAAGAGGAGTCAGAAACACAGGTGAGAAGAGGTCTGAGACGTGAAAGTAAAGCATAAGCACAAAATGTCAGAGCTGGGAACCACCTTCAATCTCTCAACCTGTACCTGATGCAAAATGCCTTCCGCACGTCCCACCTGAGGGAACCACCTGGCTTGCCTTTCAGCCATCAACTGTAAGATAATCCGAGTCATATGGGCCCTCTGGTGAAAACAATGAGGGACAGAGACACTCAGAGGCATTCTCGGAGCCAAAGACAACACAGGAATGTTCTCCCTTTGCAGGACCACCTTCCTACACCTTCACACAGGCCCTGCTCCTACAAGAATCCCTGCTCCTACAAGAAGGCCTCCTAACCATGCGTGGGTCCCATTTCTTTTCTAACCCCCCAGTACTGAGCCGTGAAATGCATGCCCGCAGGAGCACAGGGATTTGGTTTCTAGCTGCAGCTCGGTCACCGTCTTGCCCAGTGACTTTGGACAAATTATTTCCCTTCCTTGTGCCTGAGGTTTTCTTCTGTAAAAAGATTAAGCTTTGAGTAATATTTTGAAAACTGCTTTAGCAGCAAATCCCTTATTTTAAATGAAAATTCACAAAAAAAGCACTGAGCTGTAATCCATAAACCATATCCAAGCAGCGCGTGCTCTGATGGAAAATTTGGAGCTGACAAACACGCAACAAGTGGCGCACCTTGTACCCCCTGGAAAGTCTTTCTGGCGCAGGGTTCTTGCAGCTCCTCAGACCAGAGGAAAAGAGAAAGGCAGTGAGGGCTGTCACTGCTCTCCTGGGCTGGTGATGGATCCCCTGAACTGAGGGACAGGCCAGGCCCCCAGGAGTGAGTCATGGGGTTCGCATGCAGGAGGTAACAGGCTAACAGCCACTTCTTGCCAATCTGTGCGCACAGCTGTCAGCTCTAGGAGGCAGGAATCAGCCCCGATTTGCTACTGGCTATGAGGGGCTGGACCGCAGGCGCCGAGGAGCAAACCCAGCATCTTGAAGCACGTACTAGACTAGAAAGACAAACTCACAGGGCTCTTAAGCAGAACTTCCGAGTGGCCAGGTGGCCCAGCCTGGCCGTGATAAGAGGGAGCCGGTCCAGGCTGGCACACACTGACAGCATTCTTCCTAGGCCCCCCAAAATATCCGAAGAGTTTAAAAGAGACAGAAGGAAAGCGAAAGAGAAGATGTGGATCTTGACTCCCGACCTCACTGCATGTCAAAGTTTGCTTTTTTTCAGTAGTTCGTGACTTCAGGTTCCTAACTCAGAAAAGTCAGAACAGTGAACATTTCTCAGGATACTCAAGTAAAAAAAAAGTCCATATATAAAAGGTTTCCATTCAAAACACTTTTCTATCCTTTAACTTCCCCGAGAATGAATGAGCTTGGCTGTGTGTGCGCTTGGGGAGAGGGTGTGGGCAGGAGGAAACAAGATACTGTAAACAACAGTCACATACTAGAAACCTATAAACCACAGGAAGGATCAGAGACAAAACGCGCGTTTCCCCTCCAGCACCCCAGTTCACTGAAAATTAGTCTTTACAGGTTTCTATTAAACTTCTTAAGTCAACCTAATAGTTTTTTGTATGGTTGGTTGCTTTTTATTTTTTAAAAAAATGTCCAACCTCCCTGCAGAGGCAAATAATTAAGGACTCAGCACTATCTCGTTATCATCGCTGCCCCGTGCCTGTTCTCAGACACAAGGAGTCCCGTGCACCTCACAGCAACCTCAGCCCCTGTAATTACTCGGAACAAATGCATACTTGTGGTGGCAGCCAGAGCCTGTAGACATACATAAACATCATTATCTCACTTTAAAAGGAAAGCAAGCTGTATAAAGAAGAAACACTGTTACCAGAGTTAAAAAAAAAAAAATCCCAACAGTCTTACTTGCAGTTAGCGCTTCAGTCAACACATATCACAGCCCTGGAGACAAGACACAGGCACTGCAACACGCTCTCCAGCTAAAACTTTCCTCCCGAGTTATCCTCTGTTTATTTTTGAAGCATTAAAAGGCCGCGCTAGGAGGACGCGCTGTTTTCTGACCATCCCAAGCGGCAGCAAAGTCCTGCAGGGAATGCAGAGCGAGTTTGCAGAGATGGCTCCCTCCGTGCGGCTCCGCGGTTGCTCCGAGCTTGTAAATACAAGCTCCGTGGACAAAGTCCCAAATGACATCACTGGCAGCTGCTTATTGTTGAGTCTTTATTAACTGACTGTCAAAAAAAAAAAAAAGGAGGGGGTGGGGAGCAAGAGTATCTTTTCTACGGCGCAAGTCGGAGTCTTGGCGTGGATTCCAGCGACACATGCGTTAATAATCCCATTGACTCCCATTTTCAAGAGCCTGGCTTCTCACAGGTCAGACCTTTCTCCGAGAAGCGGAGAAGCCCCTGTCATTCACACCGGGTACAGGAAGGCTGCAGGGGAGGCCTGAAGCCGGCAGCCCTATCAGGTTGTTCACCCACCTGTTAACAGTCAGCTTCAGAGTTCGGTGATTCGTGAATACACGGATATTAGCTATGTCTTACGTTGCCAAACAACTTTTACTGGGCTGTGTGTACCTGGCTAACATTTTTTCTAGATGGATGGTTCTGGGTTGTAGCTCCTTTTAGATGTACTCTAAAGTTTACCTTGGGGTAGAAGGAAGGGCTGCTTGAAGCCACAAAATGTTGTGTGTGTGTATATGCAAGCAGGCAGGTCGTTTCCTGGCAAAAGTGCTGGAAGCCTTCTTCAGATTCTCAAAATTTGAATGACCTACCTGTACCAGCCCCATCATGTCCCCCCAAAACCAAAAAAAAAGAACAAAACACAAAAACTTCTGTTAAGTATCTCTAATAACCTCAAGGACTACTGTAAACCCCATCCACTTCCAACCAGCAAATTAAAAGTGGGCACTTTCGCCCTATTTTCCACCCTCCTGGAATCTCTTCCTCCTTCGCTGATTTCTACTTGCATTTCAGAGTTATCTACCGCCCACCGCCGGCCCCACCTGAGGATCCGCAGTCCCACAGCCTCTGCCTGAAGCTCCAACACTGGACTCCACTGTTTCCCTTCCTTCCTCTGAACTTCCACAATGATGCTGACTATTTATATTTGCTGCTTTTTATATACTGACTTGTATTTTTAGCTTGTTTTTTAGCCATCTGTGTCTGTCTTCCCAACTCAATGTGAAAGGTCTTTGAGGGCAAACATTGTGCTGTAAGCGTAATTTGTTTATACCCGAATCGCCTGCCATCGTGAATCTTAAACAGCAATACGGGGAGGAGGGCGCTGAGGGGGGAGCCAGGAACAAGGTTAGTGGGCCCACGGAATGAAGTGTATATTTAGATTAAATATTCTCCCTGCCTTTGGAAACAGTGACGTCACATCTTATTACAGTGGAGGCTCACTGCATATCCCAACATTATTTTCTCAAAGAGCAGTGATTGATTATTGATTTGGAAGCGTCCCAAGACCTGCCAATCTGCCACTTCATGGAAGAATCAGTTAAAGACAGTGCATATCTTGCTTCACAAATGGGTTTTAAAAATCAACACAATATTTATGAAAAGCAAATGAGAAGTACCTAACTATTTTACAAGTACAATCCTTAGACCAAGCAGTTCCACTTTTCAGAGTGACCCCATAAATATGCTCACAAAAGAGCCCGAGGATATAAGCTCAAGAATGGTACTTGCAACATTATTTGTAAACCATTAGAGTAGAGATAGCTTAAATATTCATCAATATGAGAAAAGGTAAATTATACAAATTATGGCACATGTATAGTACATGACACTTAGAAGGAGTTGAAAAAGTTGAGGTAACTGCATGTACTGGCACAGGAAGAGCTACATAGCTGCTTGTTGAATGGATAAAACATTGCAGTACAGGCTGTAGCATATGCTGGGAGGAGTTACACAAATAATTAACAGTGGTTATCCTTGGAGAGGGAGACAGGGGAACCTTCAATTCTGTATAGTTTGACTTTTTTTTCAATGAGCATGTGCCATTTTTGTTATTAAAAATAACAATAAAGGGGGCTGGGTGAAGAGGGAAATGGGTGGGGGAAATAGGAGACATCTGTCATACTGTCAACAATAAAAAAATAAACATAAAAAATGATAATAATAAAAGTAAATGATCATACAATTTTCATAATAACCCACAAGGAAAATCTTAGCTATTCCTTCAACAAATGTTTGGCACAAGGTATAGGTGCTCAATAAAGATCTATTGATTGGATGAATATTTGTGGAGTTTCTACTGAGATGGCACTACACTGGAATGGAATACGGTAAAGAAGAGGGAGAAACAGGCACTTGGTTTTCATTTCTGATCGAATGACCAACCAAACCCTTTCCCATACATTTGAGGACTAATTTGAAAATCTCTTAGACTCTGTCCGCCTTAAGAAATTATTAACATTAAGTGCTTAGAACATCAAGTGCTGACCTTTCCCTTGGTGATTGCTGTTTGACAAGTGGAGCTGTAAGGTAAGAGGAGTATGAACCGCTTTGGTTCAGTTCTCTGGCTGCTAACAAGCATAGGGCGAGAAGGCAGAAAGCTTGTAAGGGCTCAGGGCTGCCCAGCTCCTGTCATGGCCGGTCTAACATGAAGGAACTCACCAGGGACAGGTTAGAGAACTCTCACCCATAAAGAGTCTTCAGAGCTTCATTAAGGAGGGACGGAGGCTTTGCAGGTCAGTGGCCTGGAATGCCAGCACAGAATGGCCAGTCTCCCCTACATGCAACCTACAGGTGGAAACTTGCAGGCATAAGCCATGCTTACTGGTAAGATACTACATTTTTCTTTAGGGGGGAATAAAGTCCAAGAAAGAGAATGAAAATTTCCACCAAGGAAAAGGGGGTTTTTCAAAGTAGTACTATTTTTAGTCCTCTAGAGCAAACATACTGAGGTCTCGCCTTACTTCCTAGTGAGAAGATATCTTATGTCTATAATAATTTCAAGACAAAAAAAGCACAGCCCATAATTCCTGCATGGTTTTATATTGCTCTGAGCCACATATTATAGGAACCTTAGGCCAGATCCTGTTTAAAAATGCACACGTGAAGCCCCTCGAGTGTCATAAAGTCACACTTTCCCAAGTGAGAGTTAAATATACATATTTAACTTGACTTTCAACTTTGTATAAAAACAAATAAGGGAACGGTGAGGTGGGGGTGGGGGCAGTGTCGTCCCCACCTCTACCAGGTGACCATTAATGCTGCAGCCACAGTTGCCTCCCCCTGCTGAGGTGCCTGGCCCACCTCCTTCAGTGCCTTCTGCTCCTTCTCCAGGCAACGTCCTCTCTCCGTGCAGCCTGCCCTCACCAATGGAGGATTGCCAGGCAACGTTATAAAATGCATATATATGGCTATTTGCCTGTTCATTTTTTAAATGATTTATGCTGTATTCTTCATCTTAAAGTGTTTTCTGTTTTAAACGGGAAGATCCCTCAGTCAAAGACCAGCTCTTCAAGGACTGAAACAGGGAAAAGGTCCCTGACCTTGCAGGTGCTTGCTGGATGATTGATCTAACTAGGGATCTATCAAGACTATTATCACAGGAACAGTTCCTACCTCCAGTGTCTGATTTCCTCTCTACCTCCCCCTCTTATCCTGATAAACACGGGAAACTACTGCCATTTATTAAGCACTTATATGTGTCATTTGTTTTAAATGTGTTATCTCATTTGTCTTTAAAATGATGCAGTGAGTTAGATACTATTATTGTTAGCATAGGAAGCTGGATATTAATAAAGGAAGGAAGCAAAGGGAATCAGACATTATTACATACTAGAGGCCCGGTGCACAAAATTCATGCACGGTGGGGGGTGGGCAGGGAGGGTATGTCCCTCAGCCCAGCCTGCACCCTCTCCAATCTGGGACCCCTCAAGGGGTATCCGATTGCTTGTTCAGGGATTGGGCCTAAATGGGCAGTCAGACATCCCTCTCACAATTCAGGACTGCTGGCTCCCAACTGTTCGCCTGCCTGCCTGCCTGATTGCCCCTAACCACTCCCCTGCCAGTCTGATCGACACCTAACTGCTCTATGCCGGCCCGATTGCCCCCAACTGCCCTCCTCTGCTGGCCTGGTCCCCCCCAACTGCCCTCCCCCTGCTGGCCTGGTCCCCCCCAACTGCCCTCCCCCTTCAGGCCTTGTCCCCCCAACTGCCCTCCCCTGCTGGCCTGGTTGCCACCAACTGCCCTCCCCCTGCTGGTCATCTTGTGTCCACATGGGGGTGGCCATCTTGTGTGTTGGAGTGATGGTCAATTTGCATATCACTCTTTTATTAGATAGGATAATGAATGGGGATCATGAGCCTGTTGGCTTCTTCAGGAAGATCCAGGGGATCACAGTATTGCCCCACCAAGAATTAATACCCCTCCCTTTCCACTCTGGTACCAATGGGGGCGGGGGCAGGGGAAGGTAAGCGCATGTGCAATAGAAGTCAAAATGGCACAGGGGGAGGTGCTGGACTACAGAGGCCTATCAGTCTAGCCCGGGGAAATAATGGATTAGTCAGGAGGCAGGCCCAGCTCAAGCCCACAAAAGCTTGGGAAGTTGATTGGTTATTTTGAAAAAACTCCTGGTCCATCATGAGCCAGAGATAATATAATCCCCAAGGAACACAGAAGAGCCCTCTCTCGTGGCCAGGAACACATGTAACCATGCAGGTCTAGCAGCCCTGTGGGCCGGGGGCAGGCAGTATGGGCTCCAGGGACTGAGTTTTCATCTGAAACAGAAACTCTGGATTCTGGCCTTTGTTTGGGCCTTGATGAAAACAAGATAGGACTTTTTCCATGGCAGGACAGACAGATAGGAACCCACGAGGGGCAGCCTTGTCTTTTCACTCAAATAAATCTTGCCACACCACAGTCTCCCGTGCATGGGTCTGTGAAATATTTTTCTCAGAATCCTGTGGGAGAACACAAGTTCCACCAGCAACATTATCACTCCCTTCTTAGTGCTGAGGAAACTGAGGCCCAGAGAGCTATGCTCCTCAAGTGACTTGACTATGACCATACAAATGGTCAGAGGTAGATCTCCCATTTCAATGCTGCCTGACCTTCCCGTGTCCCAGGGAGACTTAGAGCCCACTGCAGATTATAAATATGAAGAATGGCAAGTTGGAATTAGAAGCATGTCTCCATCATTAAAGTACTCAGTTCTGATCCGTATATGACAGGGAACATTCAACAGACCTCGGACCTTGATCTCAAACTGCTCTTTTCCATCACGTAGCTCCTCTGCGTAGCTCTCAGAGGAGATATACTGTTGACTTCAAAGACAGGTGCAAAGACCATGAAATCAGCTCCACAGGGCTTAGTCTCAGAGCATCAGCATGGAGTAGATTCCCCACGCCCTTGGAGATGGGCAAGATTCAATTGTGGGAAGGAGAAAACACTGGAGCGCAGGCATTTACTAGTAAAAGTGTTCCTACCTGTTTATCTTCACACGGAGAGCCTTCAGTGACTTCTATTCCTTTGCTCCAATACCTATTTTTTCTGGTTGAGCTAATAGTTCTACTACAGGCATAAGAGACAGCCTGTTGCCAGCCAGTCTGCCCTGTAAGAGTTAGTATGATCAGAAATAGGAAGCAGAGATTTTCGGAGTAACCCAGGAACACCTCAGTGTTCCTCAAACCAATCAGCATGGCTTTAAGAGTGGGGTCTCTCTAGGGGCGCTGAGATGCTGCATGTTTAGAAAGTGGCCCATGATATTCTCATATAGATGGTCCTCAGACATATTTGAAGAAGCACTGATTATAGCAAGAGAAGTACATATATGACCATCTTGTTTACAATCAGACGTTAATAAAGAGCACATATCTTTGTCCAGGTTCCTTAGGAAAGAACACTGTGATCAATTAACTAGAAAATTCCTGGTAACCCTTCCCTACAATAGGTCACACTGACACAGAGTTGGTGCTCAAAGTACAACTTAGAGAAGACAAAACGGGTGCCACTTTGATAGTCCCAACACAGAGTTGGATCAAGTCCTTTATAGGCATTCATCGCTGCAGATGTTACAGTATTCCCCATCCATAAATCAAACAAAACAAGAGTAAGCCATAAAGTGTGAAGTCCAACCAAGTTCAGATTACTCCCATAAAGACTGCTTTGCTGTATGTCTTCATATATCAGATTTCAAGCTTACACATGCTTTTTTCCTCAACTGGGGAGGGAGGGCTGCTTGCTGGGGCTCTCACCACATGTGCCTTCTATCTATTGAGTTGTTAACACCTTTAGGGCACCAGGCACCTTAGGAGAGGGACTGATATGGCAGAAGTCTGTTGAAAGAGGAGGTGAAAGAAGAGATGTAAATTTGACTGGTTATGGACATGTGCCTGGGACCTGTCCCTGATATGGGGTACTATGCTCCCACACATTTGCTTTCTCCACCAGCCCAGGCTCCTGGCTCAGCCGGGGAGGCGCAGCAAGGGTTAATGTTCCCGAGGCGGTGGAGGGCTTGGGATGAAAGGCCCTGTGTAAGTATAAAGTATCACCATGAAGCTGGAGGATTTTATTTCAGCCTCCTCATTGTGTTGTTGACAGTGCATACTGTGAGCTTGACATTTTTAACTACTTTGCTTGCCCCAAATAAAAAGGGCTGGGCAAGAGGAGGTGGGAAAAGGGGAGGGGTGGGGAGACGTATTCCTCCCCTGACTTTGATTGTACACAACTCCAACGCATTAAAGTCCCGTTTGCGAGCTGGGTCCAACAATGCTACTTCAAAGATTTATGTAAATTCATTAAACAAGATGCAGGTTGCGTTTCTTTTAACCTGAGAACAGAGTCCTCCTGAAACCAGAGCCTGGGGGAGGTCGCGAGGGACACGCTGTCTATAAACTGAGAAAGCAGCTCATTCTGTGGCCTGTGATGATTGTCTGAATAAAAAGACCCTGAGTTCGATTTCCACCAGATACTGAGAGGCCAATAAAACCAGTGATCGCACCACGGGGAGGAAGGATTGGGGACAGCCTCTGGCTTTCCCAGTGCCTGTGCGTGAGAGCCAGATCGTCCGTGATTAGACCTGCCTTCCATAAAGCCCCCCCAAATGGCATGTCAGCTCCCCGGGGGTTCTTAAAACGCACTGGGGCTCCAGCACTTACAGTCCCTGCCCCCACTGCCTCACACTAGCCCTGACAACATCCCTGAAATGCAAGGAGAAAAGCTGATAGCACACAGCTAGGGGCCCCAGGGGGCTGGCAGGGCTGAGTTCCTTGTGACAGACTCCCAAGCTCTGGAATGCCTGCCTGCACTTGTCCAAATGGCCAGCAGAACCCCGAGCTGACTGGGGAGCACCCCCGCCCCCCTTTTATGCTGACAGAGATTCTTAGGTTAAAAAGACAAAAGTAGGGAATCTTAGGGAAGGCAGGTCAGGGGTCTGTTGAAACTGTTTTTATTTTCTCCCTGTGTAAGTGCATGTGCTGCCCTAGCTCAGTGGTTAGAGCACTGGGCAGCAGACCAAAGGGTCTCAGGCTAGATCCCTGGTCCAGTCAGGATGTGAACCAGAGGCAACCAAGTGATGTGTCTCTCTCACACTGAAGTTTCTCTTTCTCTTTCCCCACTTCCTCTCTCCCTTCCATTCTCTCTAAAAAAGTCAATGGAAAAAATGTCCTCAGGTGAGGATTGGAAAAAGAAAAAGTTAAGTGCATAACACACACACACACACACACACACACACACACACACACAGAGTGAGATTTTTTCCCCCTCTGATTGCCTCACAGGTTAAGCTCCAGAAACACGTTACTTATGTTCATGGCAAATATTCCTCAAGGGCCCCATAGAAAAGGCTTCCTTACAGATCAGAGAGAGAGAGGCAGTCCTTTCCAGCCTGTCCCCAACCAAACAGCCCTGGGAAGTCAATGCAAGCGGCAGAAATGGAACCAAAGCTGAGGCTCAGGGGATGTGGCGGCCTGGGCTTTGCCCCAGGGGCCTCTCTTGCCCCAGCTGGCCTGACAGAGGGGGAGAGCGGTCACCAGGCCAGCATGGGCGATGCACATGTCACCTTTCTGTCAGGATAGGAAGTGTCCTGCTTTCCTCACTTTCCCAGGCATTGCTCACTATGGTGTGGAGAAATGTCCTTTGTATTGGAACCCTCTGGAATCTGCCTGAGGAGTCAGAAAACCCAGGGACCCAACTCTGGGCTACTAGACCTTGAGAGGCCATAGATCCCTCAGCTCTACTGTCACTGCCGATTCAAATTTTATACCTTAAATAAATCCAGAACCGCTTTAAAACAGATTGAGCCTTTTCCAGGTATAAAACTCTATTGTTGAACCTACAATTCTGCTGGTGGTGACATTATTTTAAAGTATAGCCCTCCTATTAACAAAGGAGAATAACCATTCAATTTATTAGTTATCATTTATTATTTTGACTGATTATAATAAGGTGAGTCCTATTGGTCAAGTTTGTGAGATGCTATTATTAAGTTAGAAATTGCTTAATATATGGTAATACCTTTTGAATAAATATAAACATGATACATTCCTTGTTTTATAAGAAGAAAAATGTAGTTAGGAGGCTTTGGAGTGATATTTTAGCAGCAGGGTTCTTTTGAAATGAAGTCTTCAGTAGAAGTTGATTACATAAAACAGTTTAGAGGTGGTATCAGTGGGTGAGGGCCCTCCCACGCCCACCTGCCAAAAAGAGCAAAGGACACACATGTACAGGTAGGGCTGGGTGAGTTGAACTAAATGGCATTATTCCTTCCCTGTCTACTTCATCCCTTAGTGACCCCTGTCCTCTGAGCCCTTTTGACCCGTTCCTTCCGTACCACCCAATTTAGCAGTTAGTTCTACAGAGCAGGGACTGTGTGTTCATAATTGCTTTGGTAGGTAACGCTTACCTCCCAAGTAGATTGTAGTCATCAACACAGAGACCATCCTCCATGCTTCAGTAGTTCCCTCCATGCCAACACCGCCATCTGACTAGACAGGGATTTATTCCCATTATCAAGGAGACTTAAAGTCACAGGAGGCCTACAAGGTGAGGGAGAGCAGGTGGATCTCCTGCAACTTGGGATGCCAAACACAGACTTGAGTGGGCAGTGGGGGAGGGGGAGCCAGGCATCAGAGCCTGAGATCAGGAAAGCTGGCTGCCTTTCTGCTTTTTCTCTTTTTCCTTCCTCCACCAGCCCTCTTGCAAGCCACCCTCAGATGCAGATTATCGTGTCTGCCTACTCCTCCCAGGTGCAGCTGAATGATGATGAAAAATATGTCGGGAGTCCAGAGAGAAGAATATAATATCGTCTAACCAACGTCATGTGAACTTGAAGGTTACGCCAATGCATTAATCTTGTAAATCCTTATCTTTTCATTATTGATTTTGCTCATTCATTCACTGAGTCACTCACTAAACATTTTATGGCGCAGTTTACAGCTCATACAACAAATCCTCATTGAGCACCTTCTGTTCTCCAGGCTCTGCATATTTTAGAATCCGAGCCGCTGTGAATACTCAGGACATTCTGTGGGTATCTACTGATTGGGAAATGCAAAGAAAAAATACATTGAAAAATGTATTTCCACCCCTGTTTTGATAAAATACATAAATAAAGTCAAAGTGTGGGAGCCTTTAGTCTAAGGATGAGAGGTGGCAACTGAGATTGTGTGTTAGAAACAGGAAAGGTAACCTGACAATAAAGCGCAGCTAATTGAGCCTGACGCACAAACCTCTTGGATAAAAAGAACTCCGTTATGAGCAGGGAGGCCAGTTTCTCTATGGACATGTAATTGTTGCCGGAGTGTGAAAGGTGGTTTATATGAGGTCAGAAAGTCCAAAGGTCACTGTCTTAGTGAAACATCAGCTGGTCAGAGCCTTTCCTGTAACACATTCCATATTTTAGAAACTAAGTAAGCAGTTCTTGCCCTCATTTCAATGTAGAGACAAGACCAGTTTCCACTAAACCCTTTAGTCTTGGACTTGGACTAAGAAACCCTAGCAATGCACTCCCAGAAGCAGGTAATCTCCCCACCCCCACAGCAAACGTCCACACCAGCACTAAATTCTGTCCAGTCTCCCGAGAGATTCATTCTGCTAGAAGCTGGGCGGGTATATGGCAGGGGTCAATTTTGAGTGAAAGCGGGCTTCTCACTGACTTGGAAACACATTGCCCGTCTGTTGAGAGGGGAGGAAGGAGAGGAGAGGAGGCTCCAGGTGGGTAAGGTGAGGGCGTGTGCAGAGAGGAGGCTCCAGGTTGCTCTTTAGTGCGCACGGGTGGCAGGAGCACCCAGTCTGGACTGAAGACACTGGCTTGGGACCTGGCCTGCCCCGATGGCATTGTATCTGGTTGCATCAGGGCATTTAGCTCTGGTTTGCACCCTAGATCTATTGCCTATTTTGCCATTCTTTCTCTGTCCTCAGCAGTTTGTTCCAAAAATTTTTCTCTTCCAATTCATTGCCCTTATTTTCAATTTCAGTTTGATCTACATTTATTAGCTGCCAAGTCCATGTGGAGCACTGCAGGGACTATCAATAATGTCTCTTCTCTCTGTCACTCCTAACCGCACAGAAGAACATCTGCCATGGCTTCCCAACCCTCTACCCGCCCATTTCCATGGCTTCGGTATGACTCCAGGGGCCGGCTTGGAACAGGCTTCATATCAACCCACCGAGGACTCAGGTTTAGTGCATGAAGTCAAGCACCCTGGGAAACCCTTGGTCCAGGCAAACCAAAGGGTGGTCACCCCAAATCCAACACAATTCTATCCTCGAATTCCGAGAGCCTCAGAAAAATCAGTGCTTCTTTCTAAGTCCTCTAGCACCCCCAAATTGTTTCCATGGGCCCCTCCCATGGGAAGATTCTGCTTGGCTTCCTCATTTCCTGTTGAGCCCCAATAACACACACCTCTGTTCCATTCCGGCAAGCCCCTTATCTTCCCCTAGCCATCCCTGTAAAGAGCATTTGGCCAAACAGTGAAGACTTTACAAAGAGATTTTGCTCTGTGCTTTCTGGACCTCACCATTTCGTCTGGAACTTAACCTGTGGAGGACGTGGACTTGCACCCCACAGATCTGAGCAGCTATGAACACTCATGGGACAGAGCAGCACGGAGCCTCCAGTCACCAGCACCTCCAGGACTTGCCCCACCCAGAGACCATCCTTCCCAGAGTGGCCCGTATCCAGTGACTGGTCCATGCAGCGATATAAAGGCCAGGCAATTCTGAGTTGACTCGGTCGCTGTGATGGACCGCATGCAGCCCATCGCACCCTGTAGGGTTGGCGGAGGCTCTGTTCCCCTTCTCCCTGTGCCCAATGCACATTCTTCCCCTCCCTCTGCAGGTGTGTCTCCCCAGTCAACACCTCACAATATCCCTACCCAATCAACGTAGAGACTCTGTACAGTTTCTGCTTCTAGGGAGCTCAACCTGTGTCACAACCTCAAACCCTGAGAACTCTAAGCACAAGAGAGGAAAGTACAGTTTCTCCAGAGTCCTCAGTGAAGTCTGTTTTCTTAGGTAACTAGGACACTGGGTCAAGGTGAGAAATTACAAGCTGGAGACCACAGGTTATGCTCCAGTACAGAGGCAAGCCGACTGGTCATCTGAAAGCCACTCACACTTCAAGCAGAGCAGCAGCTTCGACAATTCAGCAACAAGAGCAGTAACTGACATGACCACAAACACCTACATAGCACTTAGGAGGTACCGAACACCTCTACACTGTAACTGTCTCAGCTCAGCTTCACCATAACCGTATGAGTTAGGTTCTCCCACGCTCTTCCTCTTACAGTGAGGAGACTGAGGCACAAATAGGATGAGTAACTTGCTCAAAGTTGCAGGCTAGTGAGTGGGCAGAGCTCGGATATTAACTAAGCAACTGGCCCCAAAGTCTCCACCAAACTGCCCCTATGTGCGACGTGAATGTGAAGAGAAACAGGTAAGATTAATGTCTTCCTCCCACCCATGGCAGTAAATATCACCCTCCATCATCAATAAGCTACATATCAACATTTTGACAGCATTCCTTCTTCCTTAGATAAGGAAATCCTGTGTTCAACTGAGATATAGGCAGGCCCAATTTCAAACCTCCATGTCAATGTCACTGTGTTACATACGGACCTTTCCCCCAAATGTGGTTTCACCATTAAAACATAATTCCTTTACTTCCCAGCAAATAGGATAAAGGGCACCTTAAGTATTTTTGGCTTCTGTACATGTCAACACAAAAAAGGAGAGATGAAATTGCTTTCTTTTTCTTGTATCCAACTGTGGTGCTGCAGAGAAGCCAGGCAAACCAGTGAGCCCACTGCCAACACGTCAATCAAAAGGCGCAGGGCAAACCCTGGACGCCTTCCTCCATACTCCGGAGGCCCTGCTTCCTGGCTGCCCCTTGCGAATTGTTGGCTCGCCCATGAGTTACTGCTCAGGAGGGATAACCCAGATGACTGCTGCTTCTTGGAGATGAATTTTTAAAGCACATTCTACCTCCTGCCTCTCTGCAGGAGAAAATATAAAAAGATAAAGGTAAATAAAATTTTTTAAAAATCCTACATGGCAAAAGATTCATATTCCAAGTCTTTGGTCAAGCAGGATCTCAATTCCTGTACCTCTGTTGCCCTGAGCCATGTGTATTATTTAGATGGATGTAGAAACTGAACCCCAGGCTACAGGCATAGAAGGGAAAACAGCTATTTTCTCCTTTACCATGGAAACCCTGTGCACCATGAGGGCCTAAGGAGAAATGAACAGCTTTCATAACTTGGGAGAACTGTGGCCTCTACCTTAGCAGCATAATGGAGTTCTGGTGCAGCATAAATCACGGGTCTAATGCAACCTGTCTCCTGAAGGCTCAGGGAAGCATCTCACTCACCTGGAACAAATCAGCATGGCTTATTCTCAAGGCGGATTAAGCATTTCCCCACAAGCCTTAATCACCTCTCGGTACCTTAGGACATTCAGTGTGCAGGTCCTCAGAGGAAAGGGAACATTGTGGATAGACTTTGTTTTTGTATGTGATGCTTCTATCCTGAATACACAACCACACTAAAAAAAAATTAGTCACTACTTCTTCGGACCTTGTCTCAGGCATATGTCCAAATATATGAATAGATAACCGACCCAGAGTGTATAATTGGTATAAAGTCTCTCTCTCTCTCTCTCTCTCTCTCTCTCTCTCTCTCTCTCTCTCTCACACACACACACACACACACACACACACACAGAGTTTTGGAAATAAATAGCTCCAAACTTAATAGCTTTGCAATCAGTTACTAAAAAGCTCAACTAACAACCTATGTCTTCCCTTTTATTCCAACCTTCTCCCTCTTGCCCATCCTGCTTAAATGACTTAAGTCAAGAAGAACTTAATATCATGTTAGTCCCTAACCCTCTTTTTCAGAACTGTTTCACATGGAATGACCTCATCACAAGTTAATCCTCCATTGCTGCTAAAATAAATCTGCATTGAATGAGGACATTTGTTTCCCTCTCTTCAATGAGTGTAAAACATTTAAAATGTAAACTCGGGAAGGAAATGTCTCAGATACATCTGGGGTCCTGGTGAACAGCATCCCACCACTGCAGGTTGTGAGAAGACATGGCCGGAGATGGTTATCTAATTGGATGCCCGCACCGCCTTCCTTTCCTTTCTGTGCAGGTGTCTCCCTTGGAGAGTGAGCCTTTTCATTGGAACACCCCGGCCAACATGGCACCTCGGTCCTGCTCGGTGGATCTCACTGGCTCTCCCAAAACCCACGTGTCAATTTGAGAATACATTCTCCCAGGGCAGGCACCTGGCCCTGGGTCCTGGGCAAACCAACTGTGACAGGTTCTCCTAACAGCTGCAGTGGTCGGCCGAGATTCCAGGTGATTAAATAAGTCTGGTCTCTGGCCTGCTCATGTGTTTGGATTGGAGCCATTTTCCTGGAATGAGGTGAACAAACATGGTTGTCTGCTCACTGACCACAGCTTGGTGTCTATGGGCTGAGGCCCCTTTGAAATGATGAAATGTCCCCTTATCTTTCCCAGGCCACCTAGAACTGGAGTCATCACAGACATGCCCTAGGAAATATGAGATCCTCCACTTGCCTGACATGAGACTAAAATTCCACTTTCGTTGTAAATAATTGTTAAATTTGAGAGCTCTGCTTTGAAAAGCAGGCACTGATTCTAACACTGGCTAGAAAATATTCCTTTCTTGTGATATTGGGCATGCTTATGAAAGATACATTTGACTACATGCATACATCAGGTGAAGTTATCGATCGAGAAGAGATAACTCAATGTGTTTACATTTTCCAATAATACAATACCACATTCTAGACAAATAATTAAAAGACTATTTTGGTGAAGCTCAGTGCTGCTAATATGCAAATACCAGTGTCCTCCCATTGAATAAAAACACACATCCACAGCAGGTGGTGATTTAATTCAATGAAAACTATACTGCTGCAACAGGATCCTATAAACCTGTGGTTTTTAGTTACTGGACCACAATATTAGTGTCACCTGGGAGCCTTGAAATGGAGAGACTCAGGCCCAACCCCACCTACTGAATCAGAAACTCTGTGGGTGGGACCCAACAATGGTTCAATAAGCCCCCAAGTTGATTCTGAGAAGTTTGAGAATTACCTGTTAGGTGAAGATGGGCCTGATGTAATCTACCTGAAGGAGGCGGGGGGCTGCTCCTGAGGGATGTGCATGCTCTCCATCATGATCCACTCATACTGCAGCTAGATCTAATGCATGCTGCTACTACTCCTAAAAGGTGCTATTACCAGCTGTCCATTCCCTGCTCCCACACAATTATACCCCCATACACACAGTACTAACCAGCTGGTGATTTGGTGTAATATATGCAGGTCTGAAGACATCCAGCTGTATCAACTCACCATTCAATTCTACCCAAAAATCCCTCCACGGGACAGACATGAATGTCCCCATTTTATAGAGAGTGGAAATCTAGGTTGCCAATGGCCTTTCAATTAAGACAACATAATAAGAGCTCTGCTCACCCTCTGTTAGAGTAAATGGCATGTTTCCAGTCTCCTGGTCCCGTCAACCTGGTATGAAATCTGCAATCCTAAGACCTTCTCTAAGCCTCACTTAGCCTCCAGCAGGTAAGAGGTTGGGTTAGAGATATACTGCTATTTGTTCAAGATATCTGCAGTTAGCCACAAAAAATTCTTCACAGACAAAAATAATCTTGCAGAACAGGATTTGGGATGATACCCACTGTTGATGAGGCCATGGTGAAATAGGCAGCTTCATACAATGCTAACAGGAGTTATAAACTAGTACAACCTTTCTGGGAAGCAATTTAGTATATCATTTGACTTAGTCATTACACTTCTTGGAATTGATCAAAGGTAAGCTGTCCAGAGGTAGTTAAAATGATTAATATATAAGAAATTTCTCTGTAATAGCATTCTTAAAAGTGAAAAAAAGGAATAATCTACATTTTAATAATACATGGTTAAATAAACTCTAGTTCTTCCCTAAAATGGATTATAGAGAGTCATTTATAAGTAGATTCTTGAGCACAGTTATTAAATAATAGTCACAAGATAAAGTTAAATGAAAATAGCAGGACACAAAATTTTATATACAGTAAGTTGCCATTGTTTTAAATTGTGGGTTAACACACAATAATACACACGTCCATGTGAATGCACAGAGACATGCATTGAAAAAAACTGACTAGAAACCACTGATATATTAGGAATGGTCACAGTGTTTCATTAAACCAAACCTGGGGACAAAATATTACCCCCATTTTACAGATGAGGGAACAGAGGTTCATAAGCATTAGCTAGACTATCCAAAATTACCTAATAAATACAGATCAAGGTCATGCTTGTCTGAGTCAAAGCCCATGTTTTGTGTTCTCTACTGTCCACTGCTTCTGATAGCTTAAGTGCTGTGACACATCATGGTGAGTTGGGAATGCAAGCCAGGTTTCTTACCTTTGTTTACTGTTCTATTGCAAGAAACATACCAAATATAATTGGGTCATAGTCATAGACAACCTCCATCTAGAGATCCTCCAAATATCTCAAGCAGCAATGATAATAAAAATTAGAATTATTGAATGCATAATATGTATTAGGCCTGTGCTAATCATTTCATATTATTTTACTCAGTAATTTTTATTATTACTCTATGTACACTATTCATCCTACTAACAAATAAGGAAACAGACTCTGAGAGTTTCAGTATCTGCCCTGTGCACACGTGTAAAAAGTTTCAAAGTCAAAATTCAAACCATCTGTTGGAGTACAAAGTCGGTGCTCTTAATTTCTCCATTCTGAAACATTTCTAGAGAAAAAGATTCATCCAACTCCTTCCATCTCCTACTCTGGCATCAAGTTTACGTGTTTTGGCATAAATAATATCTTGGCATAGTGCTGATCATTGAAAAAAGTGAGAACAAGTACAGTTGGCCCTCACAAGAGCCTGGGTTTGGTATGAGCAGATATTAGAGATAATAAGCAAACCTGGCATTTTCTCCCCAACATCTTTAGCATGGAGTTCATTAAGAATTGGAGTTTTTAATAGTAAATAAGAGGCCCAGTGCACGGATTTGTGCACGGGCAGGGGGGGGGGGGGGGGCTCGGCCTGGCCTGAGGGGATCAGGCCAAAACTGGCTCTCTGACATCCCCCGAGGGGTCCCAGATTGCAAGAGGGTGCAGGCCAGACTAAGGGACCCCATCCATGCACAAATATGTGCACCAGGCCTCTAGTATGCATATAAGATCTTTGGTTAACACGCTAAGTGCCATGTCAGTCACTGGTGACTGAAACGGAAAGGAAGACAAAACAGGCTTGGCGCTTAACGTGTTAATCTCTTCCCACCTTCCCCCCTCCTCCCTTCCCTCTGAGATTAATCAGTCTGTTCCATGTTCCCATGCCTGTGCATTGAGTATCTTCCCTCTGGTGGTCAGTGCACATCATAGCTACTGGTTGAACGGTTGCTTCGGCTTTTATATATATAGATACTCATTCAATTACAATTAACTCAGACCCTTAGTAGGGCCACATTAAATACTTATGTATTAATGACCAACTGAAGCCAAGTATTCTCTAGGTGTCTAAGTGCCTGTGTCTCAGAAATGTCCAGCAAGCTGCTGCACAAGTGCCATGGGACTGGCAGGAAAATATCTCTCTCATTTAATTCTCAATCACTTCCTTTCCTTCTGCTTCCAATTCCTGGCCAGTTCCTGAGCCAATCTGTACTTGACCATGGGGCTTATCTCCTTGCCCTCAGTCACTCTTAAGACTTGATGCTTTATGGGGGTGATGTACCCTAGAGCTTACATTCTAGAAGGAGACATTAGCCAATAAACACATAAACAGAAATAAGCAAAGTAGGGATGTGTGCATGGAGGATAAGTTGGAATGGCAGAACAGAGGTTGTGTGGTTGGTCAGAAAAGTTCTCTGTAATACAGGGGCACTGAAGTATGTTTAGGGACAAATGTTCCAGGCAAAGGAACCAGTGGACGAGGGCCCTGAGCTGATAATCTGCTTGGTGTTGGGGAAGAATGGCAAGTAGCCAGCATGACTTGGATGAGGGAATGAGTGAAAGAGTGGGGGAATAAGATGGGTGGTGGGGTGGAGACCATATAGACCCTGTAGACAAGGTGAGGACTTGGGCTGGGACTTGAAGCAAGATGCCAGCACACTGGTGGTTTAGGAGCAGAGGCCAACACGACCCTGCTTAGATTTCTGAAAACACACTAGAGCTCTGGGAAAGATGAGTGGCAGACCATGAGGGAGGACACCAGGATACATGACAGGACACTTTTTTTGTAATCCAAGGAGTGGCAAGGTAGGTGGCTCTGGCCCAAAGGGAAGCAGTAGAGTTAGGATGAGCTCAGATGTGGGATATACTTTGAATGTGGATCTGACACACTGATGAAGTGAACAAGAATATGAAAGAAAGGAAAAAGGCAAGACTAAATCCAAGGATTTAATCTGAAGAACTGGAAAGATGGGGTGGCCTTTCCTGAGAGGAAGCCTGAAGGAGAAGTAGGTGTCAAGGGGAACTTGGGAGTCATTCCAAGTATGTTATGATTGGATGCCTCTGAAGCATCTAAGTGGAGATGTCCAGCGGGCCTTGGGTTCTACGAGCCTAGGATTGGCGGGGGAGGGGGGGGGGCATCCAGGACAGAGACATAGATTTGGGAGTAGTCAGTATATAACTACTATTTAAAGCCACACAGCTGGATGAGATCACCAAGGAAGTGCACATAAATAAAGCAGAAAAGATATCCAGACAGTGAGGTAATGTTCAGGCACATTACAATCTTCTTCATGGCCAAGCCCCTTCCTATGTATATAGGCAATCAAGCAGAGAAGCCTGGCCCGCTGCTCAGGAAGGCACCATCCTTCCATTCAATACACGGTGCCAGGCAGACAGCCTCAAAGAAAAAAGAGGCAAAGCCATGAGGCCTTGCAGGAAAAGAAGAGGCCAATCTACGTAGGACTCAAACTGATTTCCGCAGGTAAAAGAAATTTCATTGGGTCTCCCCCTGCTGCCTGAGAGCGACTGGGCCAGGTGGCTGTGGACGATGAAGAAGACCAGTGGTTGGGCTGATGCTCATCCCTCAGGTGTCCCACCTCGTCCCACAGGTGTCCCACTGTAGAGCCCTTCCCTGCCTCCCCCCTCATCTCCAGGACGGTCCCCCAGGGAGGGTCAGCTTGGCTGGGCCTGATTACCGGGGCAGCTGCCCCACTTCCCTATCCTGTGCATCCTCTTTCAACACTGTCAGCAAAAGGTGGTGTGATTGGCTGTGGGTGGAGAAGATGGGAAAGAACCTAATAGCTACAGTAAATCACAAAACCCAAGAGAAGGTGGATAACAACCCTAAAGGAAGAGCAACTAGCGAATTCTCATTTTAGTGAACTGTCAGGTGTCTTAAAATGCCATTACCTGCCCGGCCAGCGTGGCTCAGTGGTTGAGTGTCGACCTATGAACCAGGAGGTCATGGTTGGATTCCTGGTCAGGGCACATGCCCGGGTTGCAGGCTCAGACCCCAATGGGGGACGTGCAGGAGGCAGCATATCAATGATTCCCTCTTATCACTGATGTTTCTATCTCTCTCTCCCTCTTCCATCCTGAAATCAATAAAAATATACTAAAAAAAAACCCACATCACCTAAGGCACTATTATTATTTACAGTTGCCCCTCATAGATATCCAGAGGACACACTGTTCTTTTTACCAAACCCTTTACACACTGAAGCAGAAGCTTTTCTGTTCTAATAAGCACTTTCCTTGATGTCTTGTCATATTTATGAGTGTTTGTTCACAATGTATATGCCATAGAGCAGGGGTCCTCAAACTTTTTAAACAGGGGGCCAGTTCACTGTCCCTCAGACCGTTGGAGGGCTGGACTATAGTTTAAAAAAAAACTATGAACAAATTCCTATGCACACTGCACATACCTTATTTTGAAGTAAAAAAACAAAATGGGAACAAATACAATATTTGTATTTGCATGTGGCCCGCGGGCCGTAGTTTGAGGACCCCTGCCATAGAGAATGTGTGTTATGTATGTGTATATATGTCGTCAATGTGAGTAGCATGTGCTGTATATGAGTGTGTGAGTGTATATAAATGTGAACAGTATATATGTATGAATATGCAAGTGGAAAATGTGTATGAATGTGTGTCACTGTTGTGAATATTTGTATTTGAGTGGCTTATGTATGGGAGTGTGTGAAAGTGTGCATGTGAGTGTGGGTGTGAGTGTGAGAGTGTGTGTATGTGAGAGTGTGTGTATGTAACAGAGAGAGAGAGAGAGAGAGAGAGAGAGAGTGTGTCAGTGTCTGTCCCTCTCTGAATCTGTGTCACTCCTGGGCTGTGCCCAGACTGCAGAGAAGCAGTAATAAAGCCACGGCCCACTTGGAGGGAACTTCCTACCCCACTTGGAAGATAAGGTAGGGCTGAGTGTCAGGTGGGGCAGTGAATCATTTTTGAGATTCTGGTGATCAGCACTGAACTAGGAGCCCAAATAAGCAGTGTGAGCTAAGTTGGGGCCTCATAAAGTGTTTGGATTGCTGGGTTTCCCTTCCTGATGAGGCGCAGTGTTCGCCAACCAGTTTCGTGGTCACGTGTCACAGAAAACAGCTGCCCCTTGCTGCTGCCAGAGGAGCCGTGGCTGTCTGCTACCCTTTCCAACTAATTTCTGCATCCCGGCCACATTGGGAACTCAGGCCAACGCGGAGGAGGAAGGAGGGGAGAGCACCGCAGGCCCGGCCGATGTCAGAGGCAGGAGGGAAAGTATCCTCGGAAAACCTGGCCCTCAGCAACGGCTTGGAGAAGATTTGAGCAACAGTTGTCGCTGTTGGCACCGGCTCCATCACACTCAGAGGGCTCCTGGGCTACCCTGAAAAAGAGGAGGCAACGACACCCAGGTCCACTTCAGGGTTTACAGAGAACGTTAGTGCATCGCTGCTTCGTTCCTCTGATCAACCCTGAAAAGGGAACTGAAGCTCCGAGGTTTAGTGTCACAAGCAGCCTCAGAAAGGAGACTCAAACCCAGGTCTTTAACTTTCTCCCTAATCTTGAGCATAAAAGTAACACATGCTTATGACAGGATTTTTTTCAAACTGTGCAGAAGAGGCTAAAACAAAAAAAAATTTTTTTTAAAGTTCCCAGGATGAATCAATCCACAAGGGTAATTATCTATTGCTAATTATGTCTTTATGTCCTTCTAAAAAGGGTCAATCATTTGCATACAAATAGGTTCGTTTTCTAAATATAAATAGGACTATTTTATACACATGTATGATTATAAAACAGTTTTCATTTGATAATATATCTTCTACAATTTTTATATCAGAATATGCTATCCACATACAATTCTCTTGAGCCAATGCACCCTGACTTATTTAACCAGTGACCTGCTGATGAATGTTTAGGTGGTTTGAAGTCCAAGTCTCTCAATTGCACATGGCAGGCTTCCCTGATAACAAGC
>NW_005871164.1:2378164-2420598 GCF_000147115.1 Myotis lucifugus
TTCTACTCAGAAAATGAGCATTCCGGCCCAGCTCAGGCACAGTGAAAATATCCATGAGTGCAGGTGCTTAGTCAACACCTAAGTCAGAAAAAGTTTAAAGGCCTTCACACTGGACTCTCCTTTCTGAATCCTTTTCTCGTTGTCATGCTCTCGGACTCTCTCCATTCCCCTATCAAACCCTATATTTAATTGCTACCAAGGAACTGGAGGACCATGTCTTGACTTCATGTATACCCTCGACTTTGTCTTCATTCTCATAATACTGGGACCTATTCATTAGACTGCCAGCAGCAATTTGATATCACAAAGATCAAACCACTCACTGGATTTTTCAGTCATTGATCTGTTGTCATGTAGACACAAGTACAAGGATATACAGATGAGCATCTGTTTATTTTAGAAAAGACATGTATGACTTTTCTTCATAACATGCCTTGCCTTCCATGACCTGTTATAAAAGGGAAACTTTGTTTAATTATTTGTTTGTTTGAAATGAGTATAAGATCTGTGTTCACATTGGATGAAATTTTTTTTTATTTTTCTATTTTGTCTGAAATGCAAATGTTTAGAGATTTTAAATTGTAATTTTATGAGCATACCCACCTTCATCAGAGACTGAATGAGGACTCATTAGGGTTAAGCCTTGTTCTCAACCCCAGTCCAGGCCCCAGGGGACAAAACATGCAGTATCTTTGAAGAAGAAAGTGGCTGAATCAGTCCTATTAAAATACAGTTCAAACGGTGTCTATGGACTGTGGGCAGCGGGGCACTGGTTGTCTTTCCTGAGGAAGATTCAATAGCTCCCAGGGGTTATAAGATAAGCCGTCATTATTACCACCACTTTAAGTAGATTACCTCCCAACAAAGCAGAAGCAGAATCCACAAAGGGAGCCCAGAACTGCTTCTTTAAAATGTACTTAATGTTGCACATCACCCTATAGATAAATGTACATACATCATCTGTGTATATGCATGCACAGAGGTGAGTATATTCTCCTGGCCGTCTTCACAAAACAGAAAGGAAGAAGGCACCCCAGTCAGCTGTGTAATATAGATGAGAAGATCCTGAACTTTGGAATTTCATGACAGATTAAAAAACAACAACAGCCCTAACCGGTTTGGCTCAGTGGATAGAGCATCAGCCTGCGGACTCAAGGGTCCCAGGTTCGATTCCGGTCAAGGGCATGTACCTTGGTTGCGGGCACATCCCCAGTGTGGGGTGTGCAGGAGGCAGCTGATCGATGTTTCTCTCTCATCGATGTTTCTGACTCTCTATCCCTCTCCCTTCCTCTCTGTAAAAAAATCAGTAAAATATATTTAAAAAACAAAACAAAACAGAACACCATACACCTCTGGATCAACCAATGGTGTCTTCTATTATCATTACTCCCCCCACACATGTACATAAGAATATTTTAATGTCATAAAGTACATTTCAAAAATCTTAAAATGGATTTCATCTTTAAAGTGAATGGTAAAAACTTATTTGAAAAAACTCTGAATTATTTTTATTATTCTCCTTTGGCCAAAAGCTGGGAAAACCAAACACACATTTGGGTGCTCTGGTGTGGCAGTCTGCCAATGATCAGCTTTGCAATCTTGCCCAAGTCACTTCATCTCTCCTTGCCTCAGTTTCCTCTTCTGTGGCATAGGGATAATGACAGGACTTCCCTTACAGAGATGCTGTGGGGATTAAATGACATTTCATGCACCGAGCATGCATCAAGGTGTGGGGTCCCCTGGAGCACCACTCAGCGCTATCTTAGGTAAACCCCTGAGCTACCTCCCCCACCCCCCGTGCATGTGCAAAGTGTGTCCACAAACACTAGGCGTGTCCTCTCCCAAGCATCAAGCCAAGAGACCAGACCACATGGAACACACAGGCTGTACTTTCTTCCTGCCCCAATCTTCTCCAAGTCATAACTGGTAAAAATGTTCTTCCTCAAAAATGTCCCTCAGGACTGCAGTACAATCACTCCATATGGAGCCACCTCTTCTGTGATGAGTTGATGAAGGTGATGAACTCAGGAGAGGTGGGTACTTCCACAGGGGAGTTCTCAGCAGGATGGTGGGTAGTTAGCTGCTGGACTACCATCTTTATCACAGGGAGGGTCTCATCCTAGGGTTCTGAAGGCTGGAGAGAGATGTCCCACCTAAGTGACATGTCCTGTCTTCCTCTCTCCTGCTTTACCTCACCCACTCATGCTAGCCCATGCTCCTCACATCTTTCAGCAACCCCTGGCCTGCTGCCATCAGAGGATGAACAAGCTTGTGTCTCAGACAAAACTATGTCCGCCTGAAGTCTAAGACTGTAAGTTGTTCATATTTGGATCTTCAGAGACTAGTATAGTGCCAGATATCAAGTGAGATGAAAGTTAATTGAAAGAGCCATGAGGTCCTGTGTAAATGGAATGAGCTTCTAACTAACAGATTCACCTGATATCACCGCTGTCCCTGTTTCTCACCTACACAATGGAGATAATTCTTCCCACCTGCCTTTTCTCATAGGGTATTGTAAAGTCAGAACAGATTGGAGCAATTCAAAAGAAACATTGGTAAAGCTTACACTGGATGAAAAACAATTATTTTAGATATGAAGAAAATAGGTTGCACCATCTCATTCCTATGTGAGGATTACAGAATACTGCTGAGTCAACGAGTTTATTCATTTCCTTGTTTATATAGGGTGTCCTAAAATTCACGCGACATTTGAATTTTGCATGAGCATTAACAACAACAACAACAAAAAATAAAAGCCTAATTTTACTTGGTATATTGAATCAGATTCTAATATCTATTGCCCTTTGATTTCAATCCCTTCAATTTGATAAGCATTACCAAGTACCAATTATGGCCCAGGAGCAGGGACAATGAAGACCAATGAAGACCACGACTTTGCGTCTGTGCCAGCAAAGCCGTGGAGGCCATTTACCCGATGTGCTATCCCATACATAACCTTATACTGTATACTTTATGGATCAATAAAAAATTTACAATTTTGAATTATAAACCTGTGTTTTCTATCAAAATTACTTCTTCCGTGAATTTTGGGACACCCTATATATCCACTCACTCTACAAATACACACTGAACATAAAAGTTGAAGGAGACAACACCTTGCCCTCAAGGAGCCAAGGGTCTCATGAAGGAAACCCATGAGTAAATAAATATCTGCAAGACAATGGAACTCACCCTGTGATAGAGGCATCACAGATGCCAAGAGACACCTAACACAACTTTCTATGTAAGAGGACCATGAGAAAGAACACGAATCAAACCAATGAAGTTGGAAAGAAGAGCACTCCTAGCTGGCTGACGGCAAGGTCAAAAACAAAGAGGCCAGGAGCATCATGATGCAAACTGACCACCGATGCTCTGTGGTTGCCATTGTTTCCTTTTGTTTTATTTTAGGGTATGCATGTTTTCAATAGGGCATGCATGCTTCAGTTCACCAGGGGCCTCAGCACAACTACTTTATTTTAGCCTTACTTGCTGTTTGTTTGTTTGTTTGTTTGTTTCTAACATTGTCAGCCAGATCCTTGATAACACGTAAGCTGGCAAAGCCAGGAACCAAAGGAGGTGAATCTGAGAGTGCATCACAGATGCCTTGGTGGGCCATGGTAAGGAGCCTGCGCTTTACCTAGGAATAAACTTAACCAAGGAGGTAAAAGACCTGTACTTGGAAAGCTATAGGACATTGGGAAAAAAATAGAGGAAGAGATAAACAAGTGGAAGCATATACCATGTTCATGGATAGGAAGAATTAATATCATTAAACTGTCTATACTACTCACAGCAATGTATAGATTCAATGCAATTCCTATTAAAATACCAATGACATACTTCACAGAACTAGAACAAATCCTCCAAAAATTTATATGGGACCACAAAAGACCCCGAATAGCCAAAGCAACCTTGAGAGAGAACAAAGTTGGAGGTATTATACCACCTGACCTCAAACTATACTATGAGGCTGTAGTAATCAAAACACGATAGTACTGGCATAAAAACATACATATAGATCAATGAAAGAGAATAGGGAGCCAAGACATAAACTCACACTAGTACATGGTCAACTAATCTATGACAAAGGAGGCAAGGATATAAATGGGGTAAAGATAGTCTCTTCAATAAATGGTGAAGTGAGAACTGGATGGATACAGGCAAAAAAATAAAACTATATAAATAAACTCAAAGTGATCACTTCATTAAGAACTTCATTAATCAGTATGTTGTACATATGAAACTAATCCAATATTATATATCAACTTTGATTGAAAAATTGAGAGATAAAAATTAAAAATAATAAACATAAAAAATATTTCACTGCCCCAAATAGAAAGAATGATAAAATGTACAAATCCTTGTTATCTAGAGGGCCGTGCTAACGCGTGGGCGGCTCAGCTGGCCCCCTGTTCTAGGTGGGTCACTCCGGAGCGGCGAGGAGGCTGATGTTGAGACTGCATTGCTGAAGGCAGAGGCACCGCTCAGGGGGCAATTGTGACAGCCTGGGTGAGACTGACAGAGATGAAACCGAGCCGTGGGATGGAAACGGCGAGGAGAGTCAGGTTGGACAAACTGTGACAACTGGATGTGGGGAATACAGGAAGGGGGAAAGCAGGCTGACAGTTGTTCATATGGAAAGTAATACAATGATTAATAAGTAATCATACAAGAATAAACTCCATGGTTGGCGTACTCACAACTGTATACCTACCTCGCCCCACCCTGCATGGCCAGGAAGCTGCCCAGGTTTCCAGCGTGAATGAGTAAAAATAATGTTGCTAATTCACTGAGAGCAACCAGAAGTGGGTGCAGCAGTGGCAGGGGAACAGAAACCCTTCTCCTTCAGGCACGTGGTCACCTTGGGGAGCTTACGGGGCATACGGGAGGAATGAGTAAGGCCGTGGCAGCCATGGGACTGTTAAGAAAATAAAAACACACGGCTTATATTGTCACCGATTTTAGGAAGGGAAGGGCACGAAGGAGGAATCCTGTCAAGCTTTCTGCCTCAAGCGATAATTAGACCTAAATCATCTCAGACCCGTGAGAATTCCTCCTTCTCTGCAGGTGTAACTTACATCCTTCATGCAACACCTAAGCTAGTGGTTCTCAACCTTGGCTGCACATAAGAATCACCTGAGAATATTTTTAAAGCCTGATTTCTGGGCCTCATCCTCCGGAAATTCTGTTTCTTTGTTATGGGGTGGGGCCACAACATTAGTAACAAAGAAACAGAATTTCCAGAGCATGAGGCCCAGAAATCAGGATTTTAAAAAGATTCCCAGGTGATTCTAATGTGCAGCCAAGGTTGAGAACCACTGACCTAAGCTGATGTCCTCTCTTCACGCTGCAGGAGAGATGGAGGCTGGTTGAAACAATGCTGTAAAGCGTTTCTGTAAAGCGTTTCAGTTCACCCATCTTCATGAAAGTTGCTGCTTGGTAAGGGTGCTCTCCTAAACACCTGCCATAGTACACTTGGGAAAAGCCACATCAGAGATTTTAGTACATGGTTCCTGCCATTATCTAAGGAGCTGACCATGGCTTCCACCAAAGCAGAGAGTGGCAGTTAGCCTAAAATAATGCTTCCCAAAGTATAGGGCTCAGACTGACTGTGTCAGACTGACTGGGAGAATCAGGCCATTAAGTAGTGTCGTGGCTAAGAACACAGAACTCAGGAGTCAGGCTTCATAAGTGTCCATCACTTGTAATGCTGGGTAACCTCAGGCAAATTACTAAACCTCTCTGTGCCTAGATTCCTCACCTCTACAACAGGGATAATAAGAGTGCCATGCTCATCAAGATGGCGTGAGGACTACATGAGCTATTTGCACAGCACCGTGAATAGAGCCAGGCATATATCACATGAGCATGATTTATTATTTCTATGCCAGAAATTCCTCATCTTCAATCAGCCACATAATAAACAACACATTCTGCAGGTTCATGGGGGCAACCATGCTGTTAAGATCACTCAGAAATCCTAATCTTCTTCCTGGCCAAAATCTTTTTTTTTTAATATATTTTATTGCATTTTTTTAAAGAGAGGAAGGGAAAGGATAGAGAGTTAGAAGCATCAATTAGAGAGAAACATCAATCAGCTGCCTCATGCACACCACCCACTGGGGATGTGCCCGCAACCAAGGTACATGCCCTTGACCGGAATCGAACCTGGGACCCTTCAGTCCGCAGGCCGATGCTCTATCCACTGAGCCAAACCGGTCAGGGCCTGGCCAAAATCTTTTATGATGCTCTAAATTGATGAACTGGGCAGGACCACACATGTCTAAGACTGTTCCTTTTCTTGTCCTCCAATTCAAAGGGTCAAATTTGATACAGGGCTAGTGGCCCTTTCCCCAAGACTCACAGCCAGGCCTAAGCCCTGTGGCTCTTACAACTCCAACAACCCGATGATAGATAGCAAAGGAGCCCGATGAAAGAGCCCCCTTGCTTTAAGCTGCACAGGTGGGTCTCCTTTCCCTGAACCCCCACCGCCCCTCCCAGTGGATGGGGTGAGCACTACCAAAATGGGTGGCCCGCACATGGCACCAGGTGCATGAGATTCTGACAAGGTGGACACGCAGGAAGCACCATGGTTTCCTAGGGCTACGGTAGCAAATGACCACAGGCTGGGTGGCTTATAACAGAAACTTCCTCTCTCACAGTTCCGAGGGCCAGAAGTCCAAAACCAAGGTGTGAGCAGGGCCAGCTCCTTCAGAAGACTCTCAGGAAGAATCCTCTCTGCCCCTTCCTAGCTTCTGCTGCTTGCTGGCAATCCTTGACATCCCCCACCCCCACCCCCTCCCCTCACCCCCCCACCCACCCCGCTGATGTAGCTACATTGTTCTCATTCCCGAGGCTTTCTGCCAATTGCTCTCTCTGTGTTAGTGTTCCCTGCTATTTATGAGGTCACACTTATCCAGGACCGCCGCATCTTAACTTGATGTCAGGCCCAAAGACCCCATTCCAAACAAGATCACATTCACAGGTACCTGGGGTTAGGACATCAGCATGAGTTTTGGGGGGAGACTGATTCAAGCCACACGGGATGGCAGATGTTTCATCTCAAGTGCAAACCAGAAGCCGCTGAAAGTGGCCTGGTGAGGCTGAGTGAGAGGAGCTGGAGGCCTGCGAGGCCCAGCAGGGAGCACCTGGGGGTCCGTGACTGCCACCTGCCACTGCAGGGTGAGCGGGAGGGCTCTGTGCTCTCCTGCCTGGTGACAGTGAATGGGGGAGTGCAAGGGGGATAAATGCCCAAGTGGGATGTTTGACGGGAATCTTGGAATTTGGTTCAACAGCCAGAGGGTGCCAGCCGACTTCTGGCAAAAGAGAGGCACTGAATGGAGGCTTTCCTAAGTGCCAGGCATGATGAATAACTGGATGAAGTACATAAGACACACTTTGCTGACCTCCAGGCAGGCCCAGCCCTGACTGCAATGATTGAAAATGGGAAGAGGCTGAGGGGCGCGGGGAGGGGGGCAGTGGTGCTGTGGGAATGTGGGGGTGCTGGGGAGCACAGAGGCCTTTCTTGCCCTCCACGTCTGGGACCCTGGCTGAGATGCTGGGAGTCAAGAGCGTCTCCACAGGTGTCTACTGCCCCAAAGGGCATGAAATCAGAACCGAGGAGGGGAGAGGGGCTTTCCCAGTGCTTTGGGAAGAATCCAAGCTGCTTATCCATGCCTAGCAACAGCTCTAAAGCCCATCAGTCACACCCGTGGTGAGGTGCGGGAATGCCAGAGGATTTCTGAACAGTTGGAGCAGAAGCTGCCTCTGTCAGACCCACTGGCTGGCCCAAGTTCAACTTCAGGTTTGCCTGCCACCCAGTATAAACAACGCCCCCTGCTTATGCAGGCCTCCAAAGAGGTGGCTCTCCTAGGGGACCCGCCCACTTGAGGATACACCCAAAAACATGGTTCTCAAGGGAATAAGGTCATCACAAAAGACAGCACGGAGCAGGCACACAGAAGTCCAAGCCAATACACAGGTGACGCACTGTGGAACTGTGGATGGGCAACCTGCACCACTTTATTAACCGATGTCACCCTAATCGATTCAATAAACATAAAATACATACGAGTATAGCATAAAAAGAGTAAGCATGTTTTCCCCCATAACAGCGGTTCTCAACCTGTGGATCGCGACCCCTTTGGGGGTCGAACGACCCTGTCACAGGGGTCACCTAAGACCATCGGAAAACACATATATAATTTGTTTTTGTGATTAATCACTATGCTTTAATTATGTTCAATTTGTAACAATGAAATTGGGGGTCACCACAACATGAGGAACTGTATTAAAGGGTCGCGGCATTAGGAAGGTTGAGAACCACTGCCCCATAACTTAATGACAGACGTTACAGAAACTTAGTTCAGGGGATCAATTGTTCCTTATATATCCATGTGGCCTGAATCTTCTGCTAAAATGGATTTGAGTCCATGAGCATTTGCCTAATAGAAGATTCTTCTAGTTTCTCAAGATCAGAGCTCAAAATGAGAGAGAGAGAGAGAGAGAGAGAGAGAGAGAGAGAAAGAGAAAGAAAGAAAAAAGTTGCCCCTGGGGAAAGAAACACTCTAGCACTTTAGACGGGCACACCCTGCAGCCAGCACACAAAACCCTTTTGTTCCAAGGCCAGACCCTGAACAATAAGCCTTAGGGCGCCTTTGAGAACCGCTCACGTGCCCACGGAAGCAGAGCTGCCGTGTTACAAGCTGGGAGTCCAGGAGTTGTCTGTAAACTGGTGGAAAATGAAGTTCCGTTATGAATCCCCTCGGGGAGGTGTCCTTGGCACCTCTCCCTCTTGATGTGTGGCCTTTGACTCTTGATTTGAGACCAGGCCCATTCCTAGGGAGCAGAGGGAAACGTCCTTCACAAGTGAATCCTTCCCGATGGACAGAGCCCTGACTGCCGCCCGCGGTCAGACGACAGCAACCATGTGGGCTCTGCGCATGCTCTCCAGGCTGCAGCTGGATGGGGCAGGAGGCTCCCTCTGCAGGGGTCACTGAGGTGTGCCTGGCTCACCTGCAGAGCTCCTTTCCTGTGAGTCAGGCCCCATTCCTGCAGCAGACCCCACCCTTTCCTGCAGGCAGGGTTTGAGCGACTTCGCACACCTGTTCTGCACATGCGTCCTACTGCACTCCCGATCCCCACCCCTGATTTCAAACTTGCTTTTTCACATGAGGTGCCGTGTCACCTCTCACCTGGCCACCACCTTTCCAGCAGTCGCTCGGGCTCTTCTTCCTGAGGATGATGAATTTCATATCTTCTTTCTACCACTCGGCCTCAGCCTGTCGGGTTCGAAATGTACTCCGAGAAATAAATTCAGACCTTTGAAATAAAGGCAGCCAGCCCTGCCTACCAGCCTCTGAATGAATGATTTGTGAAATGTATGTATTCATCAAGCATTGCCAGACTCATCCAATTACTCATTCATTCAACACATAGTTATTAGGCACCAGCAATGTGCCAGGCACAGTTCTAGTCACTTGAAATATAGAAGGAAACAAGTTGTGTTTGTTTTTTCAATCCCTACCTTGAAGGGTTTTTAAAATGCTTTTTGCAAGTGCAAAAGACCTAGGATGGAAACAAGCCTGACATGTTTGGGAACAGAAAGAAGGCAAATGTAGCCAGAAGAGAGATAAATAGTAGCCAGTGGGAGGGGAAAAGGCTGGGCAGAGCTCAGATGACAGCCCAGAGCCCAGAGTAGGTTTGATGTTATTCTAAGAACAATGGGCAGGAGGATGAAACCATCTGAATAATGTTTTTAAAATATCAACATATCTGCTCTGTGGGAAACATTGCAAGGGAGCAGGAGTGGACGAGGGGACCAGGGAAGAGGCTGTTGTAGAGCTGCCTACACCACACAGACCACCCCAGGAGGTGCCTGACAAAAGCTGATGCAGATGCAGAAATGAGAATGCTGGGAGCTGTATTTCCCAGTGTGGAGCTGAGATTTGAGGAGGTGGCATTTGAATCAAGCCCTGGAGACTGGGCACAGCAAAGAAGAGAGGAATTACAAGAGTATGTTTGGGATGATGGACAGTGAGGCGATTTTGAGATTGGGGTACAGACAGGGGTGCAGAGGAACTTGAGGTCCTGATGGTCAAGGGGTACCCATGGGGGCCTCCATTTGGCTGGGGCACTTGTCCTTTGTTTTTTTTCTGGCAAGAGAGAGGCATAGATTGTTCAGGAGCGAAGTCAGAGCACAGCTATCTCTGTGCATGTGGAAGCAATTCCCAGTAGTTAGAGCAGGGGATGCCAACTTTTCCTCTAGAGCAGTGGTTCTCAACCTTCCTAATGCCGCGACCCTTTAATACAGTTCCTCATGTTGTGGTGACCCCCCAACAGAAAATTATTTTCGTTGCTACTTCATAACTGTAATTTTGCTACTTTATGAATCGTAATGTAAATATCTGATATGCAGGATGTATTTTCATTGTTATAAATTGAACATAATTAAAGCATAGTGATTAATCACAAAACAATATGTAATTATATATGTATTTTCCGATGGTCTTAGGCGACCCCTGTGAAAGGGTCATTTGACCCCCAAAGGGTCTCGACCCACAGGTTGAGAACCGCTGCTCTAGAGTCAGACAGGGACTATTTTAGGCTTTTCAGGCTGTAAGCTTTCTCTCCCAACTACTCAACTCTGCTGCCGGAAACCAGCACATAAACAAAAGGGTGTGGCTGTGCTCCAATCCAGTGCTTCTTACAGAAGGAGGACCCGGGCTAGAGAGGCCTGTGCACTTGTCAAGGAGGTTGTGGGGGGGGGGGGGGACAGGAGGGGGGGGCGTTGAGTGACTCTAGCATTTCCAGCAACAAGGGGCGGACTTTATTCATTATCATCAGTTAAGGTGGAAAGCAAGCAAAGGGAGGGAGCTGTAGAAATAGAGAAACCACCTCCTTGAGAGAGAGAAGGGAAGGGAGGGGAAGGGAAGGGAAGGGAAGGGAAGGGAAGGGAAGGGAAGGGAAGGGAAGGGAAGGGAAGGGAAGGGAAGGGAAGGGAAGGGAAGGGAAGGGAAGAAAAGAGAAGGAGCATCTATGTTTACTGAGCAGCCAAAAAATACAAAGCATGGCGCTAGCTGAGGAAGAATGATCAGAGAGGCAGGAGGTGAAGTTCCGAATGTTCTGAGTGACATAGCCTCGGGAGCATTTCCCCCACAGAAAGGGCCGGTGACACTGATGACTTGATGACTTCAGAGTTTAACCCATTGCCTGGCCTTCCCTGCCTCTTATTCCCCTAGCAGTTAGGCAGCAGCTCTTTTGTGAGTGCCCACCAACTATCTCATCTTGAACTAGAGACTGAAAGGCCCCAAGATCATGTGGTGCAGCCTCCACGGTACGTCATGGGAGAGGCAAGAGCGACCGAAAGGTCTTGCTTGGGCAGTCAGCTCCCTGCAGTGTTTGGGATGCCTTTTGGGGGATGGAGGGGCCAGAAAGCAGGCAAGGCAGGTGAGAAGCGTGCAAGTGGGGAGGCAAACGTGCAAAGCAGATACTGACAGCAATGACCAGGCTCACCAAGCAGGAAGGACAGCCAGTCTTTTAAATGTTATGTAATTAACACTGGAATGTGAGGGAGAATTTTGATTTTTTTCTTTCATTTTCAGAGTCTTGCTGTACTAGGTGTTAGTGAGAGGCAACAGAGTGCAGCAACGGAGGGCATGGACTCTGGAGATACCAACTGGGCTTGAATGTCATGCTCTCTTGGCTGTGCTGCATCACCCTCTCCAGGCCTCCGTGACCTCCTTCCGCAAGGGAGGGTGGGTGGGTAGGAGCAGGACTGCCACACAGGACTGGTCTGGGCATTAAAGGGCCAGCACACCTGCAGGATTCAGACTGGACTAGGTGCAGGATGCACCATGTCAGGGGTCAGGGCATGCCTCTGCGTCTCCCTGCCCTGTTTCTGCTTGGAGCTGAGGAACAGGGAAGTGGGAGACATGGCTGGAGGTCTAAGGAGCCCCACTGCTCTCTGCCCAGCACACTGAGGACGAGCCGTCTAAGGGACCCCACTGCTCTCTGCCCAGCACACTGAGGACCAGCCGTCTAAGGGACCCCACTGCTCTCGCCCAGCACACTGAGGACCAGCCGTCTAAGGGACCCCACTGCTCTCTGCCCAGCACACTGAGGACCAGCCGTCTAAGGGACCCCCACTGCTCTCTGCTCAGCACACTTGAGGACCAGCCCGTCTAAGGGGCCCCACTGCTCTCTGCCCAGCACACTGAGGACCAGCCCGTCTAAGGGGCCCCACTGCTCTGCCCAGCACATGAGGACCAACCCGTCTAAGGGGCCCACTGCTCTCTGCCCAGCACCTGAGGACCAGCCCGTCTAAGGGGCCCCACTGCTCTGCCCAGCACACTGAGGACCAGCCCGTCTAAGGGGCCCCACTGCTCTGCCCAGCACACTGAGGACCAACCCGTCTAAGGGGCCCACTGCTCTCTGCCCAGCACCTGAGGACCAGCCCGTCTAAGGGGCCCCACTGCTCTCTGCCCACCACACTGAGGACCAGCCCGTCTAAGGGGCCCACTGCTCTCTGCCCAGCACATGAGGACCAGCCCTTTGCCGTCCTCACCATATACCATGTGATGAGCCAACCTCCAGCCTCAGTTTCCTTCCTTCTCCCATGCCTTTCTGGGAATGACATTTTCTTTCTCAAGATTGAAACCAGGCGGGTAGAGAACATTTTGCAGTTTTAATTAATACAGATTTATCTACATCCCAGGGCTGTTTGCAGGATTAGTCTCTACCCAGTACCGTAAGCTCCTTAGCAGACAGGCACTGTGTTCTCACCAAACCAGCTGGGCTCTGGATCTTCCAGCTCCATTCTCAGAGCTTCTGCCTCTCAGCGCATAGAGTGGCCTCCTTGCCCTCCTTAAGTAGGCTGGTCAGTCCCTGTGAATTTGAGTTTATCCTCTGCCTGTTGCAATTAAGTGTGAAAATCCTTGATCCTTGCCTGGGGGGAGGGGAGGAGGCAGGGGTATTTGTGTGGTCTGAGCACTGAGCTAGGTTCAATCCTTAATGAGTCTGACAGCCTAGGCTGTGGTCTCCCAGCTCCTGGACGGTTCGTGACATGGGTTGGGGGGGGGTGCTGAGGGGCAGAAGGAGCAGGGCTGGAGGGTGCAGGTGGGTTTGATCACTGGGTGGAAGAGCTGAAACCATGGTCCCTGAATTAATCATAGAGTGCATTTTAGGAATTGTTATAAGAAGTAACTCTGCCTGTCGATGTGTAAAAGGTTGTTATGTACAGATTATTTCAATATAAATAATTTGCATTGGGGGTTTTGCCTAGCTGTGTGCTTTCTTTTGTTGATTTGATTTGTTCCTATGTGGACATCTTATTTCTGAGAAGCCTGAAAAGAACAAAATGCTACAAATGCATCTTGGCTCTTTGGGCATATTTAACATTTTACTCCTGGCTCCTTTAGCACGTATCTTACAGCGCAGTGATGATCTGGGTAAATCAAGGAGAAAAAGACAGAGGCAGGCCTCCTCTAAGGCTCCAGGAGCCAAAGAACTACCAAGAATAGACTCAGTAAAGCAGAAGCAAATTATCTCTTTGCATATGCTGTAACTGCATCAGCAGATCACTCCAGGGAAGGAAAAGAGAAAGGAAAGAGCTGATTTTCGCAGAATTAACCAGTGGAAAAGGCCACAGTCCCATGTTGGCCTTTCTAATACTGAACAAATACAACATGAATCAAATTCCAAAGTAGCTTCAAAAAATCTTTAAAGTATAATTTCCTAAAGAAGGAACTATGCAACATTCATAAATGCATACATATAAAAGGCTGAACAACGGCAGACCAGCTGACCGGCTGGTAGGTATGACTCGCACTAACCACCAGGGGGCAGATGCTCAATACAGGAGCTGCTGAGCAACAGCAACTTTGCAGAGTTCCCTCTTGCATTCCAGGACACCTCAGGGGATGTCAGACTGCCGGTTTTGGCCCGATCCCTGCAGACCTAGCCAAGGGACCTCATCTGCCAGAGGGACCTCACTCTGCAGACGACCTTCGAGCCCTAGTGGCACCCCAGGTGCGGCTGACTGGGGAGGGACTGTGGGAGGTTGGCTCCAGGGTGTGTCTGGTTCTGTCTCACCCAGTCCCACACTTCAGGCCACCTTCTAATTAATTTTCTTTCAATGTTCAGGAATCCATGCACCGGGCCTCTAGTCTAATCCTATATAATAAAAGGGTAATATGCAAATTGACCAAAAGGTGGAATGATCGGTCACTATGACATGCACTGACCACCAGGGAGCAGACGCTCAGCACAGGAGCTGCTCCCTGGTAGTCAGTGCGCTCCCACAGAGGGAGCCCCACTCAGCCAGAAGCCCAGAACCCGGGCTCACAGCTGGAGAGTGCAGCAGAGGTGGCAGGAGCCTCTCCTGCTTCCACCGCAGCGCTAAGGTGTCTGACTGCCTGCTTAGGCCCACTCCCCATGGGAGCTGTCAGTTGGACATCCCCTGAGGGCTCCACAACTGCAAGAGGGTGCAGGCTGGGATTAGGGACTCCCCCTGAGTGCATAAATTTTGTGCACCGGGCCTCTAGTAATATAATAATATGCTCTATGCATAAAATAACCCCATGCACAAATAAGTCTGATAAGTATCCCATATTGTGAGATCTCTGGGGAATTCACAATGAGAATAGCAAAGTGTCTTTCCTAATTACTCAAGTAAGGAAACCTGTTCATCACACAGACCTTACAAACAACCCCTGAAATCATTTCCCACCAGAACACTTTTAGACTTAGTCTGTAAATTCAAGGAGGGAGCTCATGGGGCCTTCTCAGTGGTGATGGTCAGTGCATCTGAAAGCTTCTTGCATACACATCCCTACCCCACCTCCCGGCCCCCAAAAGATCTGGGGTACTCCAGTGGAAACTGGAGCTGGTGACTCTCTCTATGAAAGCATCTAGAACAGGAGTGGGCAAACTTTTTGACTCGAGGGCCGCAATGGGTTCTTAAACTGGACCAGAGGGCCGGAACAAAAGCATGGATGGAGTGTTTGCGTGAACTAATATAAATTCAAAGTAAACATCATTACATAAAAGGGTACGGTCTCTTTTTTTTTAGTTTTATTCATTTCAAACGGGCCGGATCCGGCCCACGGGCCGTAGTTTGCCCACAGCTGCTCTAGAACAATGCTTCTCACATTCCTGTAGGTATCAGAACCCCTAGGAGAGCTGACACACAGCACAGCGCCTGGGCCTGTGGAGGTTGGACAGGGCTGGGCCTCTGACTTGCTACTATGCTGCCCCTGTGACTGTGATGCACAGCAGGCTTGAGAGGCACTTGGTTCCAGACACAGGGAGGAGCCAGGAGAGGCTGAGGTTTTGGCCTGGCCTGCGAGCTTGTCAGAACATTGAATCCACAGTGTTTGCTGAGTGCCTACATCTACCCAGCTTTAGGCTACAAGGTGATACTATCGTGGAGGTGTACTGTTTTGTTTTGTTCTGATATTGCCCATTATGTAATAAAGAGAACAACATGGAAGCAGCCATAAGGCACCTCTCAGTTGGTCTCTAAAAGTCCCCTTTCCTAAATGGTGCTCCACCAGTGAAATCAGATGATAAAAAGGGTAGCTGTGAGCAACTGAGAATGAGGGTCAAAACCTGTGTTCATCATTAATCCTTTCTTTATCTCCAAAACTGAGCCTGAAATATACAACCTGTTTAATGGCTTTTATAGTTTATCAGGCCAGTATCCATACTATATAGAAAACCCCCATTATTTCCAACTCCTTTGTCATTTTAATAATTCCAACCTGAGAAAAAATGCCAAAAAGCTGTTTCCAGGTAAAATTATCTAATCAAATCATTGATCACTCCAGAATCATGCAGGTGAGCTCACCACTTCCTTCCACACCTGCTGTCAGACATGGGAATCCCTCATTGGACCCGGGGGGAATGTGATGGGGTAAAATGACATACAGTCTTCTATTCAGCCAGCTCACAATCTAACCAGTCACCCATGCCCCTGTGTTAGACGGGATAGACTCTAACTCAAGAATCAATTATATTTATTTGCCAAAATCAAAGGAGCTGAGACAACACTGGATTAAGATGGGGAGGTGGAAATTTGAAAGAAACTGATGAATAGACTCTTTGAAGAAGCCCACCTATGAATATCTACTGTGCATTATGAAATCCACTTGAAGATGCCTTAGGATATTTTAATACTTCCAAAGTTTAAATATGACAGAGGAAAAAGCACCCATCCTTTTAAGGGTTCAACCTTAGGTTTAAAGGAAATAATGAAATTTCTAAGCACTTGCATGGAAAGACCACATGTCTCAGACAAGTATGATGCAAATGCCGCCATCACTGCTGACATTCCCATCTCACCCCAGCAGCCACAGGGAAATCCACACGTACTTTCTCATAGTCTGAGACTCGTTGTAATGACTGTACCCTGGTCATGGGCTGCAGTTTTTAACCTCACAGTTCAATGCTGATGAATCCCAATGACCACTTACGAATATTAACTCACCTCTTGTTGGAAAAGTCCTGCTCCTATAACAAGTTTCAGTGACCTGGGATGCTTTTTGTAACCTGTGCTCCAATGAATACCTAAGGTGAATCCGATTTAAAATTGTATTCTAAGATACAGTTATTTATGCTACTTGATGGGACTCATAAACAGTGGCTTTTATTCACATGAAACAACTCAACTGAAATAAAGCTATTACCTCTATAATCCTTCTTAGTGAAACTCATTAATAGCCTCTTGTTTCTCCAACACATCTCTTCTAATGATCAAATAGCCTTGCTCTCTAAAGATATGTTTCAGCCATTTTCAAGTATTCTTCATCTACTATGTGGGAAAAAGCATTTATAGGAATATATAGAATCAATAGATTAATTACATATTCAGTATTTAGAGAGTATATTGGACTAATCAACAAATTAATTAATAGCTCTTCTCATAAGGCATTTTATTAAGCAGTAAATTCCAGCTGCAGAGATGTCCAAATGGCTGGTTACCAAGGAAAGAAGACTCCCATGCATATTTGGTGAAATTAAAGGGTACAAGAGTCTAGAACAGCCGTGGGCAAACTACAGCCCGCGGGCCGGATCCGGCCCGTTTGAAATGAATAAAACTAAAAAAAAAAAAGACCGTACCCTTTTATGTAATGATGTTTACTTTGAATTTATATTAGTTCACACAAACACTCCATCCATGCTTTTGTTCCGGCCCTCCGGTCCAGTTTAAGAACCCATTGTGGCCCTCGAGTCAAAAAGTTTGCCCACCCCTGGTCTAGAACGAGTTTGATAATTCATGGTAAAAAAAAAATTATCCATAAAAATAAAATAATGGCCCTGGACAGTGTGGCTTAATTGGTTGAGCAGTGTCCCATGCACCAAGAGGTCATTGGTTTGATTCCCAATCAGGGCACATGACTGGTTTGGTTGATCTCCTGCAGAGGGCATGCAGGAGGCAGCCAATCAATGCTTCTCTCTCACATCAATGTTGTTCTCTCTCTCCCTCTCCTGTTCTCTCTAAAAAGGAATCAATAAAACCATATTTTAAAATAATAATAGTGCTAGTAGTAACATTGCTCCTCTGATAAAAAATGCAATGCCCTATAATCCTGAAGATCCTTTAGTGTTAGGAATTTCAAATCAAGAGCCAATGGCTTACTGGCAGACACACAATCGTAAGGAAGACATCCTGGAATTGCAGTCCCTTTCTTTCCAAAGAGAGGAAAGAGCCCGGGCAGCGCGAGGACCAGAACTGAGGACTAGGCTTCGTGGACAGCTCTGCGCTGCTCAGCGTGGCACTTTGGGCAGCCCTTGCTGCCTCTCCAGGTGTCTTCTCTTCCCAGTACAATGGGGGTGCCAATCCAAACCTGACTGCCTCAAAGGCTCCCTGAGAGAGTCAGTAATTAGTAACAGAGGTGCATGCAAAACATGACAGTGGAATATTGCCAGCCTCACCTCTTCTATTTTTCCTGAAATGCCCTCAGAATTATCTTCCTAAAAAAAAAAAAAAAAAAAAAAAAAAGCTCTTTTTTTTAATCCCCACTTGAGAATATATTTTTTTTCATTGCTTTTCAGAGAGAGTGGAAGGGAAGAAGAAAGGCAGAGAGAGAAAGATCTATGTGAGAGACACATCGACTGATTGCTTCCACAGGTGCCCCAATTGGGGGCAAGGCATGAACCCGCAACCCAGGCACATGCCCTTGGCGGGGAATCAAACGCACGACCCTTGGGTTCTCGGGCCAACACTCTAATCATTGAGAAACACCAGTCAGGTCAAGAAGCCACACTCTTACCCAATGTTTCCCACGCTCTCCCCACCCCCATTATTGATTGGGGGCCATGAGGGGACAAAGTTGAGACATGGCCAGCCTTCCTGACTTCCCTCCTGAAGGACAACCAGGCTTCTGACTTCATGTCCAGGATGACCCCCACCGGATGGCTCGGCACCCCCCCTCCGTCCCCCCACCAAACTGGTCCACCAGAGCTGCGTTTCACACCTCGAACCTCGCCAAGATAATGAATAAGGAGGTTGTAGAGACATAATAAACATCCATCACAAATCTTAAAAACATGTTTCCAGAATAATCAAGCTCAAACATTTGGAGAGGGTGTGTCAAGAGTGAGTCATGAAATAGCAATAATAAATAAGGCAATTAGTAGACAAGAGGCACCACCCAAACAGAGCAGTCCCTCAGCAATTTTAATCCAAACTCCTGGGTCCGCTTCATTCCGGAGAAACGTGGTACTTTTTAACCTTCGGAAACCTACGGAATCCCAACAGTTGGTAAATGACCCTAAGAGAACTCAGTGTCCGGCCAGCTTTCTTGGCTCTCTTTCCTCATCATCATAAGTAGCATTGGTTTTCTATCTGGAACTCATGCTGAATACCGGTTCTTGCTCTTATATTATCTTTTCCCTCCCTAACGCCATGTGGGAGAAACACAATGGGGTTATTTCTGTGCTACATTGTGGCCTGCTGGGTACAAGAGGCATCGTTCTTGTACAACAGCCAATCCTGTAACGAGCCTGCAGTCCCGCGGGCTGATGAAAAAGAGAGAGGAGGTAATCACCTGGGTGCAGATGAAGATGGATTGGAGATGGACTTGTACGGTGGCAGTGTGTGTCCTAGGAAAATACTGGGAAGGTGAGGAAGAGGGAGGCTGCAGAAGAAAACTTCTCAACTCTCGGTGAAGGGTCCAGTGTTCTAAGAGCCCCTCGCAATTATTGTCCAGGCATCTCTGAGCTCCACGGTGCCACCAAATAGAACAATTAGCGCCCAAAGAAAGGACGTCTCCTCCTCCCTCTCAGCATGTCATGCTAAACCTGGGAGGCAGGAAGGCAACCCAATATCCAGAAGTCTTTTCTTCAAGTGAAAAATGAAGGCCCCAGTCTGGCATTATTCCGGTTTAATAAGTTAGTAAGTGCACGCACGTGCACACACACATACCAAAGCTTTTAAAAATAAAGTGAAAGAAAATATACCAAGATGTTTACCATGCTTGTTCTTTAGTGATAGCACACTTTGGGTTATTTTATCTTCCTTTTTTTTTTCCTATAGTCGACTGGTATTATTTTTCAAATAAGAAAAAAATTACATTAAAAAACCCTCTGCCTTTTTCTAGCAGTTCTTTCCCACTGACACAGATTTCCATGAAAATACATCTGGATTGGTCAGAGGGGCCGGGGTTAACAAGGTGCTTCAATGGGAAGGGAAGAAACAGAGTCTTTGTCTTCAGGGCTTTTCGGGCCTTTTGTACGTTTTCTTTTCTCTTCTTAGAAATGTGAGCGTGACCTCCTGCCCAGAGAAATGACCTTGGATTTAAATGTGAAATACTACACAGTCTCAACGCCTGAAAGGGGCACTGCATTCAGGAACGGGAGGTGAAGTGTCCCTCTGTTCCGTGCTGACACATGACGCATCCATCAGATCGCTTGCCAGAAGCGGTTGGTGAATCCTCCACTTCTGCCAACTGCAACAAGCATGCTCATCCCTTCCCTCCATCCTGCAGGGGACAGCAGTGGAGTCTTCCAAGGTGGGACCCAGAGTGCAGGCAAGAGCTGGAGGCCATCATGTGGGGAGAATTCACCCTTTCATTTCATTGCTTTCTTTTGCAATATCTGTTCGGATGGCTGGTTCATGGCCGCTCAACTACCCAGAGGGTCTAGGTTTTCATGTGTTTGCTTGGCTGTCAGACACAAAAGGAATCCTCCCCTCTAAATGTTTCTTGTGTTATTTTTTTGTCTGCCTATATCTTCAATAATATAGCAAGATTTCTTGCCCCCCCCCCCCAATGAAATGACACGATGACTGAAATTTGCCTTAAAATATTCTACCAAAGATAAAAAGGCTAGCGCAGGGGCTGTAGCAACTGAAAGACTCCCCCATAGGATCCTGCAGGCAATTAGAGACCCCTCACTTCTCTCTAAAAAGGAGAAGCTAAAACATCCTCTCTTTTATTAACCCCCTTCAAATAATCTTCGTTTTTTACATTCCTAATCTTCTCCTTTATAGACAGAGCAGGATGGTGGGGCTTTATAAATTGAATTGATTGGGGTGACCTGGTTAACAAAATTAAATAGTTTTCAGGCATACAATTCTACCATACAGCATCTGTATATTTTATTGTGTGTCTACCACACCAAGTCAAGTCTCTTTCCATCACCATTTATCCCCCCTTTACCCTCTTCTACCTCCACCCCCATTCCATCTGGCAATCATCATACTGTTATCTATGTCTATGAGTCTTTCTTTTTATTATTTGCTTAATCGCTTCACCCTTCTCATTCAACCCCCAGCCCCCTCCCCTCTGATAGCTGTCAGCCTGTTCTCTATCTGTAAGTCTGTCTCCACTTGGTTAGTTTGTTTTGTTCATTATATTCCACATGTGAGTGAGATCATGTGATTCTTGTCTTTCTCTGACTGGCTTATTTCACTTAGCATAATGCCCTCCAGGTCCCTACATGTTGTCACAAAAGGTAAGATTTCCTTCTTTGTTATGGCCGCATAGTATTCCATTGTGTAAATTACCACAGCATTTTTGTCCCCTCATCTACTGGTGGACACTTGGGCTATTTCCAGATCTTGGCTATTGTAAATAACACTGCAATGAACATAGGGGTGTATTTATTCTTACAAATTTGTGTTTCAGATTGCTTTGGATATATTCCCAAAAGTGCAATTGCTGGGTCATGAGGCAGTTTCATGTTTTATTTTTTTTAGGAAACTCCATACCATTTTCCATAGTGGCTGCACCAGTCTGCAAGCCACCAACAGTGAGGGAGGGTTCCCTTTCTCCATATCATCGCCAATGCTTGCTGTTTGCTGATTTGTTGATGATAGCCATTCTGACAGGTGTGAGGTGCTATGTCACTGCAGTTTTAATTTGCATTTATCTGATGATTAGTGAGAATGAGCATCTTTTCATGTGTCTATTGCCATTTGTATGTCCTCTTTGGAGAACTGTCTATTCATGTCCTTTGCCCATTTCTTAACTGGATTGTTTGGGCTTCTGGGGTGTTGAGTTTTATACTGGTGGTTTTGATCCAATTTGTTTGCTTATAGCACATCCTCAATAGTAGTGTCTAGTGGCATCTATAGAACATGGGTATACTGATGACCCATACATGTCAGCTTTGGCATGTCAGCCAAAATCCTTAGATGTCAGGAGAAGCATATCAACATTTTTCTATATCACATATGCAAATTATTAACTTTCTCACAAAAAAAAAGAATAAAATGTCTTTTCATGAATAACTCACTACTTAATCTCACTGCCATTAGTAGAATATTATGACTTCCCATATGTATGAGAACTCCAACGATACCAATGTTGACCTTGGTATTCAGGTAGAAGATAAAAATTTTGAAACCAGAAAATATCAAAAACCCTCTAAAGAGATACCCCAAGCCTAATTATAGAAATAAGACCTTATTGTGTAAAGACCAAGAGAGGTAGGCCATAAAATATCTGTATTCAGTCTCACAACAAATGGCACAATTGATTTATTCCCACAGGAGAAAGAAATGCCCGACCCTACTAAAAGCACCTGGGTGAAAAGGCACATCTTTCTTTATCTCCCCATGATCTTCAGTCTCAAATACATGGAGTATTTTTTACTAGAATATTTACAAGTGTGGTATTTCATTACATAATCAATCAATCAATCAATCAATCCTTTTAGTCCCCCAAATAATATATACGGAACTACTTTTTACACTGCAAAATGATAAACAAATGTAAGACACCATGATCATTAAGTTGGCATTTTATTTTTTATGGGTTTAAGCTCTTTTTTATGATCAATGTCAACAGTCTCTGTGGAGGACTTCATTTTTCCTTGTCTCCCTGTTAATGTGCTGGCACTGAGAAATGCTAAGAAAAACAGAGATGTAAGCTTTATGCTCCTACACTTGCCACAGTACAGTAGTATGGCAAGGGGGATATGGATCAAATTAATGACAAGAACTACTTTATCCTTGTCTACCTGAACTTGCACAGAGACTGAATGGATGCACAGCCTTCTGCAATTATGCCCTTAAGAGGGTGTTGCTTTCAATCACTCAGTCCATCAGGAACTTGAAAGGAGTACCTACCACACAGCACTGGGAGGCAGCAGGTACTTGAGAAGTGATAAGTCAGAATGGATGCTGAAGAATAGATCCCCATGAAGGAAGCTTAGAGCATTAAGAAAGCAAATAGCGAAAATAAACTGTTTATGAGGGCAAGGTAGAGCTCCTCAGAGCTGAGGTAAAATTAAACCTAGATATCCAGAAAGTTCTTTCAAGGTACTTCCTTCTTACTCCCCCAGAATCATAGAAAAATATAAAACTAGAGGCCTGGTGCATGAAATTCATGCATGGAGGTGGAGGGGGGTGTTCCTCAGCCCGGCTTGCACCCTCTCGCAATCCAGGACCCCTCAGGGGATGTCCAACTGCCAGTTTAGACCAGCCGTGGGCAAACTACGGCCCGCGGGCCGGATCCGGCCCGTTTGAAATGAATAAAACTAAAAAAAAAAAGACCGTACCCTTTTATGTAATGATGTTTACTTTGAATTTATATTAGTTCACACAAACACTCCATCCATGCTTTTGTTCCGGCCCTCCGGTCCAGTTTAAGAACCCATTGTGGCCCTCGAGTCAAAAAGTTTGCCCACCCCTGGTTTAGACCCTTCCTTCTGGCAGCTGCCGGCTGCTAGCCGGGGCCTTCCCTTGTTCTGCGCCACCCCGTGGTGGTCAGCACACGTCATAGCGAGCGATCTAACTCCTGGTCTCCCAGTTGAACTCCCAAGGGAACGCTTTGCATATTAGCCTTTTATATAGAGAGATGGTAGAGTCAAAGCCTCCATCGATGTAAATATTGCACCAGCAACATCTCTGTCCTTTGATAGAATGATTTCCCTGGCTGAAAGCTCACACTGTGAGAGTGGCTTATTCTACTCCTCTAACGTTCCATGGATGCAAAAGCATTTTGCAATGAAAAAGACTTAAACATATGTCCACGGCTCTGCTTACTGAGAAAAGATTTCCTTCATGAAGACTGTTTATCCTCCATCCATCCCAGGCCAGGCCTAGAATTAAGGCTGCAATCACTGTAGATAAATAGTATTTACCTCGCTCCACCCATCACCAAAGAATTTTAGCTCCTATTTAATTATTCAAAACTGCACAGGAAGTGTTTCATATTCGCTTGAACATAGAACAATCTAGGATATGAAAGAGAGTTGGAAACTTCTGCTGACACAACCCTTTGGCTGTTGAGCACTAGTCACAGCTCCTGCTCCTGCTCCAGGGGTGTCTATGCTACTTCCTGAGGTTCACTGAGAAATGTCATCCACAGCTGCATGTTCCAAAGGGGGTGGCTGCATTCAGAGCCCTACCCCCACCCCCACATTCTCTCCCCTGTTCTAGGGGTGGTCTGGCAGTCCCTTTCCTGAAGGGAAAGGCTCTTAGTGATCTGGAATAGCACATGATGGTACGTGATCCATAAAGCAGGAGTTGGTTGTGCTCTTAGACGTGTTAACAAAAAACCTAAGAAAATGCTGCTTTCCGTTTTTTCTCCTTTCTCATAGTTCTTGTATGAATCCTTGAAAAGAGCGGTCAGAGAATCTTCTAAGGCAGCCCTCTCCCATGATCCATTGCTGACGATCCAAGTCCTGTCCTCAAAAGTGTGTCCCATAGGAAGAGTTTCTGCCCCGTGAGTTTCTCAGTCCCTCCTACAAACACTCCCTCTGTGCAGGGTGCCAGGGGGCCGGGAGAGACCATCACAGACCAGCAATGCTCAGTGCCCAACCTTTCTCCTTCTGTTTTTCAGGAAGCAATTTCAGACACTAGAATTTTGGCAACATAGTTGAAGGGATTAAAAGGCTCAAAACAACAGTGCACAAGTTGGCAGTAATCATAACACTAATCATAATTGTTACGCGATGTCTCTCAGTGCTATAAAAGCACTCACAGTGATGGCACTACTCACTCAGTCCCCCTGCGGCCTTATGACATTTACTAGTGCCCTGTGCACAGATTTGTGCATATTGAAAGGCAATTAATTAGAAGGTGGCCAGTGAGGCCAGACTGGGTGAGATGGGCTGGGCACACCCTGGAACCAACCTCCCGGGCTCCTTCCCTGGCCAGCTGCACCTGAGGCAATGCTGCAGCTCAAAGGTCATCTGCAGAGTGAATAGGGTCCCTCCAGCAGGTGGGGTCCCTCAGCCTGGCCTGCGGGAATCAGGCCAAAACCGGCTCCCTGACATGCCTTGAGGGGTCCCAGATTGGGAGAGGGTGATTCTCAGGTGACACACCCCAGAATCTGGCTCCCTCCTTTTTGGTTCCAGGTGCATCACCCAAGAAGCACAGTTGCCAAGTCACTGCAGCTCGGCAGCTCCTGCATTGAGCATCTGCCCCCTGGTGGTCAGTGCGTGTCATACCTACGGGCAAGTTGGATGGTTGGATGGTCACTTAGCCTTTTATATATATAGGTTTGAGTAGAAACATTTCCTGCCTTAAGAGTCCCTCTGCAGACTCAAGATTCAGAACTCTGGCATGTTACAACACACGTGAGGATTTTTGATGCCACTTTATGCATTTCATGCTCCTAGCGATACTTCTGATTTATATGAGGTGCAGCTCTAAGAGGAGAGTTTTAGATTTGAAAAAGACCTTCACAAATGGATAAAAAATTAGCAAACCCTAAAAACTGAAAGCAAAATGAAACAAAGTAACTTGTGTCTGGGTTGGTGGCATAATCTACACATTGAAAGGAACTACTCAGTGACTTTCAGGCACATCCTCAGTGGAATGGATCCTAAGAGGGTGCACACACACACACACCCTGAACTAACACAAATCTTTAACTCAGAAATCATCATTACTGGGATACCTATGGCAGTTATTCTGAGGCTATTGCATGCATGCTGTGAAAGAAAACAATTTAGTAATTATGTTGGTGTCACTGTAAATTTATTTTCAGCATTAAGAAAAGAAACACAGGTGTACGATCAATATGGGTGTTAAAATTCTGTAGTTCTGATTGTAAATCAGAAGAACCTATTTAAATCCATGATGCACTTTATCTTAAAGAATATATATATATATATATATCTTTGCCCTGAATAATGAAAAAGGCCTGGAAACAATACCAGGCCACTAGCAATGAGCCCCCGAGAAATGACATTGAGCTTTCCAAATACCAATTCCCACTAGAAGGAGGCAGAGTTCCTCCAATAAAAATGGCCTCATGTGAGGCAAGAGACAAACATGGGGCGTCACACCTTCTGCCTTACCTAGAGAGCAAGGCAGTGGCAAAGACCTCCAAGTCCACGCCAAAGAATTCGGTAACCAACCTGAAGAGGCTCTTACTAGCCAACATGAAACAAATTGAGCATCGTTAAGATTAACAATTTCTATGAATCGAAACACATGGAACAGAGGGAGGAATCTCAGAGGGAAGGCAGGGAGGGAGTGGGGGGGTGGGTGGTAAGAGATTAACCAAAGAATTTATATGTATATATGCATAACCCCTGGATGCATACAATCGTGTGGTGAAGGCCTGGAGGGAGAGGAGGTGCAGAGTAGTGGGAGTCAATGGGGGAAAAAAGGGACATCCTTAATACTTCCAGCAATAAAGATAAATTTTTAAAAAGAAACACATTAGATATGTTTAAATACACAAGTGCATAACAATACTAAAAAAGGAGGGAAAACCCTAATTGATCACCACTGGCAGATGCTAAAGAACGAACTCATCATTTTGAAAACAATTAAGCAAAAGCAAAGAATCAAGATTTTCCTTTACATATTATACTACAGGTAGCAGTATGTGAGGGAAAGTTTCTTTTTATGAAATTATTCTAATAGTAAATGAAGATGAAAGGATCAAATTAGAACATTGGCCCCTAGATCTCTAGTGAATTAGTTAATGGATGTAGGCAATACTCACTCATGATTATTATCCCCCTAAGGGAGATAAGCTGCTAATGTGTGCACACTGGAGGAAATACATAATGGCATCAAGTTAAAGTAAATATGAATAGAGGACATGTTAAACAATACCACAGGATTCAATCATCAAAATCTAGAATACAACAAACTATAGGACAATTCCGTTTCTTCAATAAATACATCGCAAGGAAAAAAGAGTACGGAATTTTGCAGTCTGAAGAGAACTGAGAACCAATTGTAATTTAATTCTTAACTTGGATTCCATTCAACATGTAAAGAAATTGTGACGCTATTGTGAAAATTTTATATTAAAAATTATATATACTTGGGATATGAAAATGATATTATTGTTATGTTTTTAAAAAGTATCTTTATCTTTCAGAGATAGGTGTTGAAATGATAGGATGTCTGGGATTCACCCCTAAAAAAATCTGGAACTAGTGAGGAAGTAAGAATAAATAAAAAAGATTGGATATTAGTTGATGATTTTTAATCTGGGTGATAGATCCATAGGGAATTCTCTATACTATACTCTCTAATTTCAATTATATTTAAAATTTTTCAGAGTAAGTTTTTTAAAAAGGTATGTATATTTTAAATGAAGTTGAAGTAACTTATATAATATTACAAGTCAAAATACATTTCAGATTAATTAAATAGTTAAATGTTGATAAAGGGTATTGCATAAAACATGAAGACTACATAGATGAATAAATATTTTTATCTTGAGAGTAATAAACTTCCATCTTTGAAGCAATGAAATAAATCACAAAGGAAAATATATTGACTACATAAAAGTGAAATTTATGAAATTCATATATCTTGAAAAACAAAAGCCTGGAAAAATATTTGTACACACTATGACAACTTATGGTTATTATTATTCCTTTTAAAAATCAATAAGAAAAACACAAGGATCTCAAGGAAAATAAGTATAAAAAATTTCACAAAGCAGAAAACCGAAATAGCTAATATACTTATCAAAATAATCTCCATGAGTATTTGAAGAAATTCGGATTAAAATAGAATTTACAATTCACATATTTTAAAATTTATTATATTTAATGCTGCCTTGAATATTTTATATAGGCACTACAATTGGCTGCTGTTGGAAATGCAAACCAATATACATTTTCTATAGAGTAATTTTGGCACTCCACATTAAGAAATATTAAAAGAGAGTTCATGCTCTGAGGCAGTCCTCCTACTTCTAGAAAATCAGATTGTATGCAAAAACGGCTGCAGCTGCCCAGTTCCTCCCAGTGCTGAGGCCCCTTCTCAGGTGACTCTGCCTCTATCCCATCAGGAGGTGGCGTTTACTTCTCTGTCCTTTGAATCTGGCTTTGGTCATGGTGCCTGCTTTGGCCAGCTGGACTTGAGAGAATGTGACATGACTAAAGACTTAAAAATTACTTGTGAATGGGGCTTTCCCTCTCCTGCTGTCGGGGACCCTTCTGCTGCCATGAATAAGCCTGGGCTAGCCTCCTGGAGAATGAGAGACCAGATGGGCAGGGGCCCGATCGCCCAGTTGTCCCAGTTGTCCAGACATATGAGTTATGTCGTCTCAGGCCACCCAGCCCCAGCAGGGGCGGGATCATCGAATTGGCCGTGTGGATGGGCAGCAGCAGACAGCACGTCTGTGCACAGTGGAGGCCAGAGCAGATGAGAGTCTGTTTCTGAGCATTTATGAGACCCACCAGACAAACAGATTCTCTGTCAACCTACAGAATCATGAAAAATAATAAATGTTGGTCATTTGAAGCCATTAATGTTTAAGTGGATTCTTAAAAAAAGCTGAATGACTGGAAGTAATTAGAAAAAATGGACAATTGTATATGTTCAAAGATGTTCATTTAATATCATTTATAGTAACAAACTGAAAGCAATCTAAATACCCAAGGAAAAAATTGTTAATCATAATAACAACTGCAGACTTAAAGATGATAAAATCATAAAAAAAAACAATGTTTTCAAAATATATGGTATTTTATCATTGATAATTTTATCAATGATGTGAAATTTGTTTGCTTTATTAATCCTCACCTGTATTTTTTCCATTGATTTTTAGAGAGTGTGGAAGGGAGGGAGGGAGGGGGAGAAAGAGACACATCAATTGGTTGCCTCCTGCACACACACCAGTTGGGGACTAGAATTGAACCTGCTCTCCAGGTTCATGCCCTTGACTGGGAATCGAACCTGCGACCCTTCTATGCATTGGCCAACACTCTATCCACTGAGCAACACTGGCCAGAGATCATTGATGTGAAATGTTAATGATATTAAAAATATTTACAAGGGAAACTTAAATTAAGAAAGCAGATTATAGACTTGAACGTAAAGTGTTATTTTCAATTATGCAAATATATGTGTGTTGTATCACAGATAGAGATTTGACCTGAAGCCTTATTTTAAAAGCTGCTGCTTTGACATTTGCATGCAGTATCTCACCTTATCTTTGGGGAGACTCTTTCCAGCTCCTGTGTGGTCCCCTGAAATTATGCAAAGTAAAGCAAGAGCGAACATGTAAAAGTATTGAAGCAATCTGCATACAGAAGGTCCCGAGTGAGAAGTTCTGTTTAATAAATGTAAAACAGATGCATTTTGAAATTACATCTCTGAAGACCGTTCCTTTAGAGAATGTTTCTGGTCTAAACTATATACATTCAAATCATTGCTCGTTCTTACAAAGATGTGATGCTTTCCTGTGAGCAGGTTTTTTGCAGAAGGTGCAGCTCACAGATAGAGAGGTTTAATCTTCTCCTCACTTGGTGTCAGAAAAGATCTGGAAACCAAGGTCCATGTTGGGATTAATGCGGCAATAACCTAGACTTTGGGAAATGTTTTCTAAGACTGGGACAAGGGAACCATCAGTCCTGTGGCCAGATAGACCACCCCTGTGTGGGTGGTGGGGTCTCCCATTCTCTAAAGGGAATGAAAGTTCCTGCTTTTAATCATTCTGTAAAAGGGGTTAACACTGGGCAGTCAATGAAAACGGAGGGCAAGGAGGGACTCTTGGACTCTGCAGGAGTGGGGGAGGGGACTTCCTCTCTTTGAAGTTAGGAAAGTCATCTTTAAGAGTGGGCATTTCTAGAAGCAGTTTTAAGTTGCTTTCTGTGTTACATTCTCTTCTGTATCCCCTAAACTTTAGTAAATGCTTCTGAAAAACACAGCTGTTTTCTGCTCTGCACTGGGAATTAAGGACTGAGAAGGGAAGGCCAGAGATAAGCAGTGTTCTGTCCTGAAAGGGGGGGTTCCCCCAGGGGAGGGACCCTGGAATTGGTCACACCCTGGGCAGCGGCAGACGCAGCATGTGTAATGCAGAGGAGGCCAGAGCAGATGAGAGTCTGTTTCTGAGCATTTATGGGGACCGAGCCTCTAAAAAACTCAGCCGCTGAGGAACACTTTCTGGCAACGACACTGCTGGAACCCAAGCCAGCATCACTGGACATCAAAAACAAAGGTTAAAGAAAACTAACAAGGTGGCCTTATTTCCCTGCCGTGGGCAAATAAGCGCTGCCTGGCTTACTAGTTTCTATGCAGATATGTGGATAAAAAAAGGAAAGGAAAGACTAGAAGGACATGCACCACAGGGTGAGCTAACTGGGTCAATGCTTGCATGGGATTACTGGAAATTTTTCTTTATTTTTGTATACTTTCCACATTTTTGTAAAATGTCTACCATGATGATAATCAGAACCAATGTTGCTTTTTGAAACTTAGCAAGTGGCCTTCTTTTGGCATAAGGTGTAGATGTTGGAAAAGCTGGGGTTCCCAGGACTCTGCATCTCCCCTGTCTATTTCACTGTCCACCTCCTCCGGGAACGCTTTATTCTATATTCACAGTGATATCATTGCTCTTTCTCATTCTGCAATCTCCTTCACATGTTCTCTTCCATGCTGCTGCCTTTAGGTTCTTCCAAGAAAACTTACATTTTCGTAGAGGTTTAAGTTACAGCAACGCAACCATCATCAGTAAGAATCCAGTCAATAGACAAAAAAATGAGGAAGCTATTTTGGGTTGTCTGGCCTTTCCTGGAAATTAAGAAATATTCGCATCCTCACAGCCCCTAGATAGAATAGAAATTTCTTCCTCTGAACCTTTTCTGGAGAATTTCAAAGGGTTTGATGGCTGGCATGGAGGGGAACCTTCTTCCCTCCAGCACTCCACCTGCCCACGGCTGCCCATGGCGGCCCACAGAAGCCACACACAGAGACGGGCCACCACCTCCAGCAGCACACAGAGACGGGCACACACCAGCAGCAGCAGCACACAGAGACGGGCCACCACCAGCAGCAGCACACAGAGACGGGCCACCACCAGCAGCAGCACACAGAGACGGGCCACCACCAGCAGCAGCACACAGAGACGGGCTACCACCACCAGCAGCACACAGAGACGGGCCACCACCACCAGCAGCACACAGAGACGGGCCACCACCACCAGCAGCACACAGAGACGGGCCACCACCACCAGCAGCACACAGAGACAGGCCACCACCAGCAGCAGCAGCAGCACACAGAGACGGGCCACCACCAGCAGCAGCACACAGAGACGGGGCGACGGGCCACCAGCAGCAGCAGCACACAGAGATGGGCCACCACCAGCAGCAGCACACAGAGATGGGCCACCAGCAGCAGCACACAGAGATGGGTGACCACCAACTCGCATCTGTAAAGCCTGCAGCCTAGGCCGGCCCAGAGCACCTGGCCTTTTCCTGCAGAACACTCTGCAGAAGGAAGTGACTGGTAAGCTAAGGAGTTCATCCTTCACTTTCTCTGCACAAAGCCAGTGCCCAAACACTAGTGAGCTTGGGGGAGGTGGCCCACACGTGGAGGAAAGGGTACAGGCAGGGAAGTCATGTTGGGAACACAAACTCCCGCTTCAGAACCCGACCAGGGAGAAAGCTGCCAAGGACAGGGCACCGAGACCACCCAGACCCTTCCTGTGCGAATGGCAGCTGTCATCAGCCAACCAGGCGCTGTCTCTATCCACACTCAGGCAGCCTCACAGCTTTTCTCAGCACATTACTGAAGACAACTGGTGCCAACTGATGCATCTGCATGGGGTGGGACAGCCCTCCGCCATGCCCGCCTAGGGCAAACATTCTCCTCATCTGTAGCGCACTTCAAGTTAAGATGCCTCAAGGGTCAGAGATACAAGCAGGAAGAAGCATATGATTGCAGGAAGATGGGCAGGCTCAGGCAATGAGCAGAATGTCAGAAAGCATTGGGATAGAGAGGGACACGGGTACTTTCATGAAGCAATTAATAAAAACCAAGCAGTTTGCATCTCAGATACCCAGTTAATCCACATCCCAACCCTGAGAGACGGACAGGATCAACTTCATTTCACAGATGAATAAACGGTTCAGGAAGTGCATGTCACAATGCGGAAGCAGAGCTGGGTGGGATTTAAACCCAAGTCATTCTGATGAGAAAACTCAACTACTTTCAATGACACTAAATAGCAGGCAACCAAAGGATAGAAATACGGTGACTGATTGGGCTTATGAGTAGATCTATTTTACCGAAAATCCCATAATCTCAAGAAGACTGCGCTGTCTAGGGCTGGGGTTGAAGGGGGAGATCTCTGAGCTGTTCAGCACTCAGAAGTGCCTCCTTCCTCCTGAGCACAGAACACAGTTAATCCTTCACCCCAAAACCTACCGCTGTACATGGGTAGATGGAGATTTTTTCCAGCCACTCAGTCTTACCTTGATCACTGTGCAGCTCCTCTCTGGCTACTACCTGTCAAGCATCTCTCTTACTTGCTGAATTTTTCATACATGAAGTAATGGAACGCAGAGCTATGAGCTGTATACTATCCCTTTGGTTTCCATTTAAATTTACAGCTTGCCGGTATGAAGAGTCCCGAGGCACTAACTAAGGTGGTGATTATACTGTCCATCAATTAGCTTGCATTTTGACACAATGTTCATGGCCTTGTTCCACTCCTTTGTAACAAAGGACTGCTTAACTCAACACACACACACACACACACACACACACACACACACACACACACGCTTTCTCCCAGGCATTTTACTGAGTTACAGAGTGTGTGTCACCCAGATGTGCCTGCCACAATAGATTAGTTGTACTGGAAACATTACCAGAAACATATTTATGCTAGTAAACTCCCACAGCTGAGACCGGCTTTTCACGACAATACTATTTTTCCACCACCCCACTCTAGAATTAATTATCCTGTTGCCATGTTACATTCCTCGCCACACTTAACATTTGCGAGCTAGAAAAATTTTTGTTTGATAGTTTTCCAGGGAAAATCACTTTTATGGAATCTTCATTTCTGCATATAGAAACCCTCTGTGTACTTTTTAACATTTAAAAAAATTTATGGATTGATTTATTTTAGAGAGAGAGAGTAGAAGGGAGGAAGGAAGAGAAAGACTGAGAGAAGAGAGAGGGAGAAACTTCAATTTTGTTGTTCCACTTATTTATGTATTCATTGGTTGATTCCTGTATGTGCCCTGACCGGGATCAAACCTGCAACCTTGGTGTATTGGACAGGACAACTCTCTAACCAACTGAGCTACCTGGCCAGGGCCCTCTGTGTACATTTTAGATGATTATGATAATAAGGAGCAAGTAGCTGGAAGTGGTACAGATGCAGGGTTGCTAGACAAAATATAGGATACCCAGTTAAATTTGAATGTCAGATAAACAATGACTTTTTTAAGTGTAAGTATGTCCCATGCAATATAGAGACATATACTAAAAAATTAATCATTGTGTATCTGCAATTCAACTTAAACTAATGGACTATATTTTGATTTATAAAATCTGGCAACCCTATGTAGACAGAAAAATAAAGAACAAGATTCACAGGTATTATCAATACTTGGAGGCTGACATAACAGTGCAATCTATTAGGACAAATGATCTCAATAGGCATAAGCTGCCTACCTCTTTTATGCATTGCGATTATTTTAAAGTAGATGGAAAAAAGGGATTTGGGGAAATGAATGAACATCTTTCAAAGACCATGGAGGTTACTGGGTTTTTTCTGAGAGGACCTTTTCATGAGAGTCTAGAAATCCCCAGTCATATGACCATCAGTCTGCCAAGAGATCCAACATGGACATGAGACTGCCCCCATAATATGGGAGGTAAAATGAAATACTCTTACCAATGGGAAATGAAGACTCATACTGCTTATGTAGCTCTAACAGTTTTTCTAAGTTGATCTTTTTTAAAAAAATATAAAACTGGTATGATACTCTAAGGCCTATCAAATATGCCCTCATAATCACTAAAGACAAGTACCTTAACTAAATAATCAATAAATCAATTGAAGGCTACTAAATAGACAGTACTATGCTCAGAATTAAGATGATAAAGTGAAGAAGATAGTTTGCACCCAAGAAATACATGTGCTGCCTGAAAAGCACCAATAACATACTAAAATGAGCAACCAGCTGAGGTGGGAGTGGGCCAGCCTTCACCAAAGGGGAATCTGAGCTTAAGCGTGAAGGAAGGGTATGATTTCAATACACAGGCAGTGAACAGCAGATATTCCAGTATTTTGAACAAAGGCAGACGAGTGAAGCAACATCATGGTCCAAGAAGCACCGAATAGTTCAGTGATTGGAGAGTTTGGTAGCTGAGAAAATTGAAGAGGGAGTCGCTAAGAGTCCTATTATAGAGAATTTTAATGCTAAGATTTTATATTTTGGCAATAAAAGGTTATCAAAAATTTTCAAGGTCAAGAATGGATACAAGGTCTGGTTTTAAAAATATTAGCATAGAAAACAATATGAAAGCTTCCTCCAAAGTTCAGAGATCCAGACACTGGCTTAGGAGTAGGCTGTCTGTCCAAGAGGCATGTTTATACCAAAGAAGAAGCAACAGGAAAGAGCCATTGAAGAGGACTGACAATGGCTGGTCACAGAACAATAAGAAGACTCTGGAGTCACAGAGGCAGTGACAGCGAGAGGTTAGCCAAGAAATGAGAGCTTTCCAGTAGGCAACTCCCAAGAAGAGGCCTTGTGATTTAGCAGGAAAGTACCCTGGGCAGAATTTTCAGACAGCATTTTTAGATCCTGGTAGGGCAAGGGTATGGTTAGAGTGGCTGGGAGCATTTCTGCGGCCAGCAATATAACTGATAAAACACATAACTTTTAAATTCATATCTCACTTGGAAGGGAAAAATGAAAGGAAGGGAAAAATCCTAGGAGAAAAACAAACAAACAAACAAACAAACAAAAAACAACCAACCAAAAGGGAAGCAGAATACCAGTGAGAAAAGCAGATACTGAATCAGTGACTATGCTGATGGAATTTCCCCATGCCAGGGACCTAGAGCCTCTCTGGGGAAAGGACACAAAGTCTCCACCAGGCGGGGAGCTGGAACTTAGACGCCCCACAGAACCCAAGACCTTTAAAGAGGAGATGCTTCATGAAATGGTGTATTAGAAAACAACAACAACAAAACTACTCACAAAGGAAGATTATATGACATTTATTATAGAAGCTTCAGCTCTTGTTAATAAAACCTACCCACCCCCTAGTTATGAGTAGCCAGAAAAAAATCTTGGACAAATATTTCATGGTATATACTTAATACTAAAAAATTATTTATTCATATTTTTAAGTTAAACTGTGTGCCCTGGCCAGGTGGCTCATTTGATTGGAGTGTCATCCTGTACATCAAAAGGTGGCAGGTTCTATTTCTAGTCATGACACATACTTAGGTTGGGGGTTCGATCCCCAGTGGGAGCCAACTGATCAAAGTTTCTCTCTCACATATATGTTTCTCTCTTTCTCCCCCTTCCTCTCTTTCTAGAGTTAATAAAAACATATCCTCAGGTGAGGATTAAAAAAAAGGTTAGGTATTCATTTTCTAAATCTGTCAAACTTTTCTCTCCCTCACCCATAACTAAGAATTTTTTTAATTCAGGCCAATTCCATGAGAGCCTGAGGCTCAAAATTATGCAAACATCAGGGATTGTAAAACCACAAGCCAAAATACCAGCTCAATGTTGTCCTCATTTGGTAGCTTCCAAAAATGTATAGCAGAAGCAAATGGGAAAGAAAAACACTCACACAGGGCTCTCAGGATTCCCACAGAAAAGGATCAGTCAGTATAGGTACTCAATTCAGAATTATATCTAAGGAAACAAGAGAACAAGGAAAGGAGGTTGTAGAACTAAAATCATGAAAACAGACCTCCTAGGTCCTCATATATCATAATTTACAGGGAATAACAAAACAATCTTGAAATAGAATCAAATTGGACTTACAGACAATAAAATGTAATCATTGAAACATAATTGAAATATAATTATTGAAATTAAAAACTCAATGGGTATTTTAAAAAGCAAACTGGATAGAATATGGAAGAGCAAATCAATAAACTAGAAGATAGATTTTTTAAAAAAGTTTATAGACTATAACAAATGGAGCTAATGAGTTGATAAATAAGAGTTTTACAAAAATGTAAAATAAAATTTAACATACATGTAATTGAAGCTTCAGAAGGAGACAATGTTTGAAAATATACACACACACACACACACACACACACACACACACACACACACACAATGTCCTTGATGAAAACCATGAATCCTCAGATTCAGAAAGGACAACATTTTTAAAGTAAATTTAGAAAACCTTTTAATCCACACCTAGACATACCATAGCAATACTAAAGGTCAAAAAGACAAACATGACCTTAAAGCAGTCAGAGAAAGTTACTTCGAATATATGACACCAACAAAGAAAAAAAAGTAGAATAACAATTCTCTCAAAAGCCTTAAGAAAATAACTTACAATTTCATACCTACCTAAATCCCCACTCTAGAATTAAGTTAAAGAAAATATATTTTCTGACAAAAATTTTAGAGCTTCCATAAATAGACTTTCACTAAAAGAATAACTACAGTAAGTCTGGAAGGAATGGTGAGCAAAGAAATAGTTAAATGTATAGGAAAATCGAATCAAGCAGTAAAAAAATAATGTGATAATGTCAAATTAGGGATGTACAAACACAAGATGGACCTAAAATATATATAACAATAAAGAGTTTACATGAGATTTTTTCCATGAGGGAAGAGATAGTTATTGGGTTAAGCTAAGCATCCATTTAGAATTTTAAGGGTAACTAGTAAAAGAACAGAAATTGTCTTTTAAAAAATAAAGCAGAAATTAATTAAAACAAAACACAGTAATTAAGACTAAAAAAGCTCTTTGAAACTACTCTAAATAATTATAGATGTCATTACATCCAAATGTTAAATTTCTGTTAATCACAAGACCATTAAAAGGTTTTTTAAAAATAGAACAAACAAAATAGGCACAGAGTGGGAGAACTATTTTAAACAGGTGCATACAGAGTAAATGTCCCAAATATGAGACACCTACAAGTCAAAAAGAAAAAGGCAAACAATTCACAGGGGCGTAAAAATGGCAAAAAAGATAGGAAAAAGCAATTCAGAAAAGAGGAAACATAAATGACTAATAGGTACAAGGTAACCTGCTCAGTCTTAATCATAACCAAAACACCTCTCTGAGGTACCACCTATTGAATAAGCAACAATTAATAAATGTGGGCAATACCACTTGTTGCAGAGGATGTAGAGCAATGGGAACACTTAAGTTTTACTGGTTGGAGTATAAGTTGGTTCAATTATTTGACGAACAAATGGCGACCTCCAGTAAACCTGACAAGACATAATCTTCACCATTCAGCAACTCTACTCTGAGGTATATATCCTTAAAAACTCTTGCACATGTACCCAAGGGGAATGATCATGGCAAAAGTATTCAAAACAACAAAAAATTGGTATATAGTGACAAATGAAATCAGTGACATGCTTTCTCTACACTGGCTGGTAAGAACCTAACTGGATCTGGGGCTTCACACCCCATGGTCCCCTAAACATCTGCAGCTTTGTGCCCAACGATTGCAAACAGCTCACACTTTACCCTCAGACTGTCCGCCACCAAAGCAGTCTGACTGTCCCCAAGTCCTACGAGGCTCTCTGTTTAGCTCACAGAAAGGGAGAGCAACAGGGTGGAAACATCCCAAGGCACTGGGGCTCAAGCACACCTCTGGAGAGGACACCAAGAGGCCCCTCTGACCACTCTCCTGCCTGCGTCCTGTGTGCTCCAAGGGATAATGCTGGTACCTGCCCCGAACCCTTGACACAAAAGTTGCAAACCACGTGTCCACCAACAGAAGAGCATGTGATTAAATTGTGGAATTCACACATTGGAACACCATCATCATGGGTGAATCTCACCAAAACAATAATGAATGAAAATACAGAAATACCAAGTTACAGAGGAATACATACAGTATAATACCACTTCTATAATGTTTAAAATGTGAAACACAATATGACATAGAGTTTGGGCATGCATACATACTTAGTCCTACTATAACGGGTGATATGGAAATGATAATTACCAAATCTAAATTCGAGATAGCAGTTGCATCACTGCCTATCTGGAGGAAGTGAGATGTGATTAGGGATGGGTACACAGAAGCATCAATGTTACTGGTAATGTTTTATTTAAGCCAAGCAGTGATACACAGGTCTTTACTGTGTTCTTCTATACATTTTCTTACCTTAAACATTTTAAAATAAATGTTTTAAATGAATGAATCTGAGGTAAGGAAGCAGAGTTAGTTAATATCACTCTTGGCAAAGGAGGAATTCACAAGGGTTGACAACAGTTTCTTTCAGGTTAGGGGGATCTAGAGCCCCTTGAAGATCTCCCAAAGGGATTCAATAAGAAGAGAGACATTCTCCAGAATGTTCTAAAATCATGCTATAGCACTGAAGTGACTATAAATAAAAGCATATCTTCACTGGCCTAGGAAAGTGAACTATACAATAATTTTATTTCAATTAATCAAACTTCTGTACAATAAATATTCATTTTGCCTCTCTTTTAATATACTAAACAAGCCCTGCACAAACTTGCAAATAAACCACTTTCTAGATTCCCTATGCAAACATCAATTTTAGGCTAGAACCGCACTGATATTCATTGAATATACTTCTGGTCTGCCAAGGTAGCTCTGTCTATAAGTACTTCCCCAATGAATGAATGAGTAAATACAAATCTCTTAAAGAACCAGTGTGTGTTTAAATGGCTCAAATTCATGGTGACTTAAGCCAAAGCACAATTATCTAATAAATAAGAACAAGTACAAGTCAAGCACCACGCTAGGCACTAGAGATGTGAAGACAGTTACACTGCTTCCTAAGAAGTCATGCCAAACTTGTGTCACAAATTTTATCACCTCTTTTGGAAATGACTCCCCGTTCTCCTATGCCCCTTTTGAAAACATGATGTTGCTCAATTTTTCTCTTTACCCCTACTCAGCAAACAGACTAGGTAAAGGTAGATAAAAGTGACAGTTAAACTGGAGAGTCAAATAGTTGCTCTTCGATATTTGGAGATCTGTGGTGATTATATGCATCTCTATTCATGTGGAATCAGATGGTTTTAGTTGTAAGAGCAGCAAATGTTAGCAACAGATATTTCTCTGCTTTTTCAGTAAAAGTTTCCAATTAGTCTCGTTCCGTCTACTGTCTAATTGAAGTTCTAATTAAAGTTCTAATTCAAACAATAAGATTACTTTATGAGAGAACATATACAGCTCTAATTCATTTTAAGAGATATATAATTTTTACCTTTCTCAGTCATCGAGTGGCTTCTTCCACGGCTGCATCTGGTTCTGTGTTTTCTGGCCACCAAGAGCGAGGTTCCTCAAACTTGGTCTATGACGCTAGCCCATTGCCAGAGGCTGCCAAGAATGGGAAGACTCGGGAAATAGGGTTTCTGGATCAGGCCAGACTCAGGCACCCACGGCCCTGCTTATGGCCATCTCCGGCTCCTGCCTGGCTGTGCCTGGCACTAACAGAGGGGAGATGAAGGCGAGCACGTGAGCACAGCTTCCTGCCAGGGCAGGAGCCAGCCCTCAGGCCTTAGCCCGAGAGCCTGCTGTGGGAAGCTGTGGTTAGTCCAGTTAAACCAGCTCAACCCGAGGGAACCCTGTGCCTCAGCATGTAGGGACTAGAGTTCAAACTCCTCCAGAGTAGGCTTACCATCCATCGGCTCTGCCGTGTAAATGGAACATCTATTGCAGCAAGATGTCGCGCTCCATCTAATGACCAATACGTCTACCCTGGGTAATGCTCATCTGCCCAAGTCATAGTTCACCATGTTCCCCAGAAAAACATATGTAACGCCTTGTCTTCAGAGTTAGCGGCCTCTGCCTATTGTTTCCATTGCAACTATTCCCAAAGGAGTATGACTTGGTCAGCCAGACAGGACAGAAGGAAATGTTGTTGAGACATCCTGACGAGGGGGGCTTGGGAGTTAAAATGTTCATAACTGGAGCATAGCCTTTGTGGAGCGAGGCTACTGTGTTTGCAAGCAGGCAGAACTGCAAAAATTCAAAACTGCGATACCAGTGACATTTCACATTGCCCTGAAAGAGTGACGGGAAATACTATTTTCAGGGCAACTGTTATGCACTTGAGATCAAGTAGTGAGAAACCCAACTGCTGGGGACCTGGCTTCCTGGCTTCCTGCAGCAGTTGGTCCATTCATTTATAACAGTAAATAAATGTTATGGAAGCATGATCTAAATGGCTAAATATGAAAGGCTTGCATCGGGGCCAGCCGTGCGTTTCTGGCAGGGGAAGTACAAGTTTGTTCAGAATGTCTTTTTTTAGATTACTTTGAGGAAGAATGTCATCCTTGGGATACTGCAAACCATAGCAAGTTTCGTCTTTCTTTTTTTTTCTTTCTTTATGGAATGAGAAATGACGTCAGTTTACATGTCATCTGAGAATAAAGGAATTTATTTTGTTGAAAGGCATCCAAATCTCCCTCTTTGGGAGGCTTTGTTACCGAAACAAACTTTATCATTGTTAATTATATGGCCATTTATGGGGTTGGTAGCTAAATAGAAGATTGTTTCATCAACAAGCCTGTACATTTAGACATATTTTATTGACCTAGTGATTTAATCAATGTGTACCCATGACAATCTGAAGGAAATGCTAACATTTAAAGCCCCATTACTCTAAACTCAGTAGGAAAATTCCATGAAGTAAAGGAAGACCATATATATGCAAAATATTATCTGAAATTATCTCAACCAAACCCACGACTCCTCCCTGGCCTGCAAAATATCTCTTTCTCCTGTCTTTTCTATAGTGATAAATGAATTCCAGCCATTTCCTAAGCCAGGATCCCAAGACTCATCTCTGGGTCCCCTCTTTCTAGCCCCTTCATCCATTTGCTATCTGAGCTGTAGCTTCCAATGCGTTAATTGTTCTCAAATATATCCACACTGCCACTGACATGCTTCACCTGAATTAACCCAGTAATCTCCCAAACAATCTCCCTGCCTTCAATCTTCCATCTACAACCTACTCTCCAATGAGCTCCACTATCCCATTCGAACTCACTTTCCAAAGTCTCCATGTGGTAATTAAAGCCCTCATGACCTGAGTCAGCTTTTCTCCCTTCTTTTCACTCCATTCTTCCGTTCACATTTGATATGCCAATCACAGGGACATAATTGTTCTTGAAAGCACCATGCTCTCTCTCACCTGTAAGCCTTCAATCTTTGGCTCCTTCTGCCTAGAAAATACTTCTTCCAGGGTCTCCAACCCTTCCTGAAACCTTTACCTATTGAATTCCCAATTGTCTTTTAGGACTCAACTGTGGCATTACTTCCACATGGAAACCTTCTTGGCCATGCCCTGCCCCTACACCTTGGTTAAGTGCCCTCTGAATGTTCTCTGGGTACTAAGTGCTTAACATATTTGTGGAATGAATCCTTTACCCTATTAAACATTTCCAACCCCACAAAACCTCTGATATGACCATGATCATTTTCCTGCCATCCCATGAACATGCCATATCCATACCCCCTCCACACCTTGGCCCACACCGTTCATTCACATTGGAATGGTTTCCTTCTTCCTCGGGGAAGATTTCTCTGAACATTTCAACCCTAGGCAATATTTTTTTACCTCTGAATATTGGCACATTTTGCATGTTTCTCATTTGACATATATTTATACATAGTGCTAGTGACATCATTTATATTGTAATTTTTGAGTTATTTATTTTTTATGGTTATACTTCTAGTTACCCTGCCAATTATACTTTAAGCAACCTGAAAGCAAGCACAAGATATTACTTTGTATTCCTCCTGTCTTAAATTTGCATAGTTCAGCACTATATATATATATATATATATATATATATATATATATATATATATATATTCAGCCCATGTCATTTAACATTACAACATTAACATCATTTAACAGTTATAGGATTAGGGCAAAATCAATAGATGAAGAAAAGGCTACACAATGTAACAAATATGTTTCAAATGAGATCATAAATAAAAGGAGAAATCCATGACCATGAACATACTTGACGGCAGTTTGGCGTGTGAACGTAAGGCCTTGGGAAGCAGCAGCTGCAATGGAAACTGCAATTATGGTGCCAACAGTACGAATGCACTCAGCTGTAGGACAAGCCAGACGTCAATCAAAAGTGGAATAAAAACAAGATGTACACTCTCCAAACCAATCTGTATGGATATTTAACCAGAGAGCTCACAGTCCATATGGCGACAGTAAAAGCAAAAGAAAATTAGAGGAAACATTAAAAAAAAATAAAACACTATATGTCAAACTTATCAGTAACACAATAACTGTAAGTAGGTTAAACTCTCCTAATAACCATCTCACACTCCTCATAAACAAAATCCAATTGCATGCCTCTCAGAAGATTCCTTAAACAACGTGAATCTGAAAGGCCTATTCATCCCACAACATTTTTGTAGGATATCTACTGTATATCAACACCATGCTGATTTACAAGAAGGTTAAATATTAAAAGATAGAGAGATATAAGGCAAATGCAAACAGAAAGGAAGCAAGAGTCACAATAGTAACATTAAAGAAGCAGTGCTAAAGTCAAGAAGCATTATGTAAAACAAAAAAAA
>NW_005871164.1:2420698-2480175 GCF_000147115.1 Myotis lucifugus
TTGTTTGTAGCCATTTCTTTTTGTGTGTGTGTGGTGGCTGTTTTCTTTCTGAGCTTGATGTTTCTTCTTTTTACACCAGTCCCTTTAGCATTTCTTGCATGGCTGGCTTGGTGGTGATAAACTCCCTTAGCCCTTTTTTGTCTGTGAAGCTTCTTATTTCCCCTTCAATTTTGAATGATAGCCTTGCTGGATAGAGTATTCTTGGATTCAGTCCTTTGCTTTGCATCACTTTGTAGATTTCCGTCCATTCTTTTCTGGCCTGATGTGTTTCTGTTGAGAAATCATTTGATAATCTAATGGGAGATCCCTTGTATGTTACTTTCCGTCTCTCTCTTGCAGCCTGTAAGATTCTCTCTTTGTCCTGAACATTTGCCATGGTAATTATGATGTGTCTTGGTGTGGGTCTTTTCGGGTTCACCTTGTTTGGGACTCTCTGGGCTTGTGTGACTTTTTTCTTCCCCACCTCAGGGAAGTTTTCTGATATTATTTCTTCGAATAGGTTTTCTAATCCGTGTTCATCTTTCTGTTGTTCTGGCACCCCTATTATTCGTATGTTGTTTCGTTTCATGTTGTCCCAAAGCTCCCTTAGGCTCTCCTCCTGTCTTTTAATTTTTTTCTCCATTTGCCGTACAGTTTGAGTGTGTTTTGCTTCCTTGTCTTCTAATTCACTAATTCGGTCCTCCGCTTCTCCCAGTCTACTGTTGATACTTTCAATGGAGTTTTTTATTGAGGCTATGTCGCTCTTCATTTCTTCTTGGGACTTACTTAAGTTGTTGATTTTTTCATCTGTTTCTTCTAGCTTCTTGCATAAGTAGTTGAGTTTTTCATCTGTTTCTTCTTGCTTCTTGAACATCCGGTGCATGTACTCTAGGAACCTTATTCTGAATTCTTTTTCCGTCATGTTGCATATCTCTGTCTCACTTAGCTGCTTTTCTGGTGAGTCCTCCTTTTCTTTCCTTTGGGGGTTTCTTTGTCTACCCATGTTTGATCTCACTGACATGACTAGTTGTTGAATTGTTCAGTGGCTGGACCCTGGGAGGCAGTGGCTGCTCCCTGGGTGGCAGTGGCTCCTCGGGCTGTGGTTGCTCCTTGGGCGGTTGTGGTAGCAGCGGCTCCTCTGTTGATAGCAGAGCCTCTGGTGGGTGCTGTTCACAGCTGTGGTGGCTCTTCTGGCTGGTGGAGGGAGGCTTCACACACAGCAACTGTTCCCCAGGCGGAGCGTATGGTGATCAGGAGGCCGCTGTTGCTTGAATCTGAGTGCTGGGGTCCAATCCCAGCGGGTCCAGGGGTCCCCAAAGGTGTGGACGGAGTCGGCGAAGAAGGAATGACACGAAGACAGCCTTCAGTTGATCAGCAGCCTAGTCAGGACCTCTAGCCAGGATCTCTGTCTTCCTTTTGTTAAGTTGTATGAGTTCCCTATATATTTTGGCAATTAACCCCTTATCAGATGTATCATTGGCAAATATGTTCTCCCATAGAGTGGGTTCTCTTGTTATTTTGTTGATATCCTAAGAAACCCAAAACACTCATCAGAAAGAATATATGCATCCCTTTGTTCATAGAAGCTCAATTTATAATAGCTAAGATTTGGAAACAACCTAATTGCCCATCAGCAGATGAGTGGACTAGAAAACTGTGGTACATCTACACAATGGAATACTATGCTGCTATAAAAGAGAAAGAACTCTTGCCATTTGCAACAGCATGGATGGACCTGGAGAGTATTATGCTGAGCGAAATAAGCTAGTCAGAGAAAGATAAGTATCACATGAGCTCACTCATACTTGTAATCTAACTAACCAAATAAACTGATGATCAAAAATAGATCCAGAGACATAGAAGCATGAACAGATTGTTTGAACTCAGAGGAAAGGCAGGGGAGGGTGAGTGGGAAGAGATCAACCAAAGAACTTATATGCATATATGCATAACCCATGGACACAGATAATGGAGTGGTGAGGGCCTGAGAGGGGGTTGGCAGGGGAGGGGGTTGACAGGGGAGGGCTGGAAGAGGTTAATGAGGGGAAAAGAAGGATCTATGTAATATTTTCAACAATAAAGATTTAAAAAAAGAAAAGAAAAAAAAACATTGGGGTTTCTTTTTTCAGTATTTGTATTAGTAATAGTAGTATTAATAAGATATGATAAACACTAATACTCATGCTGCAGATAACAGCATCAAAGTTCACACGGGAAAATATTGGATTTTTCCAAAAGAAGACATTTACAGAATCATACTGAAAGGAGAATGAGGAAGTTCTATCACATTTCTTTTTATTCTTGAAGCAACATTTACCAAAGTTGATCATTTGCTAAATCAACATAAAAATCACAATTGCCAAAGCAAAAGATAAGCATTATTCTCTGACATTTATAAGAAAACTGGAAATAAATTATGAAATAGTAGCAAACAAAACAAAAACTTGAGAAGTTAAAATTATTCTCCTAAATAGCTCTCAGGTCAAAGAAAATATAAAAACTAAAATTATAGAATAATTTAAAATAATGACTGATAGTGGGAACACCACAGAGAAAAACTTGGGAGATGCAATCAAACCTGTACTCAGAGGTAAGTCAACATCTTTAAATGATTGCATTATTCACAAAATTAAGAATAAATGATAATAAATAAAAGATTTAAAAAAACACAGAAAAAGCATAGGAAGATTAATACAGATTGAAGTAGAAAAAGAATTAAAACAGGAAATGTAAACAATTTGAAAACGAACTCACTCTCTTATTTCCACAAGAATAAAAATAAAGGCAGTGCCCTAAGTGGTCCCAGATCTGTCTCTCTCCTCAATAATGTTCAGAAGGAACAGACCTAGGGATGCCCCTTCTTCCAGGGACACCCCTTCTTCCAGCCTCTGACCACCCTGCAACCTCTTTTCCAGTCCCCATCATCAGAAGCATCTCAGCCATCCTCAGCCTCTGAGACCAGCCAACACGGTTTTTTACTTTAACACCTAATTGCCAAACAACCATGAGCTCCCTGATTCATCAGAATTATTCCACCGAGGTCGAGGCTGCCATCAACCAGTCAACCTGCACCTGAGGGCCTCCCCCACCTACCTCTCTCTGGCTTCTATTTGGACCTCAACAATGCGGCTCTGAAGGGCATGGGCCACTTCTTCCAAGAGTTGTCCGAGAAGAAGCTCCAGGGCACAGAGCATCTCTTAAGGATGCAAAAACAGTGTGGTGGCCGCATTCTCCTCCAGGACATGCTGAAGCCTTCCCAAGATGAGTGGGCAAATCTCAAGCTGCTACAGAAGCCGCCAGGGCCATGGAGAGGATCCTGACCAGGTCCTTCTGGATCTGCATGCCCTGGGCCCTACCCGCACCGACCCTTATCGCTGTGACTTCCGGGAGAACCACTTCCTGGGTGAGGTGGTGAAACTCCTCAGAAAGATGAGCAACCACCTAACTAACCACAGGTTGGCCCGCTTGACTGGGCTGGCCGAGTATTTCTTCAAAAGGCTCACCTTCAAGCATGACTAGGAGCCTTTGGAACCCAAGGGCCTTTGAGAGGCCCCTCTGTATCCCCCATGGAATCTGGTTTTTGCCTGAGCCTCTCCCTGAAACCACTAGGCATCCTTTTAAGCGCCCTGGAGCCCTTTCCCATGCATTGGACCAAATGGAAATAATAAAGCTTTTAGCAGAAAAAATAAATTAATAAACCCTTGGTAAGACTATGAAAAAATCATAAACATTCACAAATAGAAATTATAAAGTGGATATTAGAATACATATAGAAATATATAAATATTATATATATGTATATATATGTGTGTGTATATATATATATATATATATATATATAGAGAGAGAGAGAGAGAGAGAGAGAGAGAGAGATCTCAGATATCTCACAAACATGCATAACTTATACCTGGCCTAATAATTTTGAAGATCTCAACAATCTAGAGACAAGTATTTTTGAAAAAATTTAAAATTAACTGAATAAAAATAGGAAAACTTAGACAAATTAAAGCACTTGAGAAAATATGTATAAAAATTCTTTTTTAAAAAGCCAGTCCATTATTATGCACAACCCATTTCAAGAAAAAAAATAACCCCCATGCAATGATAACAATGTCCTCACATCATCACCATCTTCATCATTATTCCAACAACAGACACATGTATTTAATGCTTACAATGATCCAGGAGCTGCATAGGGCTTTGCTTCTATAATCTCATTTAACCTCACAAATGCTCTGTATGATAGGTCCTTGTATTTCCATTTTATAGGTGATAAAACTGATACTTAGACAAGTTAGATAATTCACCTAAGGTTATAGGACTGGCAAGGGAACAACCCGGGATTTGAACCAAGGTCTGTGTATATCCCCAAAGCCCATGGGCTCAATGGCTGTGCTTTACAGCCTTGTCTATACAAACAGTTCCTAAAACACAGAAAAAGATTAACATCTTCCAGATTAATTGTGTGAAACTTGCATAAACTTGCTAGCAAAACTTGATGAAGCTAGTAAATAATAAAAAAAAGGAAAGGTACCAGGCAAACTCACTTATGAAGTCTTAAAAGAGCAACAAATAGAGACCTGCAGTTGTGAAAGGGAGAAAGGATCCTGACTAATGGTTTGCTATGATTTCATCCAGTGCACTAGACCAAGCAATAAGTTCAGATACATCTATGCAGACACTACAAAGATATCTGTGACATTCAAATTCTATTTCTGAGTTTTGTTCATTTAAAGTGAGGCAGAAATAGAAGAGTACTTCCATAATATGGCAAAGAAATTCTATCCAATAGCCAAACATAGTGAACTAGAGGCCTGGTGCATGACATTCATGCAATGGTGGTGATGGCAGCAGTGGGGCGGGTGGGGGGGGGGGTGCTCAGCCCGGCCTGCGCCCTTTCGCAGTCCTGAAGACTTCAGGGAATGTCCGACTGACATCCCACAGTCTGACATCCTTAGTGCTGCTGCCGAATCGGGCCACTGCACTCGCCAGTCATCAGCCCGGCTTGTAGTTGAGCGGGTGCTCCCCCTGTGGGAGCACACTGACCACAAGGGGGCAGCTCCTGGTGGTCAGTGCATGTCATAGCAACAGGTTGTTCTGCCGTTCAGTCAATTTGCATATTACCCTTTCAGGATAATAAAACAGGAGCCTCATTCCTCTGCATGAGGACAATATGAAAATAGATCAACAAAACATTTCTAGTTGATACAATGAGAACAGAAACAAAGGACATATGTAAATTTGGGGGAAAGTTTAAGTTTTCAGACCTTTATCTCTTTACTTTGGAAGGCAAAGGAATATTACTCCACCAAGTTTGGTAAGTTCATATTTATTTGGTAAGGTCATGAATGGTATAAGAGCTTTAAACACATTTGAGTTGAGGTAGAGCATAAAACCATACATTTTTGGTTCTGAAGGTTCCTTTAACCTCAAAAATTTTTACAACCATCCACATGCTAATTTTTTGTGTTTATCATTTGCTGATTCAGACAATAGACTATGGTAAAAACCCAGTAAGAGTTTAGTGACATTTTAAAAGGTCATTATAATACACTAATTCATTACACTAGATATATATGTATTTAGATACATATACATATGCATTACATACTTCTTTATACTTTTGAAAAATTGTAGTACATGTAGGCTATTTGAGATTCATATGAATTTACAAGCCCTTCCCATAACTCTGCAGTTCCCTCCCCCTCCTAGAGTTCGTGGCCCTGAGGCAGGAACAACTGCTGGAGACACCTTCGCAATTCAGGAGAACAAGACATCCTGGAGGGAGAACATAGCCTGGAGGGACGCCCTCTTGATCTGACAAGTCTGCAAGATTACTCAGGAGGGCTGTGACTCACTATTTCACAAAGGCCATGAAAGGCACCTGATAAGCACATAGAGCTTGGTTCCTATTTTTACATGTTGAAGTAGCTGTGATTCACCCATGTAATTCTAATTAAGTAAGACAGACTAGAGAAATCCAACTTCTCACATTTTCTAAAAATATATTTTTATTGATTTCAGAGAGAAAGTGAGAGAGAGAAACAGCAATTATGAGAGAGAATCATTGATCTGCTTCCTCCTGCATACCCCCTACTGGGGATCGAGCCTGCAACCCCGGCATGTGCCCTGACCAGGAATCAGTCGTGACCTTCTAATTCACAGGTTGGTGCTCAACCACTGAGCCACACTGGCCAGGCCAAGTTCTCACATTTTCATAAAGAGCCATATTGTGTATTAAATATAACAAATGATAACCACACGTCAAGAGAAGAGGATGCTGAGTGTTCAGTTTGGTAGGTATTCACTCTTTAAGAAAGGACACAGTTCAGAAACAAATATTCACTGCCTCCCAATGTAGTCACATACATACATTCAGAAAGATTTATAAATAAAATAGTTAACAATGACAATTAAATGGAAAGCAGCAACTTATTGATGGAGAATTCATCCATTAAAAGCTTTCCATTCATAATGGATTTCGCCCAGAAGTGGGTTCTTCATTCCTCCCTGGAGGCTGCATTCTTGGTAGCTACTTTCAGAGCATTGCCAGCACCGTTACACACTTGCTTTATATAGCTTTCGAGCTGCTCTGCCGCTCTCCTCTGGCCAAAGGACTTCATAAAAGCTGCTGGGGAATAAGAGGCACAGACAGTTCGTCTCCCAGGCTTGGAACCCACTGCCTGGGCAGGTTCCATCGAAGTGTCTGCTGTTTCCAGGACACTACAGTGATCTCAGCTAATCATTATTCTACCCTTGAGTTTATCATCTGACTATATGATGACTCGAATGCAATTCTTTTTGTGTCATTTGTCACCACTCACACTGGGATTTCTTTATCCAGGAAGACCTAAGGCCAACTCTGACCCTGGCCCTTACTAGCTAGAAGAAAATTGTACCTTGCCCCTCTGAACCTCAGTCTCCGGATACGTAACAAGGAGAGAACTTTGGAATTATCACAGTAATGAGTGTGAAGTACCTGTTTCACATCAGGCTTTGGAGGTAAAGTTTCTTCTCTTCTCTCGCCCTTATATACCCTCAATTCCCAATTTGAGGGATTAGTCCATGGCCTGTCTTCAGGCTGCAACTTGTCTAATGGTTTGAAGATTTTTAAATGAAGTTAATATTAGAGACTGCCTTGGAAAAGCACTTCATCAGTTTTTTCAGGATCCAAAACATAATGTAATCTTTCCTTCTCTACTCTCTCCTTTTACTCTGTCAACAAGTAGAACATGTGCCTTTGATTCAAAGCATATTAAAGAATGTATCCTCGTCCTGGACAGATTGTTCAGTGGTTAGAGCATAGGCCTGTGCACCAAAAGGCCGTGGGTTTGATTATGGTCAAGGGCACGTACCTGGGTTGTAGGTTTGACCCCCGGCCCCAGTTGGGGCACGTGCAGGAGGCAACCAAGTCTCTCTCACATTGGTGTTGTTTCTCTCTCTCCCCAATCCTTCCTTCCCACTCTCTCTGAAAATCAATGGAAAAAAATCTTCAGGTGAGGATTAAAGAAAAAAAGAACAATGTATTGCCAAGCTGCTCTATAACTGTTCTCAGAGGCGTGCCTCATTTCAAATAAATGCTAAGGTCCTTAAAAATAGAAGGAATTCTTTCTACTTGCTCTCCTACAAGGAAGTCCAGTTTAAGTTTTCATACATAGTGGGTACTCAATGAATACTTGCTAACCCACCATCACTTTTATGAAATCAGACAATTTTTCAAAAATTAACATAACCTCTCATTTATTAAATACACTTTAAATGTCCTTTGAAGATAACATTGCTACAAATCACCTTTAATTCATCAATAATTCAGATGGCTAAATAGTGGACAGAAATTTCTATAAATAATCTTTCTCTTAAAGCTACAGGACATTTTAAAGACTTGGTTCAAATGAACTCAGCAACATCTAGGGCCAGATCCCATAGATCAGTTAGCTGTTGTCCAAATGTCCGGGGCAGGTGCTGTGTTTGGTCTAGCAAATAACAGACTTCTACATAAATCAGTCTTTGTGTTGCTTTCCACTACAGAGAAAATCAGAAATCATAAGATTAGACTTGAGAACTGAAAGAAAATTAAGGAGAACAGGTGGCACAGCCCTCCACCTTTAGGAAGGTACAGTGTTATTATTACTATCATTTTACTGAGGCTTTTGATCATCTTTCCAAGCTGAATGTTTGAGGGGGAGACACTGTTCTGGTGGTGACCAGACCTGAAGTGCTGAGTTGCCATAAGGAGTAGTTTCATTAGTCAAATCATTGAAGGAACCAAATGCCATGTTTTCCATCTTCTTGACCACCACCGAGTGTCCTAATTAGGCTCCTTTTTATACCCTGAAAAGTGCCATAACCTTCCATGGGGGTCGTGGAGCAGACTCTGGTGTCACCTGCAGAAGCATGAGGTGTGGCTATTCAACTGAGTTAACATTCCAATTCAATCAAAGCCTCATTCAGCCCACAACCTTACCTGCAGGCAGCCATGCCACCATTCACTCATCATTCAGCTCTTTCTTTGGACTGAATTCTCACATTTCTAAATAAGGAAATCATTTACTCCCACAGCTAGTGAGATCATGACAACCTTATGAAGAAATAGTCTCCCAAATGGAGCACCGTCCTCAGTATCTTACCTGTGATTTCACTCTACCGTGAAAGGGCTTGGCTATTCATCTGAGTAGCCTTCAATTCTCTAGTTTGCAGGTTTCCACACAAATAAGTAGTTTTAATGTCCTACTGCAGTCAATCAATGCAAACACAAGGTATACCTTTTTTCTAGAGGTAAAATTATATAAAATCAATGTAAGTCACCATGCTCATATTGAGGGAGGGAGGGAGGGAAGGGAGAAAGAGAGAGAAAGAGAGAGAGAGAGAGAGAGAGAGAGAGAAATGAAACATCGATCAGATGCATTCTGCAGGCCCTTTACTAGGGATCAAGCCCGAAACCTGGGCATGTGCCCTGACCTGGAATTGAACCATCAACCTTTGGGTACAATGGAAGAATCCAACCCACTGATCCACACCAGTCAGGGCTAGTTTCTCTTTTCTATTATGGTCTTAAGTTAGAATGAAACCACTAGGCTGGGACAAGGGTGCGATGTGGATATCAAGAGAGAACAGAGCCCCATAAAGTTAGTAGAGTTTGCACTTGACACCCAAATGCTGCTCATCCTCCATCAACTTTACCTTAGACATACACTGAGACCCAGCATAGGTCTGAGATGGATCTGGAAGCTGGTCTAAGTGGGTGTCTCACTGATCCAGATTCTCAGGGCATGGCCTTCCCTGCCTTGTCCTCTGTTCCTCAAACCTAGGAAGGAACCTGATCCCAAAGGTCTGAAAAAGGGCTTTCAGCGACAGCCTTAGAGTAAGGGTAATACAGTGTGCTAACAGGGAAAACTAGTAGCAGCTGCTGCAACTTAGCAGCGATGGATGCTGGCAGGAGGAATTCAGAGATCCCATTTGGGAGATGACAGGATTCCGTTGCCCAGTTGAGCAGATGGAGATCTGAAGGATGCATGGAGCCAGAAGAGCTTGGAGAGGTTCTGCCTGCACATCACGGCCAGCGGGCTGGGGCCATACAGACAGAGCTTGGTAACCAAAGGTATTAATCTAGGCTCTGAGATTACAGCATTGCCAAGGGGCGGCTCAGCTGCTGAACTGTGTCCTCTCTGGCAGGTGTGTTGATAGATAGTCTCAGAAATTTTCAAAAGTTTTAATGTATCTCCCTTTCCCTATTCAAATGCAACATCTACCTTAAAAATAGGACAAAGGAGCATATTAAAAGTTAGTCAATGAAATGTGTGGGAAACTGTTTATTGCCTTCACTATCTGATAAGCGTAGACAGAGAAACCCCCCGAAGGCTGGGTGCCTTTGAAGCCCTAGCAAAGGTCAGAGCTAGGCGCCACCTCTGTTTGTCCAGACAGTGGTAGCTGAAACTACTCTCCCATTTATTATTATGTAAATCCTTGCTGATGGGCTAGTCTGTCTGTTGCCAGGGATCACCTGCATAAGGGCTATGCTACGGATGCATCCCAGATGAAGAAAAGCTTGGCGAGGCCTGAGCACTGGAGGAAGTCCTTCCCCTTGAGTTGGACTTACTCGCCTGGTCCCCCAATATTTCCAAATTATCTCTTGTCTTTTAATTTTCATTTGTGTGCGGCTCTGCTTCTAGGTCCTGAACCCTGACCCACGCGGGATGTGGGAAGGAAACACCCAACAGAAATGCAGATGGGTTCTAAAGTCAAACAGACTTGAGTGCAAATGCTGACTTGACCACTTGTTAGTTATTTGAACTTAGACCAGTGGTCAGCAAACCTCGGCTCGGCAAACCGCAGCTCACGAGCCACATGCGGCTCTTTGGCCCCTTCAGTGTGGCTCTTCCACAAAATACCGGCTCTTCCACAAAATACCGACTTCTGCGCATGGGCCACTAAGTTTCAATCACACTGTATGTGTGCACCCGCACGTGGTATTTTGTGGAAGAGCCACAATCAAGGGGCCAAAGAGCCGAATGTGGCTTGCGAGCTGCGGTTTGCCGACCACGGACTTAGACAATTAATTCAACTTCACTGAGCCTTACCTGCCCGTTACAATATGTGGTTGAGGAGAAAATGAGGTAAGACACTCAAAGCACCCGACACATGTAAACACTAATACAGTAGCTATGGTTATGGCTTGTTGTTAGAATAGTGTGTGGTACAGAGTAGGCACTCGGGAAGTGGTAATGGAATCTTATCATCGGGTTCACATAGATCTGAAAAATGGGACAGGGGAGTTACTTGGTTCACGGGGTCTAGAAAGTAGCCTCCAGGAGAGAGGAAGTAAGTCTAACACAGTCATGGGGAATAAGAAAAATAAACTCCCCCCTCACACCTCCCTGAACACTCAACCCTGATCCAGCATCTGTCTCTTCCCAGGCAGACATGGCATTGGAAAGGCTCTTATCTTAATGGAGTAAAGAATAATCAACAACCGAAGTCCAATTTAATATAAAAGGTATCTAGTGTGGTATCCTCTCCATCAGTCTTGACTCTAAATACAAAAAAAAAATATTTGATTTAAAGGTTCACCATTGGAGATGTCTTTTATTTATCCTTGGATTCACATCCTAATAAACAAGAGACTTTTCCCCACCCAATTCTCCCATCTCTACCACCACCATCACAAGACACCTTTGTCTCCCTATGACATCAACACAGCACAGCTCATTGTACGTCCTGACCAGCTCCCCCTTGCCTGCCTTCCCCACGCCCCTCAATCACTAGGAACAAGTTGGCAGTGGGGCTGTTGTCAAGGGCACATGTGCTGGGGAAGTCCTGGCTATACATGTTAGCCGGCCACTAATGAACATGTTGATAGTTCAAACCACTGAAATCCACTTAATATATTTTTTACACAACCAGGGGTTATGACTGCTGCCTGAGAGAAAAATAACCTTTAAGCATGCAAACTTTGAGAACATGTTACCAATTAATGACTGCATTTATTCATCTTTCCTCACCTTGACCTCCTTTCCGCTTGGCTCTTACAAAAACTACATGTTATTTCCAAAGACAAATGGTGAATATCTATTTTCTCAGAAATTCCAAGAGACATTTGCAGCCAAGGACAAGAAAAGCTATAGCAGGAAATGGAACAACAAGTTAATGCTTTCCGTGGTGTCTAGCAGCCTTCACCCTGAAAGTATCTGACTAAAATAAGAACCTGATATTTGCAAATCAGCCACAGATACTTTTCTTGTGAGTGGATCCCATGACCTGAGGGCTTTGTAAACGATGGCAAGCTGGTGAAAGGAGCTGGGAGAGGCAGGGGAGAAGGTCCTCAAATGTCTGAGTCAGAGCTCAGCTATTTGGGGGATTCCACTTCTCTCCCTGGGGCTTAGCAAAGCAGAAGGGACAACCAGTTCTGGCCCCTGATGATAAACAAGAGAAAAAACCCAAAACTCCACAGAATTTTGATGGATGAAACAAGCCCTAAAAAGAACTGAAAGAACTGCCTTGAGGCACTGGAAAGTTCAAAATGCAGGCGATATTAATAGCAATGTACGGGCGAGGCTAAAGCTAGAACTTGGCCCAGAGTCCGCCCCTAGAAAATCGAGCTCATCTCCAATCACCCTCGGCCCCTCATTGGGGTCAGGCTGATGTTGAAGGGGATAAACACACTCCCTGTGCGTCAATGGCAGGGGCAGGGTCCTTAGGATCATTTTAGCCTGGAAGGAAAATCAGACTTAAAATTACAAATTGGCTGGAGAGAATCCACACATGGGTTATGAAGAACTGATTGTGCTCCCTGGGGGGAAATTGATTAGGGTTTCCTAGGCGTCATCAGTAAGTGGAATGTAAAATGCAGTTCCTAACCATGGGAGGATGAGACTCTCATCAGGAAAGCGGGTCATGTGAAATATCAAGAGGACTAAAATAATAGACGGAGACCTTATGGCTCAGTGGCTCATTGATACAAAGTAAACAACCGGAATCGCAGAGGGAAGAGGGGTTTCTGTCCTGTCCTGGGAGTGGGTATGTCCAGGATCCACTCCCCATTATCATGGAGGATTCCTCAATGAGTGTGACATGGATGGGATGGACCCCAGTCCCCTTCCCACACAGCATGGGCACACAGCTCAGGCTGGGCTCACCAGCCGATGCTCCCACCTTTTTCTGCATCTAGACTTACCGATGCAAAGACTCAGGAACAATCAGGCTCACTCACAATGTCTAAGGCAGGGTTCTGCAATGGCTATGCTGTCCAGGCCTTGTGTTCTTGCCCAGGACAGTCAATCTCCAGCTTCCTGTTTCTGAGCCACTGAACTGTCCTTGGGTCCACACTGCTGCTGGGGCTCCAGTCTCCTGCTGACTATCTGAGCTCCTTAAACTGGTTTCGGTTTCTTTGACCAAAAATATTGACCTTTATTAGGAAATTCCACTGTTTCTACTATATTATTATTAACTTTTTAAAAATAAGAAATCTATGACCCAGCAATTATACTTCTGGATATTTATCTAACAAAATCCAAAACATTAATTTGAAAAGATATATACACCCCCAAGTTCACTTCAGCATCATTTACAGTAGGCAAGATGTGGAAGCAACCTAAATGTCTATTAACAGACAAATGAAAAAGAAGATGTGGTACATGTATGCAATGGAATATTACTCAGCCATAAAAAAGAATGAAATCTTACCATTTGTGATGACATAGATGAGTCTAGAATGTATTACGCTAAATGAAATAAATCAGACAGAGAAAAGCAACTAGCATAAGATTTCACTCATATGTGGAATCTTAAAAACAAAAGCAATGAACAAACAAAACATAAACAAACACCAATACAGAGAACAAATTGATGGTTGCCAGATGGGAGATGTTTGGGGAGATGGACAAGAAGGGAGAAGGGATCAGGAAGTACAAATTGCCAATTACAAAAATAATCCTGGGAATGTAGTCAATAATCTACATATATAAAAGACTTAGTGACTGTCTGACCACTAGACCAGTAGCTATGATGCATACTGACCACCGGGGGGCAGACACTCAAAAGACCTGCCAAGCTGTGGTGACTTGGCAATGGCAGTTCTCAGGTGACATACCCAGAACCAGAGAGGAGGGAGCCCAATTCTGGGGTGTGTCACCCGAGAACCGCCCTCTCATAATCCAGGTCTCCTCCAGGGATATCATACTGCATTTCAGCCTGATCCCCACAGGCCAGGCCAAGGGACCCTACCTGCCGGAGGGACCCCGCTCACTCTGTAGATGACCTTTGAGCCGAAGCACCACTTCAGGTACAGCAGGCCAGGGAGGGACTGCTGGAGGTTGGCCCCAGGGTGTGTCTGGCCCGTCTAGTCCAGTCCCACCCCACTGGCCACCTTCTAAATAATTTCCTTTCAATGTGCACGAATCCGTGCACTGGGGCCCTAGTATTGTAATAAGTATGTATGATGTCATAGGGGTACTACACTTATCAGAGTGATCATTTCATAAGGTATATAAATGTCTAATCCTTATGTTTTACACCTGAAACTAATGCAATACTATATGTCAACTGTAATTTCAAAATGAATTTAAAAAAATAAAAATAGGAACTGTACTTATTCATCTATCCCAGCCCTGAAACCCTCAAAACAGTAGCTCCTTGGGAAGGGTATATTTAACTGCCAATGTGTGAATATGCTAAGAACCACTGGATTATATACCTCAAAAGGGATATGAATGGTATCTCAATAAAGTTACTAAAAAGAAATGAGTGCATATATAATAGTGTACCTGTATAAAAGGTATACATCTAACCATTGCATACAAATATGCATGTGGTAATTGCTCAAAATCTTTTAGCTTTTATTTATCAGGATTGACGGACTAGGCAGAAAGTCCTGGAATCAGAATGAGTAATGGAAGGGGCTTCAGGCTGGATTAATACAAGGATCCTCCCAACCCAAAACTATTGGACTGACACATTCTTTTGTGAGAATCCTGTGTGTTTCTCACAGGAGCTGTAAGCTGTGTGCGTGTGTGTCTCACCTGTCATCAGTGTATCCAATGCCCCAGTGGTTCTGTCCTCCGTGCCTCTATCCCTGAAGCCAAAATGCACTTAAAATGCTGCTGAGGAAATGCTCCCCCTCCTGCCCCTCTTAGAAGTTAAGATTTTCTGGTGGCCTCACCTCTCAGCGTGGTTTTCTTATTGCTTACGTCTGTGGAATGAATTCACCAAAAATAATTCAAATTCTTCATATACACTCAAGAGCTTGTTTGTTTTGGGGGTTTGAGGGGTTCATCTGTTTTTCTGTGTTTCATAAAAGCACAGCACAAAGATGAGAGGAGTGTAGGCAGGCACAATGGTGTCTCTAGATGAGCCGATTACATGTCCATTTTTATCCTCTTCCAGATACTTTGTGGTGTTGTTCAACTGTTCCATAAAGAATCACTAAGGAATATTAAAAACATGCTATAAATGGAAAAACACTACATACTTAAATGATGTAAATTAGCCCCAAGGTGGTTTATAAGGAAAATTATCTCCAAAGTCAAGATGCCCCCAGAGGTGTATCAGAATATTCACTGGACTAAATCTAAGTGATGTGTGGGGAGGGGGAGCAGGAAGTGGGGGGGCTACGTTTTGCCTTTGCTGTGATGCTTCCCGTGGAATTAGGAGAACATATCTCTTTGCCATCAGGTCAGCGCAGTCAAATGTTCAATCCCGTGTGCAGATGTGACGTGCGATTTGCGCCGAGGCTGTACATCTTTGGCGTTTGCCTTAGCGCCTTCTGGTTGCATTCTTCCCAGACGAGGAAAACCTGAGTGATTTGTACGCTAAGCCACTGCCCTCACATTACAGTGTTGCAAAAACTTCTAGGCAGTCATTAAAGTCAGACATGAAACTTAATTAAAGCACATCTTTCCCAAGCCTTGAGGACCCGTCCTTGCCCTCACAGACAGCCTTGTCTACGTAGACTGGTCTAGGGGTCCACTTGGGGATGTCTTCCCAGGCACAGCCTTCCCTCCCCATCTCTCAGACGGACCGTGAGAAAGAACCAGGTGGGTGACTGGCTCAGGTGGGTATGAAGATGAAAACAAGATGTCTTCCTGAATGGGTACTAATTATAGTGGCATCATTAAGTCATCGAGCAAACAGAAATGGAATTTGATCTGTCGGGAGCCTAACAAGCCCATAGACAGAATACGTCCCAGAAATCACAAACCAGCAACTTGAGGGGTTTTGATGGCCTTTGGATATATTGTAATTGGCCTACAAAATATTAAGTTTAAATTAGTGCTAGCACTTAAAATGGAGAGATTTTACCTAAAAATAAGACTTACAGCTTCTTTTAAATAATTACAAAAAATAAAGACACAGAACTAGCTCCTTTTCGGCAACAATCGGAGCTACGTCCTTCAGACAGCAGAACACGCTCAGTTCACCGCGTGCCCACAAACCCTGCCTGTGCAACGATGAGATCCGTGGCAGCTCCGTTTCTTTCCCCACAGCCACTTGTGTCTTTCTCGCTGCTGGCAGGCTGCCTCTATGTGGGGAACCTGCATGGCCTTTGCAGACACTGGGGTTTGAGACCATACCCTTCTTCCTCCCACCCCCAATCCTTTCCCCTGGCTGTGCCTTACCACAGTCAGTTATCTAGACTTCGCCTTTCCTTTATGCTCACTGGTGCCTTGTTAGAAAACCCATCCAGCTTCAATCCGAGGCATGTTTCTAGTAAGCTTCTGGGAGAAGGGAATAGTACGGTGCAGGAAACAACTGGATCTGGAGTCAGTACACCCAGCAGTAACTAGAACTAACCTGGGTTGTCAGAAAAATGTCAGTTCAGATCCCAGCTCCTCGACTTCTTTAGTTTGAGATTTTTTTTTTAATATATGTATTTTTTTATTGATTTCAGAAAAGAAGGGAGAGGGGGAGAGAAATAGAAACATCAATGATGAGAGAGAATCATTGATTGGCTGCCTCCTGCACGCTTCACACTGGGGATTGAGCCCGCAACCCCAGGCACGTGCCCTGACCAGGAATTGAATGGTGACCTCCTGGTTCATAGGTCAACGCTCAACCACTGAGCTATGCTGGCCCAGTTTAGTTTGAGATCTTGAGCAAAGTATTTAACCTCTTCAAACCTCGTTCTTTACTTATAAAATGTAAATATTTACCCTGCACACCTCACAGAATTGTAAAATCAAAGATCATATTCTAAGAAGGTGATTTAAACAGTTTATAGACTAAATCAACTTAAGGTAATTTTTTCTTGGGGATAAGGGACTAACTTATTAAATTACTTTGGATGAATTGGCAAGAAATACACCTTACCAAATTTTAAAAATTCTCTCTCTGAAAAAGCAGATAGTATAATAATGTGGATCCTAATTTGTTTTCACCATTTACCCATCTGTACATTGTTTTATAAATATGCAGAAGTGATTTAGTAAGTGTGTATATGGCCTAACTCTCCAGAAGACACAACTAATTAAAAAATGTACTTGCCACAGTGTCTACAGTGACCACAATTATAGACGTTTCCACATACAAGAATTTTTAATTGGCTCATGACATAAATCTGGTATGTACAACATATGCTTTTACAAACATTTGTGTTAGTAGGTAACTGGAATTCTGATTGGTGGCACTTTATAAAAGAGAGTATGGATAAATTGGACACTATACACATGTATTTAAAATTATTTAAAAATTGTATTTCTGAATATAAAAGTAATGTATTTTATTACAAATAATTTAGTTACAAGTGTCATTCTTTTTGTTTTAGTAATCCTCACTCAATGATATTTTTCCCATTGATTTTTAGAAAGAGTGGAAGGGAAGGAGGGAAAAAAGGAGGGAGAGAGAGGAGGAAGAGGAGAGAGAAGAGAGAGAGAGAAACATGGATGTGAGAGAAACACATGGAGTGGCTCCCTCCCTGCAAGAGTCCTGACTAGGGCCAAGGATCAAACTTGCAGCCTAGGTATGTGCCCTTGACCAGAAATCGAACCCTGGACCCTCAGTGCACAGGCTGACACTCTATCCACTGAGCAATTCTGGCCAGGCATAAGTGTCATTCTTGTTGTAGGTATTTATTGTGGATAAATTCTATTAACACTAAATGGACTCCAAATTCATTTTTTTGTCTACATTTTCCATTTACTGTATCATAGGCATCATTTCTAACAACCAAGTTCGTTTTTAATGACTGCATGCTTTTCCACTGTGTGGCTGCACTCCAAGTTACTTAACAATCACCTGCCAATGACTTGGGATTACTTTCAGTTTTCACTAATATAAATGTTACTGTGATAAATAGCCTATACACATTCTTTGTAAACTTGTGACTGATTCTTTTTTTTTAATCCTCACCTGAGGATATGGTTTTATTGATTTTAGAGGGAGAAGAAGGGAGACGAAGAGAGAAACATGGATGTGAAAGAGAAACATGGATTGGTTACCTCCCATATGTGCCCTGACCAGGAATCAAACCCACAACCTAGGTATGTGCCCCGACCTGTAATTGAACCCATAACTTTTGGATGTATGGGATGACGCTCCTACAACTGGGCCACCCTGACCAGGGCATGATTCTTTCTTAAAGTACTTTCTTAGAAGTGCATTGCTGAGTCAAAATCATGCTCTGCCTCACCCAAATTGCTTCCTCCCCCAAATTTGTCCCAATTACATTCCACCAAGAATAAATGAAAACGTCTGCTTTTCACCTCTGCATCCATGGGAATAGTTTAGTCTTTTCTATATCGTTAAAATAATATCTCATTATTTTCATTTGTATCCTTTTAATTCCTAATTCAAACGTTTTTTGATCATTTATATGTTTCTTTTTGGTAAACTGCATTTCACTTCCTTTAGCCATTTTCTATTGGGATAGTATTCTTTTTCTTTGTGATTTATAAGAGCTCTTTCTAGTCCATAAATTATTTGTCAATTCTTCTATTGATATATAGCTGTTTTCCAAATGTTAGCATTACAAAATAACATAGCAACAAATATTCTTATAAGCAGATATTTGTATATATCACATATTATTTCTATTGAATAGATTAAATTAAAATAGATTAAAATGCTCTAACACATATTGCTAAAATGCTTTCCATGAAAGCCGTGCCAATTTACTAGTATACTCCCACCATCAAACTGCGAGACAGCCTACCTCAAAGCAACCCATTTCATATCCAACCAGAGTTCTGCTACAGGATAGAGATAAAGACATCAAAGAGCAAGACACATAAATCGCAGAGGGAGGCAGTCAATCTGCTGCAGGATCTCTAGAAGCCAGCAAAGGAGAGGAGGGTCTGAACATTTGCTAGGACTGCAAGCGGGAGGCAAGCAATCTCTCACTCCTTTAAAATTTGGCCCAAACCTAGCTCCTTCCTAGTTCACTGAAAATATGTGACTGCTGATCACTGAAGATTAAAAACCTGCTGAACACATTCAACTTCTTACCTTCCCACATTCCACCGACTAAGAGTGATCATCTATTGTGCAAATACCTATGATGAGTCCCCTAGAAACGCCAAATCCCAGTGAATCCAAAGAAACAAGAACGAGGCCCAATGTTGGACCACTTCCTGGCGATGAGGTGAGAGCAGCTACTCCTGGAACTAGGCTTGGACGACAGGAAATAGCAACAGCCCAGTGTTTGCTAATCACAGTACAGGAGGTTGTTTCAGACTGAAGCTTAAACCAGTGAAAACATGCAAATTTCCCTCATTTAGTAAATAAAGAAACCTTGCCACACCAAACTCAAATCAACACTATTTCTTTTTGTTGTTGTTGTTAATCCTTACCCAAGGATTTTTCCCCATTGATTTTCAGAGAGCATGGCAGGCAGGGAGGAAGGGAGAGGTTGAGGGTGGGGGAGAGGGAGAGAGAGAGAGAGAGAGATAGAGAGAGAGAGAGAGAGAGAGAGAGAGAGAGAGAGAGAGATCAATTGGTTGTCTCCCACAGGCACTCCAACTGGGGCTGGGAATCAAACCTTCGACTCAGGTACATGCCCTTGACCAGGAATCAAACCTGTGCCCCTTCGGGGCATGGGCCCGATGCTCTAATCACTTAGCAACACCAGCCAGGGCAAATCAACACTATTTCAATAACCAAAACAAGGCAGGTTCTCAGTTAAAAGTGTTTCTTCCAGTGAATTCAAATCAGAGTAGCGAGAATGCAGACACAGTGGGTCTAATGCAGAGAGCTGATAAGGAATGTCTAATTAATGATTCAGAGGTATGAAATTCTCCAGCAACACTAAATAACATCATCATCCAAGTAAAGCAATTAAAAATTAACAGCCTGTTTTTCTTCTTTCAAACACAGGTTATCACACAAAAGGAATCATAACAAGCAAAGCTATGCTGGTCATATATTTTATCAGTTATATAGATTTTTCTATTTAAGTTATAATTTACATATAAAAGTTCAATTACACGTTTTTCCATTATGATTCATCTGACATTGGTTGTTTTTCCTAACTATTACTGGTTATGGATCTTATCATCACCATCTTCTAACCTATAGCATCAAATTTGTCATATGATTGAGATTATAGTAGACAGCATGAAAGTTTCTAGCAAATGGTAGGAACACTTCTGAATGTAACTATTAATGGTACTGCTGCATTGCATCTCTTTCTGTTTGGTTGTTACTCGTTATTTGCCCTTGTGAAATTTTCCTCCCTCTGGGATTCTGATATATCTGATGACTTCTAAATCATTTTACTAAATCAAACCCCCTTTCTATGCTCCAAGCACGCACTTCTAAATGGTAACTGGCCACTCACACCAGATATCCACACAGAGCTCAACCCCACATACCCAAAACCCAGATCTCAAGATGCATTCGTCCACTCCCATCAAAACCTGCCTCTGCTTTTGTCTCATAGGTAATGATGTCAGCAGCCTGACCCCCTGAGGCTCCAAAGGCCAGGTAGCCATTTTCTCTTTTCTCCCCTCCCTCCCTCCCTTCCTTTTGTCTCTGTAGATTTTCCTCTTCTGGACATTTCACATAAATGGAATGATACAATATGTGGCCTTTTTTAACTGTCTTCTTTCACTTAACATACTTCAAGGTTCATCTATATTACAGTGTGCAGCAGTACTTAATTTCTTTATATTACTTGCAATGGTATGGATATACCATATCATTTATCAGCTGAAAGACACTGGGGTTTTTTCTACTTCTTGATAATTATGCATAATGCTAAGAACATTCATATACAAATTATTGTGTGGACACATGTTTACTATTCTCTTGGTTATATACCTCAGAGAAGAATTGCTAGCCCATGTGGAAACTCTATGTTTAGCATTTTGAGGAATTTCCAAATCTTTCCTAAAATGGCTGTATCATTTTACGATTCAACCAGCAATATGTCATGGCTATAATTTCTTCACATTCTTGTTGATATTAGTTATTGCTTTCTTTTTCATTATAGCCATCCTAGTAGGTACAAAAATGGTATTTCTATATATCTCATTAGAAGAAATGACTTTGAATCCTTTGCCTATTTTTTAAATAAGTTATTTGTTTTCTTATGGTTGAGTAAGAGTTCTTCAGATATTCTGGTTGAATACTGTTCCATTATATGGAATACAAGTTCCTTATTAGATAGATGATTTGCAAATATTTTTCTATCATTATGTGGGCTGTCTTGTTCACTCTCTTGAATGGTATCCTATGAATCACAAAAGCTTTTAATTTTGATGAAGTCCCATTTACCTATTTTTTCTCTTTCGCTTTTGGTGTCATATCTGAGAAACCTTTACTTAATCCAAAATCATGAAGCTTTACTCCTGTGTTTTCTTCTAAGAGTTTTATAGTTTTAGCTTTCACATTTATGTCTATGATTCATTTTGAGTTAATTTTTGCATTAGGTGTGAGTTAGGTTTCCAACTTTATTCTTTTACATGTGGATATATACCTGTCCCAGCACCATTTGTTGAAGAGACTATTCTTTCTCCCCATTGTCTTGACACCCTTGTCAAAAATCAATTGACCAGCCCTGGCTGGTGGTCTCAATGGTTAGAGCATTGGCCCATGCACAGAAGGGTCTCAGGTTTTATGATTCCCCATCAAGGGCATGTACCTGGGTTGCAAATTCAACCCCTAGCCCATCAGCATGTGAGGGAGGCAGCCAATTGATGTCTCTCTTTCACATCAATGTTCCTCTCTCTTTCTCCCCCTCTCCCTTCCTCTCTCTGTAAAAATCAATGGAAAAAATGTTCTCAGGTGAGGATTAACAAAAAATAAATCAATTGACCAAAAATTTAAAGGTTTATTTCTGAACTCTCAATTCAATTCCATTGATCCTTATGTTTAGTCTTGTGCAAATAATTAATATTTTTAGTACTTGTGCTTTGTAGTAAATTTGGAAATCAATAATTGTAAGTTATAACCTTGCTCCCTCCTTTTCAAGATATTTTTGGCTGTTCTGGGTCATTTCCAGATAGATCAGTGTCAGTTTGTCAGTTTCTGAAAAAAGGCAGCTTGGATTTTGATAACAATTTTGTTAAAACTCTAAATAAGTTTGCGGAGTATTGCCATCTTAGCAATATTAAGTTTTTCAGTATCTGTATACATAGTATATCTTTCCATTTAGCTACATCTTCTTTAATTTCATTAATCAATACTTAATAGTTTTAGAATACAGATTTGGAACTTCTGTTGTTATACTTCTTCCTAAATATTTTATTCTTTTTTATGTTATCATAAATAGAATTGCTTTTCATAATTTGATTTTTGAATTGTTCATTGATATTGTATAGAAATACAATTGGTTTTTGTATATTGATCCTGTGTCCTGTAATTTTGCTAAATTTTTTTAAATTAATTATATTTCATAGTGTATTTTATTCTGTAGGATTTTCTATATGCAAAATCATCAGCAAATAAAGATAGTTTTGCTTCTTCATTCCAATCTGGGTGTCTTTTATTTCTTTTTCCTGTCTAATTGCTCTGGCTAGAAGTACAGGACAATATTGAATGGAAGTAATGAGAGTAGACATATTATATTTTACTTGATCTTAACAGAAAATCTCTTTCACTGTTAGTTAGAATATTAGGTGTAACTTTTTACAGATGCCCTTTAACAGGTTGAGGCAGTTCTCTGCTATTCCTAGTTTGTTGAGGGTTTGTCTTTATCATGAAGAGGTGGTAAATATTATCGAACACTTTTTATGCCTCTATTCAGATGATCACATGATTTTTGTCTTTATCCTATTAACATGTTATTGTATTACATTATTGTTTTTTCATAGGCATAGCCAGTCTTGCATTACTAGGATAAACCTCATTTAGTCTTAGTCATGGTGTAGAATTCTTTTTCTGTGTTGTTGAGTTTAGTTTGCTAGTATTTTGTTAAGCATTATAAGTGTCTACATTTATATGACACAGTAGTTGTAGTTTTTGTTTCTTTGTCTGGTTTGGTATCACAATAATACTGGCCTCCTAGACTGAGTTGGGAAGTGCTCCCTTCGCTTTTATTTTTTGGAAGTGTTTATGAAAGATTAGTATTAATTGTTCTTTTAATGTTTGATAGAATTCACCAGGTAGCTATCTAGCCCAGGCTTTTCTTTGTAGTAAGTTTGCTGTTTACTAATTCAATTATTTTGCTTGTTAAAAGTCCATTAAAATTTTCCATTTGTTTTTTGAGTCAGTTTCAGTATTTTGTAATTAAGAATTTGTCTGTTTAATCTAGATTATCTAATAGAACAATCTACTTGAATTAATACTTACTTTATTTCAATAGTATGCAAAAACTGCTACTCTATAACTACTTTACTTTGTCCTCTAATTATCATACACATTACATTTTTATACAAGTTTATATAGTTTTATACTTATAGCTTTGTCTTGCAGGTGCTTTTTTAAATAAGAAAGGAAGGGGAAGTTATAAAAAGAATACATGTATACTGTCTTTTATAGTTTAACCAGTGCTCTTTATTTCTTTCTGTGGATTCATGTAATAGTCTACTCCCTTTCATTTCATCTTTAAGGACTCCCTTTAGCAATTAAGGAAGGAGAGGTGTGTTCATGGTAAATTCACTCAGTTATTGTTTATCTGGCAATATCCTAATGTTGCCTTCATTTTTTAAAGAATAGTTTTGTTGGATATAGAATTCTTGTTTGACCGTCTTTTTCCCTCCAGTAATTTGAATATGTCATCTCACTACTTTCTGGCCTCCATAATTTCTGATGAGAGATTGGCTGTTAATATTAGTGAGACTTCCTGTACATTGCAAGACACGTCTCTCTTGCTTCTTTCAAGATTCTATCTTTGATTATTGACAATTTGATTATAACATGTCTCAGAGTGGATCTCTTTGAGTTTATAGAATTTGAAATTCATTCAGCTTTTTAGATTATGTAAATTCAAGGTTTTCATTGAATATGTAAAGTTTTCATCCATAATGTTTTTAAAATATTCTTTCTGCTGTCTGTCTCTTCTCTCTGTCTCAGACTCTCATTATGGGTATACTCATACACTTAAAGGTGTCCCACAGGTCTCTAAGGTTTGGCTAATTTTTCTTCATTCTTTTTTTTAATTTTTATTTTCAGATTACATAATCTCATTTGATATTTCTCAAATTTTTCTGATTCTTTCTTCTACTTACTCAAACCTGCTGTTGAACTCTACTAGTAATTTTTTCATTATAGTTATAGTACTTCTCAGGTCCAAATATTTTACTTGGTTTCTTTTTATAAATTTCTATCTTTATGTTTTTGGTTTAATGAGATATTATTTTAGCCCTTTCCTTGATTCCTTTACACATGATTTGCTTTAGTTCTTTGAATTTATTTATGGTCACTGACGTAAAGTCTTTGTCAAGTAAGTCCAATGTCTGGGCTTCTTCAAGGATAATTTCTATTGACTGATTTTTTGTTTCCTTGTGTATGGCACATACATTTCCTTTTCTTTGCGTGTCTTATATTTTTAAAAAAAAAAAAACTGGACATTTAAATAATATAATTAAGCAACTCTGGAAATTAGATCTCCTCCAACCATGGTTTGTTATCATTTCTGTTTGTTGTCATTATTGTTGTAACTATTCATTTAGTGGCTTTCCTGATCCTATTCTGTGGAGTCCATATTCCTTTGTCCTGTGCGGTTAGCTAAGTGGTCAGCTAATGGCTGGGCAGACACATTTTTAAATGCCTTTAACAATAACTATTTCAGCCTTTGCTGAAAGAACTTCTGTGTATAGTGGGGTGCATCTCCAATTTGCCAGCTGCTTACAATCTTCCTTGCCTTCACACTTGCTTGTGTAGGGCTTCAAGGTCAGCCACAGGTGAGAGATTAGTTTTATTAAGTCTTTCCTGAGAATGTGCACACATCTGCACAAGTGCATGCCTTTTTCCATGCACAGTTCCACAAATATGTGAGCTTTTCAAAGCTTTAATGGACAATTCATTCTCCAGTTTTAATTTAAAATTTAATTCCCGTTTTCCCCAACTTTTATTGCTGCCTCAGGCAGTTGCAATGTTAAACAAACGATTGCTGTAATTGTTTTTGACAAGTCCCAGGAGAAAAGTTTTTTGCATTGAATAAGTTCAGAAGTCAAATAAGTACAAAACCTGCATATAGGTGTTCCCAGGAAGCGACCAGGTAGGTCAAATGGTGATGATTCTCTGGGAATGGGCTCTCTGTAGAGCTCCAAACAGGTTTCCCCCCTCTAGTGGCTGCTAGGCTACTGGTTTTCACAGCTACTGTGATGGCAAAACTGCTGGTTTTTAAGGCTTCCTCAGAGCCACCGGGGAAAGGGAAAGAAACAGGGAAAGTTAAATGACAAAAAACTCACTGATTTTACTGATATTCAGGAGCTTTCTTTCCTGAATAAATGTTCCTCAGATTATTCTAAGACTTTGTTTAATTACCCAATTTTTTTTTTAAAATGTTGATTTTGACTATTTCTTTGTCAATGTTCTCCTTGGTTTTACGAAAGCATAGATTTCCAGAGGTTTTTATTTCATTGTTCCGGAAGTTCTTCTCTTCCCCTTAGCATTTTATAGGCACTAGGATCAGGACTTTAAGTATACCTAATCATATATATTACTGTCAAATAATATTTTTTGGGAACCTCACTCCTTGCTAGAACTTCTTTCTAAGGAGGTTTCTTTGAGTTCTTACAAATTTCTAATGTAAAAAAACAATGTTCAACTTATTTTATTTTATCAAATGACAAGGCACAATTATTACCAAACATCACTGTGTTTAATAGAGATAATGTGAAGTAGAATAGCAACCAAACAGAACATAAAAACTCAAAATTTTTAATGAGACATATAGCACGAGGTTGGCAGATCTTCCCATTATAAGAGAAATATTCTATCTTCTAGGGTTTTTATCTTACAAGAGTTTTTTGATATCCTTAATCACTGTAGATATAGTTCTCTTCTATCCCTTCTAAATCCTCATCTAGGGACCCACAAAATCCTTAATGATATTCAGCGATGATGACCAAGAACCTGTAGTGATATTTCAGACCTGATGACTAGATCTCACCTGGCTGAGGCACAAAGTAGATAATGAGGTAGATTAATAAGCCGCTAGGATGAAAACACGAGAGGCTCATCTTAAGTGAAGAAACAACAGCCAGAAAGATAAATTATATACATGGTTATAACTAGAGGTTAATGGTACAAACAGATTTCAGATAATCATAAGATTAAATCTGGATCCAACACTTAACAGCTCTGCGATATGGAAAAGTCACTTTGCTACTCGAAGCCTCTGTTTCCTCTCTGTAAATATAAATAATGCATACTTCATTGGGATGTTTTGCAGATTAAATGAGCGAATGCATATATAGCCCTTCATGGAGAGCATGGCTCACAATAAGTCCTCAATAAATCATGTTAGTTGGTAACCAGAAATCTCTTATCTCTGAGCTAACTGCAGCTACATTTTCCAAATGTTTCAATTTGGGAAAACAAGGTACATTTAAAAAATGAGACTGTCACCTCTAGGTGGTCTTCCCGGGATCCTGCCCCTAGCTTCATGCATTTCATGAAACAGAGATGCTCACTTTGGTGAAGGAGATGGCGGCAGAGGCAGTGTGGCCACAGAGCTAGCAGTGGCGGGATCAGTTTCCTGATTCCAAGCTTCGTACAGTGACAGAGATAAGTGGTAATTTGTCGTGCTGCTCTGATCATTAACTCAGAAGTTCTGCCTGTTCCCCTAACCCTTCAAGATCGTATATGCCACCTAGAACCAGCACAAAATCCCTGCTTACACCATCTGAAATGCATTATGTTATCTGTTAATGAATCCAGATCAATACATAGAAACAAGTAAAAATAGGCAGATAGACAAATAAACAAGATGAGTACTCATAGTAATAAGTGCCATAAAGAAAAAGCGATGTGCGGCGAGGGAAGAGTTTTCAGGTGGGGGGGTCTGAAGTCTCTCCGACAAAGTGAATTGAAGGAGACATAAAAGAAACGAGGAAGGAGCCAAGGAAAGATTTCGAGTAAGAGATTCCCAGGATGAGCAGGCCCAGGTTTGGAAGAGTTTACTGTACACAGTCCTCAGCAGGAGCAGCAGCACAGCTGGAGATTTGGGACAAATGGCACCAATGAGACTAGAAAATGAAGCAGGGCTAGCGCTGCTCGAAGTGTGGTCCAGGACTGGCTGGAGTCTGCTGTTAAGGATCCATGATAAGTACAAAATTTAAGAGCAAATGCTTAGAAATTTTGTATCAATTTAATATCATCACAACAGTCAAACAACATTTTCATATTTAATAAAACTACCAGCCCATAACAAACTGGGCATTTTTTAAAAAATATATTTTATTGATTTTTTACAGAGAGGAAGGGAGAGAGATAGAGAGAGTTAGAAACATCGATGAGAGAGAAACATCGATCAGCTGCCTCCTGCACATCTCCTACTGGGGATGTGCCCGTAACCCAGGTACATGCCTTTGACCAGAATCGAACCTGGGACCTTTCAGTCTGCAGGCCGACACTCTATCCACTGAGCCAAACCGGTTTCGGCCAAACTGGGCATTTTTAAAAACCAAAAAACAAAACTGGTCCTTCACCACTGATAGTGGAGAAGCATTGTTCTCCTTGTCAAACTCCTCCTATAAAGGGCCAGATAGCAAATGCTTCCAGCTTTGTGGGGCTGCAGGGCTTCTATTACAATTACTCAACCCTGTGGTGGTAGCACAAAAGCAGATATAGACAATATGCAAACAAAGGGCTGTGACTGTGTGCAAATAAAACTTTATTTACAAAAACACAGTGGGCAGATGTTAGCCTGTGATGCATAAACTTGCCTGGCGGTGTGGCTCAGTGGTTGAGCATTGACCTATGAACCAGGGCATCACAGTTCGATTCCCAGTCAGTGCACATGCTCAGATTTGGAACTTGATCCCCAGTATGGGGTGTGCAGGAGACAGCCAATCAATGACTCTCTCTCTCATCATTGATGTTTCTATCTCTCTCTTTCTCTCCCTTCCTCTCTGAAATCAATTAAAAAAACCTTTTTAAGTAACAAAACTATCTACTTAATTGGAGCTACCTTTCGTTCCTTATCCTTTCTCATCATTGCCTGCATGTTTCTGTTAAGTCTCTACATCACTGCCTCTAAATTAGGAAGAACATGGAGCTCCTCCCAGCTCCAACTCAGTGCTCTACTCACAGCAACCCCGCCAGATGAAGTCTCTGTTTACAGGACTGTGTTGAAGGCAGGGCCCTTTTTTGTCTACTACCTGCATCCCCAAGGAGTGTTGATGACACCATTTACAGTCACAACCTGATGAGCAATCCAAGAGGTCACAGCCTTACCTTCTCCGGGGCCTCGCCAATCACACACAGGCTCACATTGTCCTCTGAGTCATTCAGTCACCACCAGCGCCCAATTTTTCTTCGGTACAAAGTCACATCTCTCTGCAAGGGGACGGCTGTGACCATCGCCCATCTCTGGCTCCTTTGGTATGTCTGAAATGGTTGTGCTGGACAAGCGGCCCACCACATGGGGAGCCTTGTTTTTCCCTGGGCTCAGATACTGCCACGGGCAGGAAAGCTTTCTGCCTTCACACATGTCTCCATTCACACAGCACCCACTTCATAAACACAGCCCCACACCCCTACAGTAGAAAGCCTTATTCTCTTCCCTCCACGGAGCATAGACCTCTGTGTGTGAGGAGATGGACTCCCACCAGCAGGTCCCTCACACCGAGGGGACGGAGCTGAAGCAGGTCTTTCTGAAATCTTCTTTATTTAAGATTTCTTTCATTGACTCGTGACAAACTTAATGGGTAAAACTTTGCTATGGCAAGTTTCCTTAAAATATCCCTTCTGGGCCTCCCGCTGTTTATCTTGGCAGCCGGCAGCTTGAAGAGTTTTGGAAAGTCGCAGCTTGGCACAGCCTCAGAGCTACTGGCACATTAAAGATTAATAAAGTGCATCTAACTGAGCTCAGGACACCGCAACGTGATCCTTCACCGTGAAATGTGCAAGATTCTTTGTTTGCAGTGAACAAACCTGAAGCCAGAAGGGGCTACCATGAGAAGCTAACACGGGAAGCAATCAGGAACTTTGTGTGTCTTCGTTGACAAATCGGTGGGTAGGAATCAATGCCTCTGCTCAGCCATCCTTACTCAGCGTTCGCCGGAACTCTCAGAGAGGCGTCTGAGCAGGACCCACAGTGCTGGGCGTTTATGGAACTTGCAGAACCTCAGAGACAGTGCCACTGCAGCTGCCTCCGTAAAGCAGAGAAAAGAGTGATTAAGGACGAATTCCCGGTTAGCAGCTTCTTCAGTGCAAGTCAGGGTGAAGCAAGGCACTGCCAAACCCTTTGGATGCGCTTTAGCAAAACAGAATACTTGTGTTCGACGGAATATTAACCCGGGAGAAAGAAACATTTTTTGCATGAAGAGGTATGAGACTGGCAGCAGAGGACATTTAAAACTAAAATAAAAAAGATGCATGCACATCATAATGACCCGTTCAAAGAACGAATCTATTTGCTATCAATCTGGGGACACCTGGACAGAGGCAGCACACATCTAAGAATGGATCATCCCGAATTCTGGAAAAGCCCTGGCAGACTCCACGTGCTGGGTGGTGCTTGTGTCTATTTACACGGGGCGATCCCCTCACGTCCTCCAGAGAAATCGCAGGCCACCCCCGCGCACTGCACGCCGGCGCTCTGGAGCAGGGAGCGTGGGACACTGGACACGCCTGCCTCCACACCAACATACACATTCAAGGAAAAAGGAAGAGAAAAGAAAATTCTGTCCTTACCGAAAAGGCATAGCAGACAGGGGCGGTGAGCGGTTCACTTTAGCCCACTCAGTGCTTTCTCTTTCATTCGCTCAGGGTCCTACTCTATTGAGGAGAGTTCCTGGGTTTTCGGATCTTCCTTCAAGAGTTTTAATCACTGGCTTCCCCAGGCCGGGTTTCACAAACACGGCTGTGTTCTGTCAATATTTGTATGCAGCACCACAGTGGGCAACCGGCCAGCACACAGAGTTTCAAGAGGCGAGGGGAGAAAACTGACACCCTAACAAAAATGCTTCCCTCTTTTGTGTCTCTTACGGTGGCGCTCAGAGTGTCATCTCTGATTGTGACAGCGGCTAAAGATAGCTTTTTGTGACTTTCTCCCCTGCCCCCGAGGCCTGGCGGGGCTGCCCAGCCGGGTTCCGTGGAGTTTGTTTTTTTGTCTCCCTGCCCTGAAGTTCTCTGCACAATCGCCCGGCTCGCCTCTCCACCAGCTGCACTTTAAATGTATTTTAATTGGCTGGAATGTCGAAAGAATCCATTTGGCAGTCGTTTACATGTGAAGCACGCCCAGGGCAGCTGAAAGAGGCCCCAGAAGCAGCCGATTACTTCATCAAAAGCTGCAGTTTGAATACCATTGACTCCTACATAACTACAGTGAACTCAATTCTATAGGCGAGCAGGAGTAATTAATAATTTGCTGAGAAAATTCTTCATTCACCTCAGAGCCAAAAACACAAAGGAAAAAAGTCCCTGCAGATACAACAGTTCTCAGGAAAGGCTTGATTTATAGCCCCCAGTGCTACTCTTCACAAACCCTGACTTTGCACAGCAGTACAGGAGGGCTATCATACATAATTTGGTTTGCCCAAAAAGTTAATTTAAGTAATTTTCCTGTTGAATAATTCCCTGAGCTACACCGTCCTATTACCTCTTCATACATTAGCCATATGCTACAATAAATATTGTCAATACTCGTGCCATCTCCTCATTCCCTTTATTTTTCTTGGCTGATTGCAATCATTAGTTTGTGGTTTCCTCTAGATCGAGTCACAAATAAATTCACCCAGAGTCAAAGTGGATAATCATCGCCACACAAAATTTGCAAACCAAATTGCAATTTAAGACACTCTGACGCAAACGTCAGTTTAAAAGATTCACAGATTCTAGCTCTGAGGGGAGGGGGGTGTGTATACACATATATCTACATAGATGTCTCAAACATGAAATAACGATGATATAGGATATATAAAATAAAGAAATGGACTAGCTTTCAAGTGGTTCTTTACCAATATTTTGCTGAGAAGACTTCAATCGAGTCTGTAAACTGCTTTACAGATTTAGCATCCCTAAAAATATATATTTTGAAGAAGCATCTCAAGTAATCCTGATTTTCACTCCTCATTAAGCAGCTCTGGTTCAGAGTCAGAAAGAATATCTAGGAGGGTCTTGACATGGAACACATGAACTTGACAGCATTACCAAATTTATTCTGATGCCTTTTCACCTCAATGAAACAGCCTGTAGTTCATAACAAGACGATGCAAGAGAGAGAATGGTGCATGCAAGCCACTTGGGAGATTTGTTGACCACCTCAGAGACTAACCCCAGGACCCTGAATGAACAGGCATTGTCTGCAGGAAGGTGGAGGAGTGGAGGAGGACATTGGGAGAACGGATGAGGGCCTGTCCCACAGACACGGAGCCCACTGCTCAGAAGGGACCTGTACTTGCATGAATGCTATGCTGACACCATCTTAACGTTTGTCACTTCTGAACCAGGGGCCCTACATGTTCCTTTTGCTTTGGGCCTGGCACATTATGCAGCTGGTTCTGAGAGAGACAGTATCAATCGATCTGCGTCCAGACAGAGTTGGAGTTGAAAACTGCTGGGAAGACCATCCTGGGTAGCACCCTCCTTTTGTCTTGCTTAGCATTCTGGCTTAGATTTTGGAGCCAATTAGAAGATTGGGGAGGGGGAGTTAGGAATACGATTCTCCCCAGCAAACAAGGAGGGTGAGAATCATCTGGGAGGTTCTCCCTGGTCTGCCCTGAACCAGCGGTTCGTTGTTTATTTTGAGACCACACTTCATCGAACTGGTTCAGAAACATTTTTTTGTTTTTCATGTAGCCAGTCCCACTGTGTCATTCTGTGGGCACAAAGCTCATGTATAACCATAATCTACTGAAAAATTGCCCTGGAGCTTTGATGGATGGTTTGACAAAGTTAAGTTCAGTGCCAAAGCTTCAAAGGCACTGCTGACCCCGCCTCTGAGTTCCAATAGCTCATGTGTTACGAGAGTGCTGCCTTCTGCTCCCAAAGCTGTTCTCCACAACCAGCCCTTACACCGGGTCTCGGCATGCTCCAGCCTTACCAGAAATCATACAAAAGAGAATATTTCTTCTAGAAAAGAAGTTGGTTTCCTATGACAAATACTTAATGTTGCTGATATCTTGTAGCTGTTAGCTGAACTGCTACCATGCGCTGGCACTGGTACTTAACAAATAAAACAGGTTAGCATTCTGGAAAAAATGGAATAGAATTTAGAGATCAACTAGTCCAAAGTATTACTTTTTAAAAAGAAAAACTGAGGCAAGAGATAATTAATGACTTCCTAGCAAGTCAATAAAACAAAGTGTCCAGGTCACACACTACTTTTTTGCTACACTTGTTCCTACGTTGGGCCACCCAAGTGGTTCCCCATTCTGACTCCTAGATATTTTCCTGACTCTAGTCTGCTCTTTACCTCCAGATTTATTTCAAGTGCCCAAGCCCTAACTCTTTGCCTTACTCCTATGAGCCACTTACATGCACAGCCCTGAATATGCTTTATCTATTAGTAAAAGGAAATCCGATCTTACACAGGACCCAAGGTATAGTCATCAAGACCATATAGGGATTCTTCGATCTCATGACATAAATTCTGCTCTGCCACTTACAAAGCTTCAGCATGTATCCTACATATGTAATCATGCTACATATGTAATCATACTACATAGAAGGGGCCAGTTTAAGAAGCTCACAGTGTCCAAGGAATAGCAGCGTGATCCTGTTTGAAGTTCCTGACACAGCTTGTCAGCTTATGCTGTCCTTTTTCCACACACCGAGGTATAGGCTTCAACAGGACAGAGATTCCTTAGATTATAGCTGATTAATATGAGGCCATGTGTGGGCATAGGATGAGTCATGATCAAAAGCAAGAAACCATGTTCTGGGGATGCATTAGAATGATCTGGTAGGTTCTAGAGGTCATAGAAGAGTCAAGGGTCAGATTCTACAGTGAAACTCTCTGTAGGAACGGGAAGGTCTTGGTGTCCAAGAGACAAAAACCAAATGCCTAATGTGCCACTTTTCAGGAACTGACCCTGTCTGGGCCTCAACTTCCTTATGAGCCCATGGGTAGCATGGACACAGCTACATTAACTGTACCCACCAGGCAAGATTGACATTAGAACGAGCACACGTGTCACACTCTATCCAGGAAATACTGAAGCCACCAAAGTTTGGAAAGTACTGAGGTCTCACATGGCAAAACTAGGTCAGCAAGGCAGTAGGTCAGATCCAAGAAGACAGATGGAGCAATGAGGTCCCGGTGTCTAACACACCAGAAACTCACACAGGCAGATGGCCAAATCACTGAAAAAAGTCAGAGATGTTTAAAGATGCTGACATGGGCTTCCACATGTGAAACAGGAAACTTGTCTGAAACATGGCCAGCCTGTGGCAGGGATGCTGTTCACTGGGAAGCAAAAACCCAGGAGTAAAAGCCAAAACAAACTTTTGTTTTGTTCCATTCAATCAGACTATCACTGGTGGCGCTCAGGCTGGGTGCAGGGCTCTCCTCGGGACCCCAGGCTGGGTGAGAAACGGTCCCAGCATGGGATGGTGTTAGGACTGCCACAATAGACTGCTCACACTAAGCAATAGACATTTATTTTCTCATAGTTCTGGAGGCTAGAAGTGCAAGATGAAATGTGGGCGGGGTTGGTTCCTCCTGAGGCCTCTCTTTGGTTTGCAGATGGAGATCTTCTCCCCGTGTCCCCACATGGTCTTCCCTCTGCTTGTATTTATGTCCTAATCTCCTCTTCACAGGTCATATTGGACTAGGGCAGTGATGGCGAACCTATGACACGCGTGTCAGAGGTGACATGCGAACTCATTTTTTTGGTTGATTTTTCTTTGTTAAATGGCATTTAAATATATAAAATAAATATCAAAAATATAAGTCTTTGTTTTACTATGGTTGCAAATATCAAAAAAAATTCTATATGTGACAAGGCACCAGAGTTAAGTTAGGGTTTTTCAAAATGATGACATGCCGAGCTCAAAAGGTTTGCCATCACTGGATTAGGGCTCACCCTAATGACCTTGTTATAACTTAATTACCTCTTTAAAGACTCTATACCCAAATAGAGTCACATTCTGAGGCACGAGGAGTTGGGACTTCAATACAGGTATATGAATTGTGGGATGGTGGGCACAAGTCAGCCCATAGAAGCAGTTTTCAGACCATCTCAGAACTAGCCATTGCTTTGTTCCTCCTGGATCTACTCTGTACTGTGCCTCTGAGGCCATTTTTCATTTACTCCAAAACCACCTGACTATCACCCATTAACAGATGGAGAAATCCAGGCTTAGAGAGATGAAGAAATTTGTTATAAGAGCCAATATGATGCTAGAGTTCAAGCTCTGAACTCAACACCCCAGCTGTCTTTCCAGAAGACAAGTTTGCTGATATATATGTATTTTAATCCTCACCCAAGGATATGTTTTTATTGGTTTGAGAGAGAGAGAAAGGGAGAGAGAGAGAAGCATCAATTGGTTGCCTAACATCTGCGCTTGGACCACAGATTCAACCTGTAACCTAGGTATGTGCCCTGATCAGAAATGGAACCCGCAACCTTTTGCTGCATGGGAGGATGCTCCACTCAGCCAGGGCTGATTATATATTTGATTAACACAACTCCCACAATACCTGATGCCCAGGATCGATATCTCATTCTCCATGAGCTCGTGGAGCTTAGCCACTATACATCCAATTTAGCAAGCATTTATTGGGCATCTACTGTGTAAGCCAACTTTCTGGCAATTTTTCCCAAGAGTAGTGTCGGGGTGAAGTAAACTGATCTGTAAGTTTTGGAGAAAGATGAGACCTAAGAACCTCAGACTAAAGACTTGATCTCTTCTGGGAGTGTCCTGGGCTAGAAAGGAGGGGACTGAAGGCTGATGGGGAAGCCTTAGGTCCATGCTCAGGCTTCAGGAGCCATATCTGAGGCCCTGAAAGTGACAATTGCCCCAGAGGCTGTAACTTACTAGTAGAGTCACACAATAAGCCCCAGGGAGGAAAGGAAAGAAGGAAGGGAGGGGGCAAGGAGGCAGAAAGGAGAAAAAGTGGCAAACATTTGACTAGCACCTGCTTTGTGGCAGGTATTATGCTGGACATGACTTATATGCCTCTATTCATCTTCACAAAATGCCCTGAGGCCAATGGTATTTATCTTCATCTTACAGATTCATAAGCTGAGGCCCAGATGTGAATTGGCAGAGCCACGATTTAAACCCAGCGTTATTTATGTTTTCCTTAAACCACCCTGCCTGTCAACTCTAAGCTAAGCTCCAAGAAGCAAGCAGGAAGCTCGCGCTCACAGTCTATTGGACTGTGCTGGATGACGCGGTACCACTGATGGGGGCCTCCTCATCCCCGGTGTCTGGCAGAGGTCAAAGCCCCTGAGTGTGGAATCACAGGGCTGATTCGGTGTAGATTGGCTGCTGGTGAGACTGTGCAGTCCGGTGTGAACTGCAGAGGGGAAGGTCAGCGAGGCTGTCTCTGATGGATAGGCCAGCACAGGCCTAGTTCTCTGATAACAAAATAAATGGGCTTTATTGATGGGGTTCACTTACTTTATGCAAATGATTCCACCCCATGCATTTATTCCTTTGTTGCGCAGGGGTTTGCCTTGATAAAATACATCAGCTCCAACCACCAGGGAAAATAAATCTTGCTATCCATTCAGAAACCAGACCTCAGGTTCAGAACTGGATGAGACAACCTTTTAGTGACACCAGTGGGCTGCTGAGCACCAGGGGATTCAGATGTTTATCTAGTGAACAGATAATAATGTATAGCTGGGAAAGAGACAGAGAAACCGAGAGGGCAGAGAAATACCCCGAATTGTGTTTGCATTCCCTGACTGCACTTTAAAACACTAATATTTAAAGAGCTGTCAGAAGATTAGGGGTGAATCAACAAGCACCAATACTTTGGTAAGCCACACAGGGTGGACCATCCATGAGGGTGGGTGCTGCGAACAAATACAGGACAGGCAAAAGTAGGTTTACAGTTGTGAGTACACAAAACAGAGCTTATTTATTCTTGTATTATTACTTATTAATTATGGCATTATTTTCCATATGAACAACTGTAAACCTACTTTTGCCCAACCCTGTATATAATTCCAACTTCCATTTTCTCTTGACCACTGAAGAATCCATCAAATTAGTGAATGATAAATGAAATAATTGCTATGGGTTTAAAAATGTGCTTTTGGTAAGTGGTCCTTCCTAATTTTTGTCATATGGAGTCCTAATGAGATCTTGCATCTTCTATGGCTTTATTTACTGGCTGTTTGAGGAGGCACTTCAATCGCCTATTTGAGAAGCAATCCATGCGAGCACTTCCTGTGCCGCAGGCCTGTGCCAAGTGCTCAGGTGTATACAGTTCCACGAAGGCAGACGACATTGTTACTCTTTTTCCAGATGGAGGGACTGAGCCAGCTGCTTGTCCTCACACACAGTGATGATATAAGTGAGGGAGTTGTAATTCAAGCCAGAAAGTTTAATTGCCAACCACCGCCTATCCTGCCTCTCGTGGCCACTCTCTGCTGGGCCTTAGGACTTGAGCAGTGTGCACAGAGCCCCGGCTTTCCTGGCTTCCCTCTATTGCCCTGCCTGTACTACCACTTCCTTTCAATAGTCAGGGGTGTCTTCTTACCCCGCACATAGGTCTCTACAGACAACCAGTTTACAGATACATCTTAACAGTATTGTTGTTTTGCTAACACATGCCATGGAAACTGACCTTTTTTCTTTTTCTTTTTTTGTCCAGGCTCAATACCCTTAGAAACAGACTAATGTTTGTTATCTTGGAATGAGAGATTTTTCTCCTGGGCGCTTACTACAGACCTTGCCTTGGCTATTCACTGTCGTGCCAATCCTCCCCAGAGACCAGGATTTAGGTGAGGGAGAAGGACAGGCCTAGGGGTAGCCATGCAGGGAAGGAGGAGGAGAGAAGTAAGAGATTCTGGACCGGAGCTTTTCTCAAGGCTGTTTTCAGGTTGACCAGATGCCCAACCCATCTCTGCATCATATACTCCTTTCCTACAAAAAAGAGGCCCTTCTATTCAGACAGAGGCAACAGGTTCCAATGGAAAGATGACATCCTTCAGTCAAACATACCTAAGGTCAGCATCTGATCTGCCATTTAGGAGCTGTGTGACCTTGGGCAGCTGACTTAACCTCTCTAAGCCTCAGACTTCATCTCAAAGGAGGGATCATAATATGACTTTGTAAGGGGTACACAGATCATTAAATGTAAAAATGCCTGTTTTTTAGTGGTCCTTAATTCATGTTAATTCCCCTTTCTCTCCACTGTCATCCCAAATTAAAGCTACCAATGTGAAAATAAAGGGGCACTCCTACTCACAAACCTGTTCACAAGTACTCTGGATTTAAAGACATTATAACCAGGCATTGAGGCTCCTACTGACATTATCTTTAGCTGCATAAGCAAAATCAGTTGTAAGAAAAGCCCTATGTGATGGTAAATAAAACCACTGAATTGCTCTGCTGGCTTCCAAACATAATGTCACTGAATTCCAATTATGCCTGGAAGGAACCAGAAAACATGGCTCATAAGCCAAGACTTACCCAGTGTGATGAAGCTTTAAGCTGACTTAATGATAAGGACACATAATTATTTTATAATTTTAAGAATCATTTAAATAAAAATTGTACCCTATTTTTAAAAAGCAGCAAAAACAATACTTTTATAAATACTTGGAAAAGTTAATTTTTCAAAGTCACTATATTTAAAGGACATTTTTCTTATCCTCCCCATTAGCCATTTTTCAATGTCTTCCCTCCAGTCTACTTTTGTCCCTTTTCATTAAATTATAGGAAAGGCATTTTTGAAAAGCAGACTGGGGAATGTTATGGCCAAAAAAGAATTTTTTAATGTAAGCCCAGTAAAGCTAGAACTAATTTTTGAGTCTACAAATATAAGTTTAGGAAATGGCAGTTTCACAAAGACATCAAGAAGAAATCAATAATGTAATTATTTATTACTTACTTATGGGTTTTAACTCAAAAAATGGCTTGAACCATATGTGAGAAAAAGACAAAATGTATAATAGCAATCAAGTACCGAGATCTGGTAAGATGCATGCAAAATGATGATATATGGGAACAGAAAGCTTTCAAAGTGGAAATCAATAAATGACCAAAAGTGATACCAGCTACTTCCAAGCCTATGATCAAACTAGTGAGATAATAATTAGAGGATATTCTACTAGGGTTGAGCTCCTTTATTCTTCTTCTTTAGAAGATCGCTGACCCAAATGCACACAGGTGAGAAACTTTTTACTTTTATTGCTAGAACACCTTGATAATAAACAATAGGGAGATTGGGGGTGGGAGGCAAGCTCTTGTCCCAAACATGGTAGAGTTCCTGGTTCAGTCAACCTATGTAAAAACTATATCCCCTTAGGAAAAAGCAAGATTGAATCTTGAAGGACCTGTGCTCCGCGGCACCAGATGAAGCAGTGGGGTTTATTATAAACCTACAACCACAGTCTCAAGTCCACACCTCACGCCAAGATTACAAAATCGGTCCTCAGGCTGCCCTTTGTTTTCTTGGCTTTGTTCTTTGTCCCAATCTGTCCATCTACTCATTTGTCCTTCAGACCTCTTCTACATATTCTCATGTAACATTTAGGGCATGTTTTTCTACACACACATACAGACACACACACACAGAGACACACACATACAGACACACACACACACACTACCCCCTCACCTGTGCCCAGGTATATAATTCTCTCTTCTTGGCTATTCTTCCAAGGTTTAAGATAACTCCTGTCTCCTCAGAGGGTCTCTATTCCTAGTCACCCCAGCCCACAGTGAAATAGAGACCACTGCCTCTTTGTCTATGGTCCATGGCAAACAGTAGTAAAATATGCCCTGTGCTGGGATTTTCTCACGAATAAACTTCATCTGTCCATTCACAATTGGCTGTGAGCTCTTTGAGCTAAAGAGTGTTACCATGTACCTTTTTGAATCCCTGACTTCTGTACCTGTGCAGGGAAGGTGATCAACAGAACTCTGCTGACCAGCGGTTAGTGACCTTTCTGGTATGAGCAGTTAGCTTTCATACTCTTCCAACAACAAAAAAAGGAAAACTTGCTTAAGTTTGCATGGGTCAGTAAGATGAGACTAGGCCAAGGATGCAACTATGAAAGATGCCGTGATGCCAGGATAAGACCCCTGAGAGGGTGGTTCCTTCATGGCACACTGCTGGTGGCTGAAGTCAGTATGAGGGCCCACTGCTTGCTAACTGTGCGATGTGGAGCAAGTGTCTTAACCTTTCCATGTCTTGGCTTCCCATCTGTAAAGTGGAGATTGCCACAGTTACAGCAGCCAACAATTATACAGTGTCTTTTAGGCCTTTTGCAAATAACAATTCATTTAATTCTTATAACAACACTGTGAAGTAGGTTCTACTATGATCATTCATATTTTATAGATTAGGTAACTAAGGCACAGAGAGGATATATTTCTTGCCCACAGTCACAGAAAGTGCTAGAGCCAGAATTTAATGTATAACTGCAGAGTCCATGTTCTTAACCACTGTGCTGAACTGCCTCTCTTTTATCATGAAAAGTAGCATATGATATCAATATGAATTTGATAATGACAAATAATATATGTAAGTTATTGGGAACCATACAGGAAAGATACAATTGGGCTTTTTTTAATGTGGCTACTTTATATATCCAAATATCTCCATATAGAATATGTAGCCTTCTTGTCAATACTACAATTAGGGCTGTTGGGAAAATAAAATGAGATGGTCATATTAAGTAATCAGCATAGTGCCTGACAACTAGTATGAGCTCATGAGTCTGGGAGCCACTACTGTCATTATTAATATAATGATGGTGGTCACTGTCTGAGGACTCAGGTACCATGAACATCACTGCTGGCTCTTCATCCTGTCACTGCTCGGCCTTACTCTTCCCAAACTTGCAATGGAATCAAGGACAGAATGGATGGGGTGAAGCTTGTCCCTTACGGAAGGGAGGGGGGAGCACAGAGGCACCTCCCATGGCTGATGCACACCTCAGCTTCACCTTGGAGGCGATGGGATCTCAATGTGTCCTCCACACTGCAGCCAAACTATATTACTTTTTCTCCTAAATGTCTTGTACTTTCCCAGTTCCAAATCTCTGCTCAGTCTCTGCTCCCCACCGCAAATGCTTCCTCTCCAAAATCCACTGGTGTCTGACAGTCTTTCTAAGCGCCTGCAACTTTTACCACATCCACAGAACCCTTCTTCCTCCTGTCAAGTGAACCAATGCATTCATTCACTTATTCATTTTGCAAACGTTGTTTGCAAAACATTCATCTGTCCTCCTGGGTAGCAGGCACTTTGAGAGACACTGGAGATGATAAAACCCAGAGATTCTCATCTGTCTTCAATAGGACAAAAAAATCAAATGTGTAATGCTATGTGATAAGTACTATGAGTATAAGTTGAACAATATCCTTCCCTCCTGCCCCTTGAATTTCATATCCCCTTCTTTGCATTCTTTTTGGGACACAGTGCATTCTGTCTGCTGTTACAATTATGTATGTTCCTCTCTCACTCCCTGATTAGTATTAGGGTGTCCCAACATATGTATACACATTTTGAATAATTATAAAGGCAGTGTTTATTAAAATACATTTCGTTTTCAAAATCAAGCTATCAGCTGTTAAAGTGTGTATACGTTTTATTGGGACACCCTGTATATAAGCTGACTGAGGCTAAGGAACATGCCTTCTGCTCCACAGCTCACCAGGATAATCTCAAGCCTAGACTATCCCTGAATGCCTATGAAATACTTTTTTTTTTGCATTGAGCTCTGAATCCTGCCATGCTGTGGGTTATCACAGTACTCCATTCATAAGAGGAGTTAGTCATTAGGAAAAAACAAAATGATGTTTCTTATTGTCTTCCAGGTTCTTTAACAGCCAACACCTAACCAATCCCCAGCCACACTCAGACACAGAGTGGGAAGCAGGGAGATGCAGAGCTGCAGCTGCTCGAAAGCCATTGCTGTGGCAACTTACAATCCAGAAATGACATATGGTTCTTCATTACTGGGCCTCACAGCCCCGAGCAATTGTATCTGCCAAAGAGAGAATATTCACTTCAGAATTTGGGATGTAAATATTCAGTCCCTCGTGCTTTGCATGTCATTGCTAATGGTATATAAAGAATGATCCAAGAGGAGTATAAATAATCATTTGGCTCTACAATGAAAATAGCATTTCTGACTATAACCAGCCAAAAATGAAATAGTGCAAACTTCCAACTCAAATCAGGAGGTAATCATCTGTATCCACCTCAGAAAGGAATTCTTACTGTCGGAGTACAGAATGCAGTTTTTTTTAGAGAAAAGCACTCGTTCATTTCTGCAAGCCTATTTCAGCCAACAAGACAGGCAGATTCCCACATTACAAGTGGATTGTATTTTTAAAGGTCTTTTGTAAGTTGAATCTTCAGAACCCAATTTCTAACATGACCATATAATGGTGGTCTGGCTTCCAGGAATACAGCTTCCATAAGGGACCTAGACATCGTTGAAAGTGTTTCAATGGGAAAGTGGGATTCCAGTTCCAATTTTAAAATACTTGGACAATCTGCGCGGATTGATTTGGCTGCTCAGCGTTGGTAGGCATGTGTTCCCTTCTGTGGCAGTTTGCAAAAATGGCCACAAAGACACCCCCTCCCGTTTCTACAGGCATGCCTCTTTGCAAGGTGATCTAGCAGCTCCTCCTATGAGGGAGTGGTGGACTCACCACTTCCCCCTTGAATCAAGTGGTGAATTTTCACCCTTTGAATTTGGGCTTAGCCATGGTGACTTGCTTTGACCAATGTGACAATAGCAAATCTAGGAGCAGAGACTTGAAAAGTGCTTGTGCATTGGAACTGGCCCTCTCCTGCTGCTCTTGGGAACCTTGCGTGGCCAAGTGTCACAGAAATGAGATCAAGTCCACAACCAGACCTGTGAGGGGGTCCATCCTAGACCTTGAGCCAAGTCACCAGCTGACTGCCAAGATCAGCTGAGCATTGCAACACCAGAAGAAATGGAAATCCAGCTCACTGAAACATGAGAAATAAGAAATGTTTGTTGTTTTAAGATGCTGGATTTTGGTGACATCTTATGTAGCAAAAGCTAATTGGTACACCTTCATCCCATGCTATCTGCTCCATTTAAATCTCTCCCCAAGTTCTACATTTGGGAAGAAAACCACCTTCCCAGAACTTGGTTAAGTTAACCTCAGAACTCACAGTGCAGGAAATATCTCCCTCTTTTGTGCTCCTGGGATGACAGTTGGCCGTAGAAAGGAGGAAACTTGTGCTTGGCAATTTTCAGAAGAGACCATCCTCCACTCTGTCTTGAGCAATACCATGGTAGCACTGATGAGGAGCGAGAGGCTCCAGTGGAGACTGGGAGCAGAAGGCAACATAACAGGGAATCTCTGACAGTGCAGGAAATAAAGACTGGAATGGCAGAGTCTGCCTTTGCAAGCCAAACCATTCAAATCCATTCTAGTATCCACCAAACTCCATGTAGACCTATGAGGTAGGCTGCAGGTCCTGTAAAAGGGGGTGCAGAGTGAGTTTCATGAAGTGTAAGAGGGTTGGTGTGGGTGTTGAATGAGCCTGCTGCCATACCTGCCACTTAATTAAATCCTAATAGCTAATCCTCACTCCTGATCATTGTGCTTTGACATCTGCTTTCCTAACTGCGCACATTTTCTAGTGCCAAATGGAGGAATTTGCCCTGGGATTGTCCTATACCCTGTACAAATGCAACCCCTTCCAATCTGCACTAATGACTGCTATTTGACCAGTCAGTTCCTGCTAGACTCAGGCTCAGAAGACCTCTTATCACATGGCTCCTAGAATCCACTAATCAGGCTGGCTGGTGTAGCTCAGTAGTTGAACATTGACTTGTGAACCTGGAGGTCATGGTTCAATTCTTAGGAGGTCATGGTTCAATTATCAGTCAGGCTCAATTCCCAGTAGGGGGCATGCAGGAGGCAGCCAATCAATGATTCTCTCTCATCATTGATGTTTCTCTCTCTCTCTCCCTCTCCCTTTCTCTCTGAAATCAATAAAAATGTGTTTTTAAAAAGAATCTACTTATCAGAACTGAAACCTAAGCTGACCCCTCTTGCCATCCCTGTCCTGTCTTCATCCTAAGCCATGTTGACCTCTGTTTTGTCCACAGACATCCCGGACACTCTAACAATCTTATTTTTACGCACTTTCCCATCTTATGTACATCACCATGTAGGTAATTTTAACTTCCTTTCATGGCTCTTTCTTTGCCCAAACTTTTGTTTTCTTTATTCTGTCTCATATACTTTTCATTTAAGTCATCTTATCTTATTCCATATACCTTGAAGATGACCGTACATCTGTATTGGAATAAAGTGATATACAAATATAGAAATTGTTTATGTGATTATCTTTCTTTTTGCCTGAAAGTAAGGGTTTCATTTATCTATTGTTAAGTTTATCCTGTGGTTTTCCCAGTCTTTCTTGTATAATATCCTTCTGGATTCTGATTTTTTCAGCCAACATACAACTTAGCCCTCCCAATTTGATGCGATCTGAAAGTATTTATATATATATATATATATATATATATATATATATATATATATATATATAATTTCCATGTCTCCATCCAGGTCCATGATAAATATTGTCAAAGGAGAAAGAAAATTTGGCACACTACTACAGATCATCCAAACAACTTCAAATCATTCATCAGCTATGATCCAGCCCACATTCCTATGATTATATCACAAAAATCTATCAAATGCCTGAAGAAATGAAAAAGGAATACATTCCATGCAGGGGGAATAAAAGGAGAAATAGAACAGAGAAACATATGATCTATTTCTGATACTGAGAATATTTTCTTGCATTAAAAATTAATATGTTGATGTAAAAAAATTCAATTTCTTTGAACAACTCCACCTTTTTTTATTTCTTAGGTAATTACACGGGCACTTAGCACAGGTCCTGGCATTCCTTTTTATTTTTTAATTTAATTTATTCCATCACCATTTATCCCCTCTATGCCCTCTTCTACCATTACCCCCTCACTCCCCGCTCTGCAATCACCACACTGTTGTCCATGTCCATGAGCTCTTTTTCTTTTTTGCTCAATCCCTCCATGCTCCCCTCCCAAATACTGCCCCCTGCAACACCACCACCAAAACTATCTGCCTGCTCTCTATCTATGAATTTGTCTTTATTTTACTTGGTAGTTCAGTATGTTCATTAAATTCCACATATGAGTGAAATTATATGGTATTTGTCTTTCTCTGACTGGCTTATTTCACTTAGCATAATGCTCTCCACATCCATCCATGCTGTCGCAAAGGGTAAACTTTTCTTCCTTTTTTACAGCAGAGTACTGTTCCAGTGTGTAAATATACCACTGCTTTTTATTCACTCATCTACTGATGGACAATTGGGCTGCTTCCAAATCTTGGACACAGCTCCACATTTGAAAGTGTTTTGAAGATTGTATTTATCTTAATTAAGAAAATTATTCTGCCATCTGTGTTTCTGTAGAACTTGATTCATAAGTTCTATTTAGTACTGCTGGTCATTAGTGCATTAGTGCAGTTCACCAAATATTTCTCCTTCTATTCCTTCTGGATGCATGGTATGGTTTCACTCCCCTGTATCTCTGAGGTTTGGTGTGACCATATGACTTGCTTTGTCCAAAGAAATGTGAGTATGAGTGTGATGCCATTTTGGGGTGAAGCCTGTAAAAGCTTATTCACCTTTGCCATGGTGCCCAGGAAGCCCATGTTGGGAGGAAGCTCCCGTTGTCCCTGGGTCACTACCATGAGCAGAGCTCCTTTGCTGAACTACACTGAACGTGTGTGTGATGAAGGCAGTGGGTGCTGTTTGTTACTGCAACAGGCCTATCCTATCCAAACTGGTATATAGTCTGCCTGTGTGTAAGTATGAGCGCGTGTGTCTGTATGTGTGAAAGGGAATGAAGTTGACATGGATATTGCAGATATAGCAGTGAATACAATAGACAAAAATACCTGACCTTATGGAGCCTACACTGTATTACAGGGAGCCAACAATCCTCTGACTGTTCTTTTTATGTGATTTAGAAATGTCATTATCAGGTGTGTGTAAACTGAATTTCATCTATGAAAGTCAAATGTTGAATAGCTTCCTCTGTCCCTCAGTTACACAGGTTTGAATAAAAGGCACTGTCTAATCCTCTTTCTTGAGTCTTTCTGTTCTGAAACATGCCCTTAGGGAAAGTGGTCCTTCCATTCTTCCCTCAGCAACATCCAGGGCTGGTCCCACACCTTCTAACCAGCCCCCAGGAGAGGCTGGCACTGCTGGGGTGTGGACCACACTGTGAGTAGGAAGGGTGGGCTTCCCAGGGCTACAGCTAGAAAGTGCTAACAGCCTCTCCCTCAGAACAGCTGGGGGAGAGCAGGGTGGAAAGAAAGGTCAAGTCCAATAGTCAGTACTGTGGGTCCTCAGTTCAGATTTCCATTTTTTGGTTTGTTTTCATCAGTGCTCTGCAAGCATTTGGTTTCTTCTCCTTTAAGGTATACTCATCCCGGGGGCTCATCTGAGTCAATATTTTTAAAAAGCTCACATGTGATGCTATGCGTCACCCATAGTGGAGAACCACTCAGAGTGCCTTTTCCAAGAGTAAAGGAAAGTCCTTTCTCCAGAAGGCAAGGTGCTGAGGCCCCCCAGAGTCAGCAGCCCTTTGTTATGTAAAAGAGAGTGGCCTGGCTTTGGGATTGGGATGGAGGGAGGCTGTTCCTCAGGAGTGACCTTACCTTTAATAGCAGCTAATCCTATTGTTAGGGGGGAGGGGGTTCAATGATATTCTTAGGGTTGGTTCATTCTCCCACTAATGGAGGGGCTGCCAATAAACAGCCCCGTGTGCACAACGTACCTATAGTAGATGAAATCTACGTACTTTCTGTAAACTCATACACTTCAGTGGACAGAATGTGGTATTTGCTTATATTGAACTCTCAGATTCTGACTGTGATTAACAGTGTTTTCATCCCTTCCTCCTCATTGTCGCATAACCTCCCATTTGTTCCCATAAGGTCTGGGCTCTGAGTTTACTTTTCTGACGTTTAGGCCCTGGGCTTTCAGAGTTTCAATCTTCCCTTTATTTACATCTCCAAGTCTTTAACGGGTCCCGAGAAGCCATGATCCATCTGACAAACAGTACTGGCCACTGCTGGGAATGAGAAAAAGAAGACAATAAAAAAGTTGATTGGAAAATAATAAGATGTGAGAATTTAGCCACAGAAATGCATAACTAGACCCGACCTCTACAGCAGTGTCATACAAACTGCAGACCGCCACATGTCAGTGGCTGAGGAAATCAATGTAGTCATTTGCAAGCAGCACTTCAAAGGACATAGAATAGAAAACACCAGCATTGGGCAGGCACAGGGAAAGATTGTTCTGTGAAATTGCGTTTCATATATCTGCCCGTGAATGTGTGTGTGTCTTCATTTCTGAGAGTGGGCTGTGACATAAAACATATTGAAAATCATTTAGCCAGGGTCTCAGGTGATGTCAGACATTCTAAAAAGTGCTGGAATGGCATTTCAGGACATCTTTCACCTTCCTATTTTCTATCTCCTTCCCCTCTGCCTTTACCCTCCCAAGCACTTCTCCCTCTCCCAATAAAACTGGAATTCGTAAAAATAATACAGTGAAACACATGAAGGCTGCATTTACCTGAGCCTTTAGATTCCCATCAATCCAGTACAAGAGTTGGCTCAAAAAACTTTTGTTTGTCTAGCTAGAGGGTGTACTAAAGCTAATGAAACACAAGTGAAACTAACTCAGGACTGCCGATGCCCTGTATGGGAAATTCCACTTACCACTGTAGAAACAAATGTTTTGAGGGCAAAACAGTATTATATGCAGCTTGGGTAATTTCTTTTCAAAACACAGGGGTTTTTGGTCATCACCCAAAATCTTAACACTAATTAATCTAGCAGAGCAATACTGGGAATTCAACGTCTACTTTCAATAACTACTTTCCTGGATTTTCTTTTCTTTTCTTTTCTCTTCTCTTTTTTTTTTGCTTTTACCCCTGGAGGGCTTGTCAAATGAAAGCAAAAAAAGTTTGAAGGAACAAAGCCAAAGTCAAAAGTAAAATGCTAAAGCTTGGGGGTGAATAGAGGAAGAGAAAAATGCATACAAGAGCAACCCCCAAAGAGGTAGGAGATCAGAAGTTGTTGGAGAAAGAGACCCCACGGGGGAAGAACAAAACACGTTCAGGCCAGCTTCAAAGAATTCTTCATGGCTGGGCACAGTAGGAAAAGGTTAAAATAACACGTGCTTCTCTCAGTAAAACTCAATACACACAAAAAACACCAAAAACAAAAAACCCACTAACGGGACCAGCATTTTGTATTTCCCTGCACCTGTTCTGTCCAGGAGGACCTTGTAGACGCTGGGAATAGAATTCCTTACTAACAATAATTTTGCTTTGATGGGTAAATTAATGATGAATACAAACTATGATGATCATGTAAGCAATTATACTGTATAAAGGTAATATGAAACAGTGATATTTACTTAGATCATAGCTATGTAAATACCAGGTAATAAAATAGAATTGGAATTGAACATTCCCTACATAATTGATCCAAGATAGAGACCCATCCAAGCCCAGGTCAAAGGCATATCTGGCAAAGCTTGCTAAATGCAGTGAGCTCCCACAATACATAGAACTCATTTCCTAAAGTGGATTCCTAACTAATTTTTTAAAATCCCTACATTAACTCACTACCAGTTTTTCTGGTAAAAGATCAGAACCAAAATTCAAATATGTAGCTCTAACCACTGAGAACACCGGCCAGGGCTTTCCTGATTTTCTGTCTGCTTACTCTATTAAATACTCAGTAGTGAAATCTCCAACTATATTTATGAATTTGATTTCTCTTCTCAGTTGTATCAGTTTTTCTTCATATATTTTGAAGCTGTGTGACTCAGTGCATACACATTTACAATTACTGTCTTCTTGCACCATCAACGCTTTTATCTTTTTGCAATATCCCTCATTATCCCTGATACTATCCCTTGTCTAAAGCCTACCTTTTTTGGTTAACATAGCTCCTCTAAAGTTTTTTATGGATGGTATTTGCATGGCATATATTTTTCTATTATTTTATTTTTAACTATCGATGTCTTTATACTTAAAGTGGGTTTCTGGTAAGGAGCATAGTTGGTTGGGTCTTGATTTTCTAACCAATCTGACAATCTCCGTTTTATATTGGTTTGTTTAATCTGATCACATGTAATATGATTACTGATATGGTTGAATTAAAATCTACTGTCTTGCTAGGTGTTATTTGTCCTACCTGTTCCTTATGTTGAAGACAATTATTCCTGATGTTTCTACACATATCCTAGCAGCTATTATCTCAGACTTTTATTTTTCAAGAATATTTGTATAGCAAAATAAACTTGGAGGACAAAAAATAGTATCTACCTCCAAGACAGAGGTTTCCTGACCAGAAGGTCTGATTTCTTTTTTTATGAGTTTAGTTTTTTGGTCTGATTTCTTTTTTTATGAGTTTAGTTTTTTGTTTGTTTTTTGTTTTTAAATTTCACATATAAGTGATATCATGCAGTGTATGTCTTTCTCTACCTCATTTCACTTTTCATAATGTCCTCAGGGCCCATCCATATTCTTACAAATGGTATATATATATATATATACACACACACACACTGAGTGGCCAGGTTATTATGACCACCTGACGTTTGTAGGCAAATTAGCTATAATTTCGAGCAGAAGTTGCTAGAGGGCCAGACCATTATAAATAAGGAAGCAGGTTGTTTACCACGACATTAGAAGTGATTTTTTTCTGAAGATATGGGTAAACAACTCAATTTAACAGCCTTTGAATGTGGGAAATATTTGAACGTGAGTGACCAGATTATTATGACCACCCCATCAGTACTTCGTTGGGCCACTTTTTGCCTTCAATATTATAGCGATTCTTCTTGGCATTGACTCCACGAGATGTTGAAAAGTTATGTGAGGAATGTGACACCATGCCTGATGAATAATACTGTCCAGTTCTGTGAGATTTGATGGTTGTGGAACCAGCTGCCTGATGGCTCTTTTAACTTCGTCCCACAAATGCTCAATTGGTTTGAGATCTGGTGATTGCGGGGGCCACCTAAGCAAGGTAAAGTCTCCCTCATATTCTTGAAACCACTCCTGCACAATATGAGCATCATGGCATGGTGCATTGTCTTGTTGGAAGAAGCCATCTCCATTGGGATACACCATCAACATGATAGGATGAACTTGATCAGCAAGGATACTTAGGTATGTTGTGCTATTCAGATGTTGTTCCACACGAATTAAAGGGCCCAAATCCGTGGTCAGCAAACTGCGGCTCGCGAGCCACATGCGGCTCTTTGGCCCCTTGAGTGTGGCTCTTCCTAAGCCTTAGGAGTACCCTAATTAAGTTAATAACAATGTACCTACCTATATAGTTTAAGTTTAAAAAATTTGGCTCTCAAAAGAAATGTCAATCGTTGTACTGTTGATATTTGGCTCTGTTGACTAATGAGTTTGCCTACCACTGGCCCAAATCATGCCAGGAAAACATGCCCCAAACCATAACACTACCCCCACCAGCTTGAAGGGTTGTACTCATGCATGTGGGGTGCATGCTTTCATGCTGTTTCCGCCAAATTCTCACTCTGCCATCTGCATAATGCAACTGGAAACGTGATTCATCAGACCACATGACCTTTTTCCGATGCTCGACTGTCCAATCCTGTGTTCCTGTGTGAATTGGAGACGTTTTATCTTGGTAACTGCAGACAGCAAAGGTGTTCGAACAGGCCTTTGGCTTCCATATCCCATATGATGCAGTGTACGGCTAATTTGCCTACAAATGTCAGGTGGTCATAATAATCTGGCCACTCTCGTTCAAATATATCCCATGTTCAAAGGCTGTGAAATCGAGTTGTTTACCCATATCTTCAGAAAAAAATCACTTCTATTGTTGTGGTAAACAACCTGCTTCCCTATTTATAATTGTCTGGGCCTCTAGCAACTTCAGCGTGAAATTATAACTAATTTGCCTACAAATATCAGGTGGTCATAACAATCTGGCCACACAGTGTACACACACACACACACACACACACACACACACGCACACTAGAGGCCCAGCGCACGATTAAATCGTGCATATGTAGGGTTCCCTAGACCTAGCCTGCCATCAGGGCCGTGAATGCTCCCCTGCAATGTCTCACACGCTCCAGGGATGCTGTGGGCGCCCCACGATGCTCCAGGGACGCTGTCCATGCCCCATGATGTTCTGCTAATGCTGCCAGTGCCCGGGGAGGGGTGAGGGAGGGGTGAGGGAGGGCCCGAGAGGTGCTCCATGCACCTCCTGGTGACTGGCCATTTGGTCATTATGGCGTCACGGCCACTGGCCTTGTATTATATATATATTAGCCATTAATCTGTGATTGGCTAATAACATTTAGGTTATTTCTTGTCTTGGCTATTATAAATAATGCTATAATGAACATGGGATAGCAGGTACCTCTTCAACATAGTGATTTTGTTTCCTTCAATTATATATCCAGAAGTGGGATTGCTAAATCATATGGTAGTTCTATTTTTAAATTTTTTATGACTAAATGATAATAACAGTTAAACCAGTTACAAGAGAAACTCTTTCTAGTCACTTGATTTTGGGAGATGGGTGATCACTGATGTTTGTCTTAGGCTCTCTTTGGCTCTTTCCCTTGTAACCCGTGAGCTCTAAGACCATGTTCTGCTCTTCTTCCCCTCTCTGCTCTTTCCTCCTCCAATTAGCAAACTAACCCACCAGGGTAGAATCTTGCACCTTGAAGAGATGAAGAAGAAGAGGCTTTTGTTGTTCAGTCTTAGATTAAAGTCACAATCCTCAATCCTGCTTTACTAACAAAAATTGGGGGTATTTGATACCCTATCTAGTGCTTGTATATTTTCCTTATTTGATTTACAATTATCATTCCTCAATACCCCAAGAGTAGTGGAGGGAGAAGACTTTGATGAGATGAGGTTACATAAGCTGGGAGGTAGAAGGGGGAGTCGTGGAAGACCTACCTTGAAAGCAAAGGAGAAGACGATTATTGTGTCTGAGAAGGGAGGCTGGGAAGTTTGCAAGGTGTTAGTGCAGGGGGAGGAAATGCCACACTTGTTGCTGGTCCTGGGGAAGAAAATGATGGTGGAGCCTTCCCAGGAATATTTCCCTCCCCACCAGAACATTCTGGCTCCCTGTTTGGCCAGGAGCTTGGGCACAAGTTATAAGACTTTTTTGAACCCGTTCTGCAGTGCTCTACCACTTTCCAAAGTTGGGCCAGAATGTGCGGTTTTGTGAACAAATGACTTTTTGAAAGAAAAAAAAGTCCTCTTGATCAAATTCTATTGAACAGAATTGTGTTTGTCCTGGCAAAACATTCCCTCATGTAATGCAAATATCTGCAGGTTTTCTAAAATAGGTCAGCCAAGAAGGTAATTGGTTTGGCCCTATTGTATATGCCAAGCAAGGTATCAGAACAAACCAATATCTCCCCCATTTGTATGCAGGTCAGAAAAGGAAAAGGTACCCAAGAGATGTCTACATTATTCCCTGAACAGAAAATACTGGAACAAGATATTTGTATTTTGGTCTGCAATGCCAGTAGGCACATTGTTATTGTCATTATTATGTAATAGATAGCATGAACTCAGAGGCAAGCTTTCATTCAAAAGCAATAATGCATGCTCTTCACCTTTGTGATACAGGTGCTATTTGTGTCACATAAAAAGCTTTTTGTTGTAATATGATGTTTGTAACAGATGTCAGCTCAAGGCAGAATTGTAAACACTCTGTGGTATGGCAGATACTTATTCTGGACTTTTCAAATGTGTGATGCAAAGATGGGTAGTAGAAAGATATGAATCGCTCAAAGAAGAAAGAGTTAGGGTAAAAATAGTATTTTGCCATATTCAAAAACTTTCAAAAAATTTTTCTCCAAGTACACCGGGACTGAACCAATTTAATTCCCACATATTTAACCTTTAAAATATAAGAACAATGTTTTAATTTATATAAACACAATCACAAAGAAAAGGCCAAAAACATCGATCCAATGTCTCTATGAAAATTTTCAGTTCTTAAGATTTTTATGAAAGATCAATTCAAACTCCAATATATAAAAAGTTCATGGTTCAGCTGAGAAAACAAGAAAAACAACACACATTTTCCGGCAGTTATAAAAATTGTAATTAACTATTAAACTACTGATCTTAATCAGATATTCAGTTACATAATTTTTGAAAGGCTATTGCAGTTCTCATTGCACTAACTGCATTTATTACCTCAAACGAAAGTTACCATGAAGAATAGGGCAATTCCTTAACCTAGAATAAGATAGATTATCAATAAAGTATATAAAGTATATAAGTTGAGTGTACATGTCATCTTAAGGCTGTGTCTGTGTAGTCTTGGGACATAAGGAATGATTTGAGATGATTGTCTGGTTAATTCACTCTCTCACACACATACACATGTGCGCGCGCGCGCACACACACGCACACACACACACCCCTACCAAATCATTAAACCTCAGGAAGTAAGAAGTAGGAAAAAATGTTGACTCGTGAAGATTGATAATATAGGTAGATCACGCCTTGAGGATAATTATTCAGAATCAGTTTTTATCTGGCTAGAGATTACAGTGGGGCCTTGACTTACGAGTTTAATTCGTTCCAAGACCAAGCTCATTAAGGAGCTCATTAACTCAAATTACTCTGTCAACTCAATGAAAAAAATCAGCCGAGAGACAGCTGGTATCTCAAAAAAACTCATTAGTCGGGACACTCATAAGTCAAGGCCCCACTGTATTTTCCTTTCCCTCTTTCCAAATGGGAAAAATTTTCCAGATAAAAGTAGAAAAATTAAACAAGTATTAATGGCACTTTTTGCCTCCCTTGGATCTTGTGGCGAGGAGCCAGGAGGACCCCTCTCCCAGTGCAAAGTAGAAATCTCAGCTAGTGCCTCTGCAGAACAGCAGCCATCCTGGTAACTCTGGGGCCCTGCAGTCCTGGGGCAGGAGGGATCAGGAATTTCTTCAGCAGATGCCAATGCTATAAAAGCAAGAGCATGCGCAGGCTGCCTCAGAGAAAGAGAAAGCAAGACAGAGAGGTCCTCCATACAGCTGTATGAGTTTCCCATTGCTGCTATAACAAATTACCCCAAACTCAGCAGCTTAACACAGCACAAATATATTACCCAGCAGTTCTGTAGGCTGATGTCCGGCATACTTCACACTAGACTAAAGTCAAGGTGTCGGTAGGGCCGAGTTCCTTTCTTAATGCCCCAGAGAGGATCCCATTTCCTTGCTTTTCCCAGCTGCTAGCTGTTACCCTCCTTCCTTAGTTTGGGGCTCCCTTACATCTTTAAAGCCTGCAATGCTGTATCTCTCTTCCTTACTCACATCTCCTGTCTCTCTTCTTTTGCCTCCTTCCAGTTGCAAGGACCCTGTGAGTACATTTTCTTCCTTTTTCACTTTGAAGGACCCTGTGATTACCACACCTGATACCCATGCACTCGGAATATTCAGGGTAGTGACCCCATCTCAAAGTGTAAATCTAATCACATCTGCAAAGCACTTTTGCTCTGTAAAATAACATGTTCACAGGCTTTGGGAATTAAGAAGTGGACACCTTTGGGGGTTCATTTTCTGCCTGCTACAGGGGCTAGCTGGAATGTGTTTACTCGTGGCATTAACAAAAGTGGTTGTTTTTCAGGGAGTCGCACCACCCATGCTTGAGTGAGTGACCAGTCCTTTCAAATTATGATAGAAAACCACTACCCCTTAAAACATATAGACAACACCTGCACTTAAATACAAGCTACCCTCCTAAATACTTCCTTAGGATGTTCTTGCCTAAAAAGTACATGGACAGCTTTAGAGCTGTCTCTAATTTTAAAAAAATGTCAGAGTTCCAAGAGAGAAAGGCTCATGAGACAATAGCATTTGCTTGAAGGGCTATTGATATCATTTGTAAAGGAAATGTAAGAAGAGAAATAAAATTGTCTATCTCAGTGTTTCTAAGTAGTAGTCCTTTGTACTGCTACTACACACACACACACACACACACACACACACACGTGCACACATGCAAACACATACAGGATTCTGTAATCATTCGGGAAGTGCTGAATATTGTCCTCCAAAGGATTCTCATCGCATATTAATGTTCTAAAGGTCTGAGAAGTTCAACACAAAATAAATATGTGCATAATCAATCTTTGGCTTCTTGAAAAATTAAAGCTTCCAACTTTAATTTGACCTCTGTTCTGGCCCTGTGTTGCCCTCACTGATCCCAGACCCTGACAGGTGGACAGGGTTTCCCATTTTGTTCCAGAATTCCTTTCTGCGGAGCTTTAGGGCAGTCTGCAATAAACTTGCAGACTTCAACAAGAAGTCATCCCCAATTCTGTTCAGATCTGATAGACTAATTCTTCATTAAAATTTTGAGAGAGATTCAAAAAAAATTAAGTTAAAAATATGAATATGTAAATTATACACATGTACTGCTGTGTTAATATAAACATCCATCAAATAGATAATTATAACAAAAAATTTAAAGCAATAATTTATACATATATATAAAAGCCTAAGCGACCATCCAACCATCCGACTGTCTGACTGGTAGCTATGACACGCAATGGCCACCAGGGGGCAGATGCTCAATGCAGGAGCTGCTGAGCGACAGTAACTTTGCAGAGTGCCCCCTTGCACTTTGGTTCCTCTTGGGGGATGTCGGACTGCCGGTTTCGGCCCGATCCCTGCAGGCCAGGCTGAGGGCCCCACCTGCTGGAGGGACCCCGCTCATTCCACAGAAACCCTTTGAGCCCCAGCACCGCCCCAGGAGCGGCTGGCCAGGGAGAGACCACAGGAGTTTGGCTCCAGGGCATGTCTGGCCCATCTCGCCCAGTTCCACCCTGCCGGCCACCTTCTAATTAATTTCCCTTTCAATGTGCATAAATTCATGCACCGTGCCCTCTAGTATTTTAGTAAGTATGGTTACTTCAAATTACCAATCGTTAATATTGCAAGGAAAAGTATACATTTGGGTAAACCTGGATGTAAATTCTTTTTTGTCAACTAGTTTTCTTCATGATTTTTAAGATTGTGGCTGCTTCTGCTTCACAATGTCACTGAAGTATTCATCCTAGAAGGAGAAGCATCAGCTATTTAATTTTCTTATGACCTGATTAGGCTTGCTTTTACTCTCTTTGACCTAGAATGTGTTCATATATTTGCTTGTTTTATGATTGTTTTGCAGAACTCCTTTCAAGCCATTTGTCCATTTTCTGAAGTTCAATTTAGTTAAAAAGAGCTAACATAATATGTCATTGTAGTTAACCGAGCACATGCAACGTGGTATGCTGAAAGCAAGTGGGGCACTACTCACAAACCCCCTCAACTATGGAACACGCTTCATCCTTCAGCACCTTGCCTGGCTCAGAGTCAGAGGACCGACTGACACATAGCCCAAACCTATATACCCATATACCATGTATTAGTAAAAATTAATTCCTCTCTCCCATTTTTACAAAAATCAACCAATAGAAGTTCTAACATTTTCCTCCTGAACTTTATTGAATTGCCTTGCTCACCCTCCAGGAGTGTCCCCCATATTCCATAACCACCCTTCATCTCAAAACTGTAGCTGTGAATTCAGAGACTAGGGATGAATTCCAGGTCTGCTGGCCTACCCCACTTCAGAGTTTCAGGGGCAAAGTGCTCAGCAGTGCCCAGAAGTGCTCTCGGGAAGACAAATTCTGAATTTTTGTTGGGGAAATCAGTCTCAGGAAGACAGGGTAGGCCTGCCCTGAGAGACAGTGATCTTCCCTAAGGGGACTGCACCCGGCTAGCGGATCATGGGCTTAAAGGTAAACTCCTTGTTTGCGGAGAGAAAAAGGCTGGGAAGTACTATAGGGAAGCTTTTCTCCCCAGGCCTCAGGTCCCATGTGGAGACCATCCATCAGAGTAACGTTCTTGACCTACCTTGGAGAGGCAGAGTAAATTGCTAGATGGATAGATTAAAGCACAGAAGCCGGGTGCATGGACTCAGCCCTTTACTTGTCCTTGGGTACCTTCCTGGCCTTCAAATGAGATATTCAAGGGGGAGGAGCCAGTTTCTACCCCAACTGGGGATACATAAGAGGCCCTTTCCTTAGGCACAGAAAAGGGGAGCTTTAATGTTGGGTTTCCTGAGAGGAAGATGACTCTTAAAGGGAACATAGCTAGACAATCCTGCAATAAATAACCCCAAATCTCAGCACCTCAACACAACAATAGTGTTATTTCTTGCTCACACAAATCTACTACAGATTTCAACAATTCTGCCATGCAGCTCTCTGCCTTGTGGTGATGAATAATCTAGACCCATCAAATTTGTGGCTCTATCATCTCAACACAAGGCTCCATAATCACTGCGGTAGAGAAACATAATGCAACTTTCATCCTTCGAACTAAAAGGATAATTACACTTCTGTTCACAGTGCTTCCACAGTGATAGGAACAGGCCACATGATATGAATCATTAAATGCTAAAGGTTTATCTCCATCATCATCATCATCATCATCATCATCATCATCACTATTATCCTCTATCTACATGCACTGTGAACACTCTAGCCACTCATATCACTTCTTTCAGGTGATAAAAATAATATTTCCTCATTGATGCCACTGTTTTAAAATAGTATATCCAATGGTTCTTCGATATCTATTGCCTATGTGATATGATTTCTTCATTGCTACACTGCCCTCCCAAATATATATTCTGCACTGGCCTGCCACACTAGAGATTCCCCACTACCAAAAACCCTTTAGAATTAAGGTATTATAAGTCCTCGTAAAATGCCAGTATGCTGCCTTGGAAAAGTTTCACATTGAGATGTTAGTAATTTTAATACGAATTTTAAGTGGTCCTAACAGATATCAGGGTCTGTGTGGTGTTTTCAGACAACACATCTGACACCAAATGTGTGTTTTTTCTGAAACCAACCACCTGCCCAATTCTCCAATGCCAATTGTGTCTAGCAATTCAATTCCATTCCATTCCGTTCAGTTCAATTCAATTAAGTTCAATTCTGACATCCAGAGTTAGCAATCCCCACAGGTTAAGCATTCATTCCCACAAGACTGCCCCCAGTTCAGACACCAGACACAAATGGGGTACCCAGGCTACCCACACTTCTGCCTGAAAACAAATTTGAAAGTTCCCATGGCCTCTTCCTGAGGTTTGATTGTTAGAACAACTCACAGAGCCAGTAAAGTGCTAAATTTACTATTACAGTTTATTATAAAGAATGCAAATGAGCAGCCAGGTGAAAAGTCCAGAAGGGCTCCACATGCAGGAGCCTCTGTCCCCTGGAGTCAGGATACACACACCCCCTCCCATCCCACAGCACATAGATGTGTTCACATACTCTGAATGCTATAGTTTAGGAGTTTTTATGAAAATTTCTTTTTTTTGTTTTGTTTTGTTTTTAGATTGTTTTTATTTTTTAAAAATTTCTTTATTGATTAAGGTATTACATATGTGTCCTTATCCCCCCTCTACCCCCCCCACTCATGCCCTCACCCCCCTGGTGTCTGTGTCCATTGGTTAGGCTTATATGCATGCATCCAAGTCCTTTGGTTGATCTCTCCCCTTTACCCCCACCCTCCCCTACCTTCCCTCTGAGGTTTGACGGTCTGATCGATGCTTCTCTGTCTCTGGATCAGTTTTTGTTCATCAGTTTATGTTGTTCATTATATTCCACAAATGAGTGAGATCATGTGATATTTATCTTTCTCTGACTGGCTTATTTCACTTAGCATAATGCTTTCCAGTTCCATCCATTGAAAGTTTCTTTATATAGAGATCATTGATTAAATCACTGACAATTGATAATTGAGAACTCCAGCCCCTCTCCTCTTCCTGGAGGTGCAGGGATGGGCTGGAAGTTCCAACCTTCTAATCATACCTTCTTATTTTCTGTCAAACAACCCCCATCCTGAAACTATCTAGTCCCCTACTCTCACTCCCGGATCCCCCAATTTCTCCACCTCCCACTAGGAATCATCATATTAGTAAGCAAAAGACACTCCTCACTCAGGAAAGTCTAAGTGTTTTAGGAGTTCTATGATAAGGAATCAAAAGGAAAGATCAAATGTTTATTTTTTTATTAGAATACAGGGTTATGCTAAGGGAGAAAACTCCAGAGTATGAAGTGTTGCCCACAGTACAAGGCAAGGGGGTAGAGAAAGGGTACTATTGTGTGGCTGATGGGGCGCTTGAGGACCACGGGATCCTGCCAACAAGTACAAGAAAGCCAATGGGGGTGACTGAAAGATAAATTCAAAAGGTCATCCTATAAAGTCTGCCTAGATAGAAAAGTCATGGTTTGAATCCCTTCTTGAACAATAATTAGAACTGAACACAGCAGAACTGAGAATTTCACGCATATAAAACACCACCGGTTCTTCAGGGAATTTTATCCTAACCCTTTGTGTATTGACTCAGAAGCAAGAACATTTATTTTCTATTATCACTTTGAAGAATAAATAATGAATATAACACAAGCATTTATTAAAAAACTATACCAGAGGGCAGTGAATATAAAGAAAGCCAGAGGTGTGATGAGTGTGTATGTTATATACGTGGCAATGAGAGAGAGAGAGAGAGAGAGGGGGGGAGGGAGGGAGGGAGGGAGGGAGGGAGAAGGAGAGAGAGAGAGAGTGAGAAAGGGAAAGGGAAAGGGTTACCTGGGATTACAGAATTGTAAAGAACTTTGGTAATTTGTAATTGATGTCATTTTTCTGGGAACCAGAACACTCTGCAACTACTTAGGTGAGTAATATAGACAATTATGTTGAATTGAGTAACTAATTAGTGTTTTCATTTTAAATGGTATACAGTCATGAAGGCACTGTAGGAGTCAGGAAAAAAACTGTTTTGCCTATCCTCAAGACTCTAAGTACTAAGTGATAATATCTAAATGATGGGTGGTGAACACACAAGGCAATATACAGAAGCGGCATTATACAATTTCACACTTTAAACCTGTGTAATTCTATTAGCCGATGCACCCCCAATAAATATAATAAAGTGTTTAAAAATTATAAAAATAAAAAAGATAACACAAAGGAACTCAATAGTACGTGGACTGTGGAGTTTCTATTATTAAGAGGAAAGAAAACATCTCTCAGTTCTGGGTAAACGTTTTCCTTTGGGGACCACGTGAGTGGGGATGTCCTTTGTGCTTTCTCCCTTTCCTGGACTGTGTCAGGCTTCAAAAGCATGTGCAGGGAGTCACCTGACTTTGATGCATTCCAAGAAGTGGTC